>NC_051156.1:232465269-232773559 GCF_013339745.2 Dermacentor silvarum
CTGCAGTCTCTGGCCACAATGCGGGCTTCGTGCTGTCTCTCGCACTGAAATCCCCAAATGTGTTCGAAGCTGCATAGTGTCTTTAAGATAACTGCTGTTGCTGGTAGGGGATGTAGAGAGCAACCTTGGTCCCAGCATGCAAGGACTTGCTGCTGAAATAAGAAAAATGGCTGGCGACATCACCGCTATCAGAAACAAAAATAAGGGTTCAAGTGAGTCGTTAGCAGTTATTCACTGCAAACTATGTCTTTTAGGAGCGCTCAAAAGTCGTATGTCAACCATCCAGAAAAAGTGCATGCAGCTGGAATAGACCATGAAATTCTTTTCGCGTCAAATTGATGACCTGGAAAACCGAAGCAGACGGTCTAACCTAATTATTTACGGGCTAAACGAACTGGACGATGAAACATCAGAAAGCCTAGAACACGAGGTTAGCACTAAACTAATTAAAGATGTGCTTGGTGTAACGTTTTCCGGTGTCGAGCGAATTCAACGCGTGGGAGGGAAGAAGGCTAACAAAACGCGCCCCGTGATCTTCAAGTTGTTCGATTGCAGAGACAAAGTCAAGGTAATTAAGAACTGTTTTAGACTGAGGGGTTCCAGAATCTCTGTCAGCGAAGATTTTTATCTGGCGGTACGCAATATAAGAAAAAAACTTTGGGATAGTTGCAAATCTGATAAATAAACGCATGAAAAGGTCAGACTCGTTTGCGATAAGATGAAAGTAAATGAACTCCTTGCTTGGGATGAAGAATTAGGCGAGAAAATACCAGTAAAAAAAGTGTGTCCTCGAATAACCGAACGGCAACCTGCTAAGTTAATAAAAAAATAACTATTCTGAATATCAACGCCAGGAGAATCGTTAATAGGACAGTAGAAATTGAGGCCTTTTTTCTTGAACATGAGCCTGATATCATAACCTTTAGTGAAACTTAGCTGTCATCACGTCTCTTGACCCACAATATATTCCCTCCAGGCTATATAGTTCGTTAGGATAGATGTACACGTGGCGGTGGCGTCGCGATTTTAGCAAAAGACGACATTCAGCAGACCACACCCCTACCTAACATTACCGGCGCAGAAGCGTTGTTTTGTAGGATCACGATCGGCGTATATTCCCTTTATGTACAGAGCAGCTAATTCTGGCCCAGAGCCATTACATATATTATCTGATTACATGCAGCGTCACCTTCAAGGGGAGAAAAATGTTGTCCTTACAATCCACCAGGTATAAAATGAGAATCGTACGATGCTTGTGTTGTCGATATAGACAGCACCGAGGCCTTCAATAGTGGTTCAAAAGCAAATCATTCAGCACCCAACACGTGTCACATCGTCGAGCAGCACAATTATTGATATAACGTTTGTCAGCGAAAACATTCCTGTAGAGAGCATATCATGAGAAATTATTGACGGACCACAAGGCAACCAAATGTTGTCTATCACTGCCGTCGTCAGCTCGCTCAGAAAAATTGATCACACGAATATATGATTGGAAAAACGCAGATGATGTCAGTATTCTTGACCTTTTTGAATATCACTGCCCCAATTTTTCTTGCCTTTTCCTTGATAGTTCTGCGACATTAGATGAATTATGAGCGAAATTTAAGACATATGTACAGCACTGTTTATCAAACTTTTGTATCCATGAAAAAAAAAAGAAAGTGCGCAAAAGAAACCCTTGGACTACAAGGAATATAATACACATGAAACGTAAAATGTCAAGGCTGAAGAAACTTAACAATAAGACATCAATTCCCTGCTGCTTTGAGAAAATGTGCAAATTGAAATTGAAACATGTGTTGAGATCAGCGATCAAACAAGCAAAACATACGTACATGAACGCCACACTTAGCAACTTCATCCAGACGGCTCCTCAAAAATTTTGGAGATATTTTAGAGCGAACACGCATAAGCAAAGCAATTTGCCGCCTAAGGATGCTTTCCAAAGAGCAAATCAGTTCAATAAGTATTGTAAATCTGTGTTTACACAAGACAACGGAACTTCACCATTAGTAAGCCATCAGCCGAGGTGAACCGGCGATATACTTGGTGATCTAGAGCTAATGGATTCGGGTACACTTTCACTGCTGCTTAACATCGACATTAAAAAATCTTGCAGCCCAGATGGGATTCCAAATACCTTCCTCAAGAGACCCGCAGAATGGGTCTCGAAACACCTCTCACTTATCTTTAAAAAATCTCTAGAATCGTCTGAAGTGCCTAAAGACTGGAAAATAGCAAATATTGTCCCCATTCTCAAATCAGGTAACGCAACAATCCCATCAAATTATAGACCGATCTCGCTAACTTGCACATCATGCAAAATTCTCGAACACATCACACTAAAACACATCGTCCCTTTGCGGAAGATAATAACTTGCTTAGCGAAAACCAACATGGTTTCAGAAAAGGCCTGTCAACAGTTACGCAACTGATACAAATTGTGCATGATCTCGCTCTAACAACTGATAACCGCGGGCAGACTGATATATTTTTAGATCTACTTCTTCCTTCTGGGGCTTTACGTGCCAAAAGCAGTTCTGATTATGAGGCACGCCGTAGTGGAGGGCTCCGTATGACCACCTGGGGTTCTTCAACGTGCAGTATACAACGCAAGCACACGGGCGATTTTGCATTTCGCCTCCATCGAAATGCGGCCGCCGCGGCCGGGATTGGATTCCACGACCTCATGCTCAGCAGCCTTAGCTAACTGAGCCACCGCGGCGGGTGATTTTTAGATCTACCGAAGGCCTTCGACCGGGTATCCCATCCTAAACTCCTGGGCAAACTACAACACATTCTTGAATCTGGCAGGATAACAAACTGGATAAAAGCTTATCTTGCAGGTCGACAACTATACGTAGAAATCGAAAGTCAGCAATCTGATTGGGTAGAGGTCTCATCCGGAGTACCACAAGGAACAGTCTTAGCACCAATTCTCTTTTTACTACACATCAATGGCATGGCAGATCGCATGAAATCAACGATGCGCATGTTTGCAGATGATTGCATTAATATATAGGGAGATTAGGAACCATAATGATCAAGTAACACTAAATTACTAGCTTGCGCAAATAGCAACTTGGTGTCAGGCATGGCAAATGAAGATTAATTTAGACAATACTGTTTTTATGAGAGTAAGCCGGAAAAAAAAAGACCCACTAGAATTCACCTACACGATCTAACAGCAAAAATTAAAAATAAGTGATGATTATAAATACTTGGTCATTGTCCTATGATCTGATATGAAATGGGACAAACATGTGTCACACATATCTCCTAAGGCATTTTCAACACTTTGTTCATTTAAACGCTCTTTAAAATCTGCCTCACCAGACACTAAGATGCACCTCATTCGTTCGTTCTGTATACTAAAATATGGCATTACCTGTTGGTTCCCCCATACCAAACAGTGCATAAAACGCCTAGAAGCAATACAGAGAAAAGCCATCAGATTCACTTAAAATAGGTACAACCGTAATGATTCGCTGACAGAACTCCTTGATAAAGCTTGCCTTCCTACTATTTGCAAGCGTGCCAAATTCATACGCCTCAAGTTTCTATTCCACTTCCTTAATGGGGGGCCAATTAAACAGTGTTACATACGTATCTTTCTCTCAACAGAGAAACACTAGAACTAAACACCCTAAACATTTAATTGAATACAGGTTCCACACTGACCACATTCAGGTATTCTTTCTTTCCTCAGAAAATCAGAAATTGGAATTCACTGCCTAGGGATATTATAATTTGCTCATCTGACAATTCCCTTCCTATACGGGAAAAATATGTCTATGTGTATGCGTCTTGATTTATAATTATCCCTTACAGACACCGCATTTTCTTTCAGATTGGTTTTCATGTACTTTTTGTTGTTCATATGCTTCTGTATTTCTGTTCATGAACCTTTAAGGGCTGGATCAGGAAGGTCACACCCTCTTATTGCATTGCTCAACTACGTCTTCTTGTAAACTACAATATTAACAAATGTATAAGTTTGTCATTCATATATCGATGCAATGTATTTTCGCATGTCCTGCAAGAGCCTCCAAATGGATGCTAGCAGTATGTATGAAATAAATAAATAAATAAATAAATAAATAAATAAATAAATAAATAAATAAATAAATAAATAAATAAATAAATAAATAAATAAATAAATAAATAAATAAATAAATAAATAAATAAATAAATCCGACACCTTTGCATGCCGCTATGCAAGTAGTTTTTCTACGGGTACAGTTCCCACCCGTGAGGTAATTAATTACGATACCGATTGATGCATCATGTTTACTGTCATCGTAATACCCACACCTCATGTAATTCCATCGGGCCTTTGAGCTATGAACAAAATAAAAATAAAATAAGTGCACAAAATCCAGTACCGTGTTCAATGCATCGGCTTCACCTGTGAACTCAGCTGTTTCGCGGCCGTGTGATTTGTTCGTCTGAACATTACACTAATTCTAACAATTCGGTGGAACAGCGATTCAAAATTCGCACAGTATATTTGAATGAATGTGTACAACGTTGTTCACACTAATGAGCTACACTACGCTGTCTTAATAAGCTGTGTTACTCGCCTAGAGCCGGGTTGGCAACAGCAGTTGTGTGTGTTGAGCCGAGAACGGTGGCCGCGACAAGCATGCAGCCGAACAGTCGAGCGCTGGCGTGGCCATAATTGGGCCGTGATATAAGATCATGACGGCGCGGTATTGCTTCGTGAAGCACAGCACAGCGTGCCGCGCGTGCTAATTCGCTTCCCTATTGTTCGCGTAGTTTGCTCTAACGGCATCCGGAATGACGTAAGGCTCGCCAAAACCTGCAGTCCAGGGCTCTCTCCGTCGCCTCTTTCGCTTTCTAGCAGTCAACGTTGCCTCCGTGGAGCAAGCAACGTTGCGGGACCTGTGTTCGCAGGGCTACGTTATGCGGTGAACACGCAATGTGCATCTCTGAATACCGCAGCAAACCTAATGAAACCGGCAGCCGAGCGCGCCCGGCCGTTCCACGAGGGTCGTGCGCTCGTGTCAATGATGGCGGCGGGTTTCACGCAGTCACTGGAGCGAACCAACTGCAAGCAGCGTGGGTTAGCCAGCATGGGAAGAATGATTTGTACATGCATTTGACAAAGTTCCGTCCTTCGTCACTTTGCAAACTGATCATTTTCAACAAAATAGTGCGTTATAAATAATTAACTAAACATTATTAAAATATTCCGATGGCAGGATTCGCAACCTCCAGTACAGAAGCCCGATAATGAAACCATTACGTCACGGACGCATAGACAAGCGGAACCATGCACTGCAGCCTTCTTCATTAAAAAAAGTTGAGTGCTTTGTAATTTAGACCACTGAAAGCAGATAAAGCGTAATGGACAAAGCCGCAAGAACGTATCAAGCCACAGACCACACAAATTATCCATCAACTGACAATCATTCCCATCGCGGCTGAGTTCCCTCTGGTGATCTTAGTGGTGGCGGCGGATGCCTAATGTGCGCACAGGCTTGTTCGCATTATGCAAAACGTCTGTACGTTGAGCCGTCCCGTTTTGACGTGACACGCCTTTCGGATCGGTCGGCATGGGGGGTCGCTTTGGTAACACCACATATAACGAAAACATCTAATACTATTATCGCTTATACATTTGCAACCACACTACCTACTTGCCTTGCTTTCGTACCGCTGTGTAGAGGAAATAATGCGGGGAAGCGCGGATGGCGTCCTACAATTTGTTTCTCTCTCATTTTCTCTCACTCGAGCATACCACGCGACGCGCGCACTCTCATTTTCTCTCTCCTGAGCTGGTGGGAGCTTGGCCGAGCCGCCGACAGAGGCCTCTGCTGCAGTCACGGACTAAATCACGGACACCGCGAGCATTCGGCGCGCGGGGAAGCACGTAGAAGTACGGACGGCGTCTCTCTCCCGAGCATCCTCTCCAGAGCACTCTCTCATTTTCTTTTATTGCGATAGCAATTATATGGACACTTCAACCGGATTTCTGCCGTCGGCGTCGCCGTCGCCGTGAGGTTCCCTATAGATAAAATCTTCGCCGCGCGCCGTATGTCCGAGCGGAAGCGTGCGGGGACGCGCGCTATCACGGAGAGCGAACGCACTCAATCTCCCACGCGCAAGCAAGGAAGCGGGAAGCCAGCGCCGGAGGGAGCGGGGGGGGGGGGGGGGGGGGGAGTGGGCGCACTTCTACTCTGCCAACAACCGTGCTCGTCGCTAGCTCGCACCGTCGCTTATCTCCACACGCCTCTGACCTTTATGCGCCGTGCATTCGCCGCTCAGTTTCCGTTGAAGCGATAGACCGCGCGTACCTTCGCCCGTTGCTGCGGCGTATGCGCTTGCTGCCAGCGTTTTGACAGTCGTTGTCTGCAGTCATTCAGTGTGATCTATTCATGTTTGTTTGTGCGCGCTCACACCACGCTTGTTCAATCAGTTAGTAATAGTCGGGCCACATTTTCCAACGCACGCTACTCATGCAATGCTGCCCGGGTCGGCAGTGCAGCGCTACAGGTGTGTCCCTTCGCACGCGCTGCCTACGGGAAGCGCTTCTCATCAACACCACCGTTTCACACGCGCCTTCTCGTGATCATCGAGTCTCTCTTCATGTCGGTCTACTTACGCCGCAGCACACCTGCTTACTTAATCAGCTCATGTTTACTACAATTCATATTGCTACCAAAGCCGCTCACCCTACTTCGTATGACATTGCTGTGTTGCTATCGCATTCATTGCTTCGCCCTCAGGGCGAAACTGTGACATTTTTTCTCTCTCCGGAGCATAGCCAGCTTCACCTCGCAGAGCACGAGCGTGCGAACGCGCCAGCTCTGGACGAAGACGACGACGCTCGAACGCGCGCGCGCGCGTGTGTGTGTGCGTGCGTGCGTGCGTGCGTGCGTGCGTGCGTGCGTGCGTGCGTGTGTGCGTGCGTGTGTGCGTGCGTGTGTGTGTGTGTGTGTGTGTGTGTGTGTGTGTGTGTGTGTGTGTGTGTGTGTGTGTGTGTGTGTGTGTGGTGTGTGTGTGTGTGTGTGTGTGTGTGTGTGTGTGTGTGTGTGTGTGTGTGTGTGTGTGTGTGTGTGTGTGTGTGTGTGTGTGTGTGTGTGTGTGTGTGTGTGTGTGTGTGTGTGTGTGTGTGTGTGTGTGTGTGTGTGTGTGTGTGTGTGTGTGTGTGTCTTCGGTCTCGCCAGAAGCAGTTGCACCTACGCCGACTGTTCTCTAGCAAACGACTCGACTTTGTCGCCCTTCAGGAGACAAAGTCGAGAAAGTGATGAAGACACTGCATGGGCATTAGAGCCCTTTTTGTCCGAGTACAATGTTTGTGTGTCTCATGCAGTTGGGTTATCGGCAGGTTGCTTTTTGTTTTTGAGGAAGACCCTTCCGTATACCGCATTCACTTATAATGTAGACTCTGAAGGCGGGTGGATATGTTGTGATATTTTGTCACGTAGCGTACCATGACGCATCGTTAACGTTTATGCGTTCAATGATTCCGCAAAACGAACTGCCTTTTTTGAAAATCTAGCTCCATTATTGGATTGTGACCGTACTGTAATTCTCTTAGGAGACTTCAATTGCGTGTGCGACGTGAATGACCGTTCATTACGTAACACCTAGAAGGATAAAAGTAGTGAAGTGCTATTTAACACCGCTGAAAATGCGGGCCTTAGATATAGGAGCATCGGGGCAAATATCTTGTTCATATACGTACACTCAAGGAAGTTCATATTCTAGACTAGATCGTATATATGTTTCGACATCGTTGATTTCTAGAAGTCTTCTATGCAAAATTTACCCTATTTCCTTCCCCGACCAATGTAGGGTAATTAGGCGACTAGGCGGAGACACTCGTGCTAGTTTCCGGCCTCAGTGGGCACTCTGGAAGTTAAATTCATCTATAATTGGTGATAAAATGTTTACTAATCAGGTATGCTTAGCACTGAAAAATTGCTTCTCTCTTGATTTGCCACCATTCGCTGCATGGGAGCTGTTTAAGCAAGAAATCAGATCAGTCGCCATTGAACTTGGTTCTATTAAGTCGTTTTACAAAAAGTATGAAGAGAAGAAATTGTTGATAGCCTTTATGAGCTTGAATGTGAATCTCCTGGAACGTACGCTGATGACATTGCAAATGTGACTTGCAAAAGCTTGAGGCAGTGCGCTATAGAGGCGCCCGTGTTCGGTGACGTCTGGCCGCGCCTTGCTTTCTGAGAAGCCGACCCGTCAGGCTTTGATTGATGAACGCCGCCACGCTTCTGCGAAAGTTATTATCGACATGTATTCGAGAGACGCATTAGTTACTGTCACGAGTGATATTGTGTCTCAATTCAAAGACTTCTATTCGGTGGTCTTCAGTGATGCTTCTGGAGATCAGAATATTGAGCTTCTACAATACTTTGCGTCTTTAATAACCTCTCTAACTGATGAATAATGTTCAGTCTTTAGCGGTCCCTTTACTAAACAGGAGGTAGAGGTTGCCATTGATCAGTTACCCATGTCAAAAACTCCCGGTCCCGATGGCATTTCGGGTGACTTTTATAAAATCTTTAAGTAAATTATTACGCCTGTTCTACTGAAGATATTTCTAACAAGTCTTGAACTAGAGGAATTACCACAGTCTTTCACGAAAAGCCACACAGTGTTAATACCTAAAAGTACTGACAGAGAAAAATTACGTTCTGTTGATGGTTATAGACCGATTACATTGTCAAGCGTTGACTGCAAAATTTTTGCTAAAATTTTGTCCAATCGGTTGCAGGTAGCGATTTCAATTTTTATTGGTCCTCATCAAACATGTGGTATCAAAGGCCGTTCCATACAGACTAACATACACGTCGCTCGCACAGTTCTTGAGTACTGTTCGACTTCTTATGATCAACTTGCAATGCTCCAGATCGATCTCGCAAAGGCATTTGATCGGGTCCGGCATTCGATTTTTATTTTCTCTTCTAGAACACGCCAATGTAGGATCCACAGTGCTTAATGGCGTTCGACTTTGTTATAGTCATTGTACAGCCAGCTTTGTTGTCAATGATAGCCTCTCAAATCCCGTCCACATCCGTTCTTCCGTGAAACAAGGATGCCCTATGTCCCCGCTCCTCTTTGCCCTTTACTCAGAACCACACTGAGCATTTTGAACTGCAGCAGTGTTCGTGGTTTTAATGTTTTTGCTAATGAGATAAAAGTGTTAGCATACGCTGATGATATTGCATTCTTCTGCAAAGACAAGCCCAGCATCGATAAAACTCTTTCTATCATAGAAGAGTTTGGTTCTGTTTCCGGTGCGCGGATGAACAGCACTAAGAGGTCAGGGCTATGGTTTGGATATTGGGCCATTACACCATCCCATTATGCTGGCATTGAGTGGTCCTGCGTGCCACCGAAATATCTAGGAGTTCCACTGCATGCCTACAAGTTCAGTGCACACTACTGGAGAGAGGGCGTTCCAGCCCTCCAGCGCTACACAAATACATTAGTCTCGCACCGTCTATCAATATTTGTAAGAGCAGAAGCCAGCAACATGTTTTTGACAACCAAAGTTTTCTATGTCTTTCAGGTTCTTCACTGCGCAAGGCTTTACATTCAACGTTTTCATAGGATTTTTTCAACGTTCATATGGTCTTCCAGTTTCGAACCTATGAGACGCGACAACATTTTTCGGCCAGTGAGTGCTGGCGGGTTAGGGTTGGTGCATTTATATGTGCGACAGTTAGTCTCGCGCTTTTTCTTTTTTCGAGATAGCTCTCATCCGGTATTACGAGCTTTCATGCAGGTTAACTTGGTTCATGTCCTGCCAGAATTGATGGTGTCCTCAAATTTAATTTCTAGACCTTGTTTATGGGGGGTTATAAGGATTAAAGATACAGACGCGCCGAATGATTTCGTTCCCTGGCAACCACGCGAGATTTGTCCCAGTTAATCGTGTGTGACGTAGTTGCGCAGTGTTCGGCCAGGGCATTCGACGCAACGTGTCGTTTTTGGACGTCATTCCTGTGCTGTTGAAGTCTTTTCTGGAAGTTGCCGGTTTCTCCGACGTAGACATAGTGACAGTCCGCACACGGAATGACGTACACCACGCCAGGGCACTTGTCCTTTTCGAAAGGGTCACGCACGAGCTCGTGCTCGAGTTTCCGGGAGGGAACGTGCGCAGCCTGCACGTCATATGAGTGCACAACTCGTGCAAGTTATGCCTGGGACGTAAGGTGTCCCTTTTTTTTTCTTTTTTTTTTCGGGGGGGCGTCCAGGGTGGGTGGGTACTGCGCGAGCCTGCTGGCGCCCTACGGAGTCAATGAAGTGCTCAGGGTAACCCCAAGCCGTGAATTCACGCCGCACAAGTATGCATTCTCCTCCACGCAATTTTCCGCTGCAGTGCACACATTTTTCGCCCGACGAAGAAGAGAGCCGACAACAGACCTCTTTTGCGAAGCAGGATGCACCGATGTGTAGTTGAGGTAGCGACCAGTGTGAGTCTGCTTCCTTAACACTTTAAACAATAAATTTTGTCCTTCGCGTTGCACAAGGGTGTCCAAGAATGGCAGCTGGCCTTCAGATTCCTCTTCTACGGTGAACTTAATTGCTGTGTTCATGCTGTTCAGGTGAGCCGTGAAAAGGTCAAGTTTCTATCGTTGCAAAACACTGAAACAGTCATCGACGTACCTGAAGAAGACCTTCGGTGTCGGTGTAAACGAGGACAGCGCCCTAGCTTCGATAGCCTCCATTGTTAGGTCAGCGACTGTGACCGAAATCGACGCCCCCATTGCCGCTCCGTGGACTTCAGTGGCGTAGCCAGAAATTTTGTTCGGGGGAGGCTCAGGTTGCAGCGTGGCCTCCTCCTTATAGAATTTGTCGAGGGATCAAGTGGATGAATAATAACTGCATTACCAATTCCATTGTATATTAGATGCTGCAAGCGAATTATTGAACGATATATATGCACTGTCCATTAAAATATGTATGTTTTTATAAAAGAATATATTCGTATGCTCCAAAAATTGTGGCAGAAATAACTGATATCAATGCTTCCGCGTTTTTTTTTTTGTCCAATTAATAAGTAAAGAAAACATCACATGAACTTTACAACTATTGACCCTTTTCGCGGAGCAGTTTGTTTTAGAGAAACGAGACGGCGCTCGCGGCGGCGCGCCATACCTCTCCTCAGCGACCGCGCACGAATACGAAACCATTACCGCTTCTACCTTGCTTCTGTGCTATCAGCTGTCGGAAATGCAACTGAGTTTTCGCTAACACACTGTGCTCCAATCATGCTAGATTGAATAGTGTGGATTGAAGACGTGTGCAGTAGTTGGCTGCAAAAATAGTGACTGGCATGTTAAGGAATAGAATGAATCTGTGTGGCGAAGTTCACGGACCGCTTCTGCAACTGTCCGAACGTGTTAGCGGCACTTCGTGATGTACGGATTTCCTCGAGGATACATAAATTTGCTCATCCGCCAGCATTGTATCGCTAACCTTCAAAGAAAGGGCTTGATCAACAGAACGTCGGCAAGAGTGAGTACCACTCGTTAAACAATGACAAAGGGAGTAGCGCCGCTTCCTGTCATAGTAAGTTTCACGCACGTTATCTATACACATCTGTCCAAATGGCAGGAAAACTTACGCTCACTCTATCGCCGACGTATCAAGAATAAGCGAATGGACGCACAGTTGAATATATGCACACTGTATACACACAATAAATGACGGACTACACCTATGGCGCACCAATGGTCGAATCTGAATGTTTCGTGACGGTCTACAAGAGTAAGCAAGTTACTAGCTGTAATATATGTTTGCTACAAGGTATTACAATGTAGAAAACAGCTACGTTTCACGCCTTGTGCGCAGCAAGAACAAATCTATCGGATTCGGAACTGAGCACACCCACGAGTGATTAGGCAGAAAATAATCAGATAGTGGCCGCACCGAGGAACTTCACTGAGTCAGAAGCTGACAAGACTGCTTCAAAATATTTGCCGAATAAAGAACAAAGAGCAAAACACACTAATCCTGACTGAATTTATAATCGGAAAGCTTGGAATGCATATTTAGCCCCGCTTTTAGAAGAAGCACCATATAAACTGCTTGCGCCGTTTGGACATAGCTTAATCAGCTCCGAAAGCGCTTTTGCATGTTCTCTGAAGCTGTGCTCAAAGCTTCGTGTCGTCCACCTAGTCACCGTCTACGATATCTCCGAAAACAGAGGTTTTCTAAGCCGCGCCGGCGTCATGCACTTCCATTGTAAACAAGGAGGCAATGGAGGCAGTTGAGGCAAGCAATGGACGCGTCACCACGTGATCAAATATGGCAGCGCCCACGGGATCACCGCGAAAAGGGTCAATATCAGTTCGAAACCAGCAAAGCAGTGCATGCAGCTTATATGAAAAACGCAAAGGCCATGAAATGAATAAGTTGAGGACAAATATTTTGATGAATCTTTGTCATTCAATAACCTTGTTTATATTTTTCTACATATGCTACGGCCAGGAAGAAACCTCAATGACGCTATCCCTCGTTGCAATCGATTGCGCAGGAGCAGCTGTAATTCGCCGTGTATTGTAATTACACCGAGATAATACTCGCAGCAGTGCGTACAAATAAAAAGTGGGAGTTCTGCAAAATATATATTCGAAATGCGAAGATAGAATGGAATATACAACTCGTGAAGATACAACTCGCTAAAGGCAAAAAAAAAAAGAGGCGCTGGAAACAAAGTTCACTGCTTGTATACACAAAACCTCGCAATAAGATATTTAAAAATACGTATGAGTCTTCAATAAATCTACGTATTTAAGCAAACGTCAGTGTATATAATGCGTCAAATAAGACAAATAAACATGTTGCTCATTCACAGATAGTAACTTTGCGCACAGAAATACCGATGATCTAGGCAAGAACATAACTATGATCGCAGAAATTGTGTTATGTACTTGGGCCATGCAGCGGTCGCGACAGCGCCATGTGGGTAGAATAATAGAGGAATAATGCATAAATCAGTACGAAAATGTGTAATTTAACTGCCTGCACAACGCCAACAATTATTCTGCACCCAAAATTAAAGGAGGGTATTCCTTCGTTTCAAAAAAGAAATAAAAGCAGGTAGCTGAAAATGAAAGAAAAGGACAAACGAAGGTTACAGATGATGCGGTAAGTTGAACTACCCAATATCCGAGTGTTTTTTTGGCGAACGCCGTGTGGGCCGGGCTTTCAATGAGCAAGGTCGGTCAAAATTGGTTATTGGTATTCTCGTAATTTTTGTATTCGCGTGATAATTGTGATCATGATGCCAACTGCTAGAATAAAAGGCGAAAATTTCTGCGGTTTTTAAAACTAATGAACGGTCATACGTTTTCATAATTAAGAACTTACGAACCTGAAAGAACAGTGCTTTTTACTTGCATTGATTTTTGCTGCTTCGCTATCTAAAGGACAAACTTCTCTCGGCGGGAAAGTTGAGCGAAGCGGTCAATGACTTCGGACACGTTGATGCCGACGTCTCTGTGGGTGTATAGAAGCGCCAGCCTAACCACGCGTTCCATAGGCATTGTAGAGCGGAAGTAGCTTTTAGTAAGCTCTTGCTAAAAAATATTCTCTCTGCGCTGGCAGTGGTCACTGGAAGGGTGACTAGAAGTTACACATTTACATAGAACCTGCTGTCGCAATGAGAGATGGGCATCTATTCCGGTGCTAAAACCTAAAACACTCCCTTGATGTCGTTGACATACTTGTTTAGGTACCTTGCAGAAACAGTAGGCTGTTCAATTCCAGCGATGTCCGTCGTTTCGTCAGGAAGTATGGAGAAGCAGCCTGCTTTTGAATCTAGGCTTTCTTTGATAATGTCACCACAAATTTCTATATTTTGGTTTTGTGCGTCTGGGCTTAAATACGAGGCATTACTGGGGCAACTTTCCAAATGGTTCTTCAGATATGTATCTCCACAATCAGCTCGCATGCGAAGAAGCACTCTGAAAATGCCTGTATTTTCAGCAGGGGCATTGCTTAAATTCATAGGGCCCCTGTCCCTGTGGCCACGGAGAGCCAGATTTTGTCGCCCGCAAAAAAAAAAAAAATTCTCAATAATAAACCGTTTACTTTCTTCTGTTTTCTCATTTTTTACTTTGCCTGCCCTGGTCCTGCTGATCAATCACATTGGGCACGCTTCCTGAAAATGTTTGGAGAAAAGTATCAGCTGCTAGCTGACAGTCCCGGTGATATTTAGTATTTTCGTGTGTGTGGAAGATTTCGAGCGCGTGCCTCCATTTCTGGAACGGCTTGGACAGGAGGGCTCCAGTGCCCGCATGTTGGCCCAAGTTTATAAGAACATTAACCCCATAAAGTTCTAGAATTCAAAATCTTTTAAAGCATGCCTTTGGAAATGTCAGCGCACCTTTCGCGTCAAAAGTTTGAGAACTTTATACCCATAAAGTTTCGTAATTGAAATCCATGCGCTCCGTATATTCCGCGGCCGCTGCGAGATGCCGCAACGCGCCCGCTCGCTATCAAAAAGCCGTTGAAAGTTTGGGCTTGGATGGAACTCCTTGCGTTATGTGACTCCAGGTGCAAGGGCATTGTCACGAAATCTAGCCCGAGTTCGCAATGTTCGTGCCGAAATGTCTTTTCGAGCGTGAAAAAGACATTGTAGACAAAATCCAGAGTGATTGCCGGCGTCGGTGGTAGTTTTGGTCGGCGGTGTGCATGCCAGCACGAAAAAAATTTCGGGGGAGGGGGGGGGGGGGCTGAAGCCCGATCAGCTCCCCCCCCCCCCCCCCCCTTGGCTACGCGCCTGGTGGACTTGCCGATAAAAGTTTTTTTTTTTAATTTTCGGAACGTGCAGTATGTGTTTGAAAGGCAAAACTTTAGTAGCCTAGCGAGATCATGCACCTCGATGGAGGATCTGTCAGGCAACGTCGGGTCCTTGTCGAGGGCGGCGACGCAAACATCCATGGCCATGTCTATCGGTACGCTCGTAAACAGTGATACCACGTCAAAAGAAACTAAAACTTTTTCGAGGTTGACTCTTGTCCCGTTAACCTTTTCAATGAAGTCGTACGTGTTGCGTATATGGGTAGCACTTTTGCCAACCAGTGGCGATATAATTCTATGAAGAAAATTTGACAGCTTGTGGAGCGGCGAACGTGTGAAGTCCACTATGGGGCGTAGGGGAACAACATCGGCAGGCCATATATAGCTGGAGCTTATCCGCTGTGGCAGAGTAATCTGTCGTACAGCTGCTTGTGTTGCGGCGGAACCATGCGGAATATGTCGGCCGGCAGTTTTTGCAGGTCCCTCTGAAGTCTGGGTGTCGGGTCTCTTGCAACGTCGGCGTACGTGTGAACATCACTCAATAGCAAGCGCATTTTTTCGATGTATTTGCTCCTGTCTAGAAGGACGGTGGCGTTCCCCTTATCGGCGGGTAGTACGACAATATCCGGGTTCTCCTGCAGCCTCTTGACGGCCTGTTTCGACAAGGTGTCCATCGCGGGTTGGGCGTGCAACTTCGACAAGACGTTTACAACGCGTGTGCGAGCCTCGTCCCGCGGCGGGATTGATCGACCAAATTGACAGCACGCTCAGCGGCGCAAATTATTTTTTTTTCGTGTCTGTTGCAGGTCCCATGTTGAAGTTGAGATTTAGAACTGCCATCTCGTAGTCGTCAGGCTTGTATGAGGACAGGTTGTACACCGCGTTCTTGGGGGCGCCTGGCGAACATGCTGTGCGGCGCTGCTTCAGCCTTTCCAATTTTTTTTCCTGGCATTGCTCATTTTTCCGAGCGCGTAGATTGGCTTGAAAATTAGCAGCGTGCAAGCTCTTCTGGGCAATGTTTCATTGTGAACAAGGCTCCCGTGGGGGAGCCGAAACGTTAATGTATTGTTTGCTGCATTCATTGCTTTGCAAAGCAAAATAATGCATTCATTCACCCTGACGGACAGTGTACTGCTCGTGTTCTCATCGACGGCATTCGCCACCACATTGAGTTTATCATGCTTCCAACGTGTATCCATGAACTTATCTTGGGTTGGGACTTCCTACATTCTGCTTCAGCCGTCATTTCATGTAGAGCGGAAGTTTCTTTGCTGCCATAGCAGCTCCTCTACACAAGCTAGTGGTTACCGGTGCCTCTTTCACATGGACTAACGAATGCGAGTCGCCTTTTCAAGCTCTTAAGCAACATCTTACTTCCGGACCAGTGCTTCGCCACTTCGATGATCGAGCCCCCACCATACTCCATACTGACGCAAGCGCACAAGGTATTGGCGCAGTACTTCTGCAACGTAATGCAGCCTCTAAAGAGCAAGTCATCGCATATGCCAGCCGAACACTTTCTCCATCTGAGCGGAACTACACCATTACAGAGCAGGAGTGCCTGGCTATCGTCTGGTCGATTCAGAAATTTCGCCCATACCTTTACGGCCGCCACTTCACCATCGTCACCGACCATCATGCTCTGTGTTGGCTGTCATCAATGAAAAACATGTCAGGACGCTTAGGACGCTGGATACTCCGCTTGCAGGAATATGACTTTACAATAACGTACAAGTCTGGAAAAAGTCATCATGATGCAGACGCATTGTCTCGCTCTCTCCCGGTAACGCGCCTTCCCCACCACGTCGTTCCGATGCTACGCCTGCCCCACACCAGCTCTCGATAACGCCCCTGGACCTAGCTACGCTTTCATCACGCTCTGATCTCGTCTTGCTTCAGCGGGCCGACTCCTACTGTCGAACTCTCATGGATCGCCTTAGTGTATTCGCCGAACCACCCAACAGCCGCTTGCGACGCCAACTTCGACAATTCCGCCTGCAAAGTGGCATGCTACACCGCTACGTTTATCACCCAACAGGTCACCGGTGGGTCCCAGTTCTACCTCGCTGCCTTCGCCGGCGCGCATTAGAGGCACTTCACGACGAAGCATCGGCTGGCCACTTAGGCTTCCACAAGACTTACGACCGCATCAATACCCGCTGCTTCTGGCCTGGCCTATCCACAACGGTGGCCAAATACATTGCCTCCTGTGTGTCGAGTCAGCACCAAAAACGCTCGACTTCCCCTCCTGCCGGTTTACTACAACCTCTCCCTTGCCCGGACGCACCTTTTGAATTTGTTGGCATTGGTTTATATGGTCCCTTGCCTTTGACACCCTCCGGTCACCGTTGGATTGTCACTTCGGTCGACCATTTAACCAGATATGCCGAGACTGCCCCTCTGCGAGCCGGTACCGCGTCTGAGGTTGCTGACTTTTTCTTGCGCTCCATCGTCTTGCGCCACGGGGCTGCTCGCGTTCTTCTGAGTGACCGTGGCAAGGCGTTTATTTCCCAAGTTCTCGAGGAAGTTCTTCGGGCCACTGATACCGCGCACAAATCTACTTCTACCTATCATCCGCAAACCAATGGCCTCACTGAGCGCTTCCACCGTACGCTGTCTGATATGATTTCCATGTACATCCGGCCTGACCACACTAACTGGGATAAAATTCTTCCTTTTGTGACATTCGCCTATAATACTGCTATTCAACGGACTACCGGTTACGGCCTCTTTCTTCCTTGTATATGGAAGATCTCCTTCCACCATATTTGACAGAGAATTCTTTTTAGCACCTTCTTCACCTAACGCGTCCTTTCCAGAAGATTTTGCTGCCCGAGTTGCACATTGCCGTCAAATCGCCCGGCAAAGCACGGAAGCTACCCAAGCTGAGCGCAAACGTCACTGCGACAACAAACGCCGTGACCTCCGTTTTCACCCTGGAGACCAAGTCCTGCTTTGGACTCCAGCTCGAACTCCAGGCCTCTGTGAGAAGTTCCTTCAATGCTATATTGGCCCATACACCGTTGTGCAGCAAACATCTGCAGTGAACTATCTCGTGCGCCCAGTACACTCCGTCACTGACCGGCGCCGCCGGAATGCCGAAATTGTTCACGTCTCGCGGATGAAGCCCTTCACTCCCCGTTTAGATAATCTCTAATCTGCGGCCAGGCTGGCCGCTTCCATGAGGGGGGGGAGTTAGTGTAAGCACTATTAATGTACTTCGTCCTTTTCATTTGTACATAGCCATCATCACCTTCCCTGTTCTTCTACTTCTTCGCGCATGAGCTGGAGCGTTTCCTTTTTGGAATAAAAAAGCGCTTGACAGCTCGGTCGGTCTCGGTCTTATAGTATTTTTAAATATATTTCAACCTTTTTTTGGTCGGTGTCTCGATCCCTTCCTTTTAAGTGTGCATTATCCCGACCAGACAGGCTTCCGTCATACTCTCGACTTCATACTTTTGATTAGGTGTTTAACTTCCCCTTACAAGTTTTTGCTATGAAGGACGGTGTTGCTGTGTGTGACGTTTCCTTCATATGGACTGCTCGTTGACGTTTGATTACTTATATCCACCTGGTGCTCATAGTATTGTAAATAGTTCCTGTACAAACATTTCATTCATTGAAATAAATACCATTTTCAAAAAAGTGGCTGTATAGCCTAGTGGTTACGAAGCTCGCTTTGGGACCGGGGGTGCGCGGGCTCGAATCCCGCCTCGGCAAGAAAGTTTATTTTCTTTTATTTCTTCATAGTTTCTTGATACGAACCACAAACCACAAATTACGGCTGGCTTAAACAGCTTCGCTGTTAGAAGCCATTACTCGGCCATACATGCACCACGCAAGGCACAGTCGGAGCTAAATTTGGCCTCTCACTCAGCGTTCCGGCAGGCTGTCTGTCTAGCCACCTACGAGGTTGTGATCTCATGTTCGTTACGTTAACTTCATCATCATCAGCCTATATCTTACGTCTACTGCAGGACGAAGGCCTCTCCCTGCGATCTCCAATTACCCCTGTCTTGCGCTAGCGTATTCCAACTTGCGCCTGCGAATTTCCTAACCTCATCATCCCACCTGACTTTCTGCCGTCCTCGACTGCGCTTCCCTTCTCCTGGTATCCATTCTGTAACCCTAATGGTCCACCGGTTATCCATCCGACGCATTACATGGCCTGCCCAGCTCCATTTCTTCCGCTTAATGTCAACTAGAATATCGTCTACCCCCGTTTGTTCTCTGATCCACACCGCTCTCTTCCTGTCTCTTAACGTTACTCCTAAGATTTTTCGTTCCATCGCTCTTTGTGCGGTCCTTAACTTGTTCTCGAGCTTCTTTGTTAACCTCCAAGTTTCTGCCCCATATGTTAGCACCGGTAGAATGCAATCATTGTACACTTTTCCTTTCAACGACGGTGGTAAGCTCCCAGTCAGGATTTGGCAATGCCTGCCGTATGCACTCCAACCCAATTTTATTCTTCTGTAAATTTCTTGCTCGTGATCAGGGTCCCCTGTGAGTAATTGACCTAGATAAACGTACTCCTTTACAGACTCTAGAGGTTGACTGGCTGTCCTGAATTGTTGTTCCCTTGCCAGGCTATTGAACATTATCTTTGTCTTCTACATATTCATCTTCAACCCAATTCTTACACTTTCTCGATTAGGTCCTCAATAATTTGCTGTAATTCGTCTCCATTGTTGCTGAATAGGACAATGTCATCTGCAAACCGAAGGTTGCTGAGATATTCGCCGTTGATCGTCACTCCTAAGCCTTCCCAGTCTAAGAGCTTGAATACTTCTTCTAAGCATGCAGTGAATAGCATTGGCACGGCCACTCGATGAAAAACACACGGTGCGGCCTGCCGCGTCGCTGCGCAGGCAATGGGCGAGAGCGTGGAAGCGGAGTTGACAGTTGTCGCCGCATTTCGCTAGGAGGGCGCCAGTAGTAGGGGAGGGCTCCACGCGACGCGGGGGCGGGAAGGAGCGCGCGTTCAGCGGGTAGGTCAAGATAGTGGTTGTTTTTCTCCACATGAATCGCTCGCACCGAGTGTCACTCAAGACAGTTTGCGCATGTGTGATATTTTATGCGTTAGGCAAAATGCCGCGCAACTGTTGTGTGCCGTTGTGTTCCACGAATGCATCGAAGGACCCGCAAATACGCTACCACAAGTTTCCCAGTAACGCAGGGCAGCATGGCTGCGAAACATTTCCCGTGAAGGACCCGGCGGGAAGGGAACAGTATGGCAGCCGAATGACAGGTCCCTGGTGTGCGCCTTGCATTTTACGGAGCAGGACTACAAGAAGACCGAGAAGTTGAGCATACTTTTGCCAACGGCTGTGCCGACAGTGTTCCCCGGTTATCCAAGCTACATGAGCACGAGGAGCACGCCTGCTCCGAGGAAGAAGCGGCCATGCTTGGAAATAGAATACGATAATGCGCAGTCGCGTGCCGAGTGCTCGGGCAACGCTGCTTCAAAAGACAGGCCTGCCAAAACGGCTCGTCAAGTGACAGCACTGAAGCCACGACGCCCAACAACTCCGAACTAGGGAATGAAACGTGTGTGGAAATTGCATCGTTTTCAGATGCATTATGTCAAACTACATTCGACCTTGTTAAACTGACAGAAGAAGCTCAAAAAAAAAAAAAAAAAAAAACGCGCTGCTTCCAAGCGAAGATCGCTCGTAGGAAAGGAGCACTGCAGGCCCTTCAAGAAAAAGTGAATGAGGCTGAGGTTCAGTGCAAGGCTTGCAAAGCTCAGCTGCAGCTTCAGCAGGCAAACGACGCACTGTACGGTCTAGTAGAGTATATTGACCGCGGCAACCTCAGATACCCGAAGATGGAAATTATTGGAATTTGCAAGCTAATGTGCATATTTATCGACAAGGTCATCAAGATAGCGGACGTGAGACGAAGTGGCAAGATTTGCGACCTCCTATCGTCTGCACTTTTGCCACACCTGCTGCTGTGCCGGGAGCTGACTTGCTGGGCGGACGACCACGCCATGGAAGTCTGCAAAGTTTTCATCAGAAAGCTCTTACTAGCGCTTGTTGCCAACTGGGCAGGAAATGGTAATATGTCTGTTGAGCGTCTCGTACGCTTGGCTCAAAAACCTCTGGCCAGGAAAGTGCTGCGCCTGTGATTCCAATAACACAGTGATCCTTTTTTCACGCACGTGCAATAAAGCAATTATGACTCCCCTGATGTTCACAATGCTTTTGTTTCTAAGGTGTGAGCAACAATCATTCCGGAAATACAACCGCACCTGTCAATGAGCGACTCTCCTGTTGTAAAAATAACTGTAGCACAAACATACATTATCGAGGGTGAACACCGCAACGGCAACAAAAGAGAGAAAACATGACGCGAAAAATCGCAACTCGCACGAGCAACCACTTCAGATAAAACTAACACTTGCTATATTTAGGTTGAAGCATCGCCGACGCACATTCGGTAGGACGATTACCAATATAGTTAACGCTATAGCAAGTTTATTGTAACCCTTTAAAAAAATGTCACAGTTTCGCCCTAAGGGCGAAGCAATGAATGCGATAGCAACACAGCAATGTCATACGAAGTAAGGTGAGCGGCCTTGGTAGCAATATGAATTGTAGTAAACATGAGCTGATTAAGTAAGCAGGTGTGCTGCGGCGTAAGTAGACCGACATGAAGAGAGACTCGATGACCACGAGAAGGCGCGTGTGAAACGGTGGTGTTGATGAGAAGCGCTTCCCGTGGGCAGCGCGTGCGAAGGGACACACCTGTAGTGCTGCACTGCCGATCTGGGCAGCATTGCATGTGTAGCGTGCGTTGGAAAATGTGGCCCGACTATTACTAACTGAATGAACAAGCGTGGTGTGAGCGCGCACAAACAAACATGAATAGATCACACTGAATGACTGCAGCCAACGACTGTCAAAACGCTGGCAGCGCAACGTACCTTCGCCCGCGCAGCGGGCGAAGGTACGTGCGCTCTATCAACGGAAACTGAGCGGCATAAAGGTCGGAGCCGTGTGGAGATAAGAGACGGTGCGGTCGAACGAACGACGAGCGCGGTTGTTGGAAGCGTAGAAGTGCCCCCCCCCCCCCCCCCCCCATGCTCCCTCCGGCGCTGGCTTCCCGCTTCCTGGCTTGCGCGTGGGAGAGATAAGAGACTGTGCGGAGCGACGAGCGCGGTTGTTGGCAGAGAAGTGCCCCCCCCCCCCCCCCCCCTGCTCCCTCCGGCGCTGGCTTTCCGCTTCCTTGCTTGCGCGTGGGAGATTGAGTGTGTTCGCTCTCCGTGATAGCGCGCGTCCCCCCATGCTTCCGCTGGGGCATACGGCGCGCGGCGAAGATTTTATCTATACGGAACGTCACGGCGACGGCGACGGCGACGGCGACGACGACGCCGACGGCAGAAATCCGGTTGAAGTGTCCATATAATTGCTATCGCAATAAAACTAACAAGCGCATAGCAGCTGCGCTGTCAAGCCGCGAATACGCCGCAATAATTCCGGCGCTCTCGCTTTCGGTCTCCCCAGAGGCTCCCCTAATGGTGGCGCCGCGGCGGCAGCCCGGAGCACTAGGCGCGCCACGCAGTATCCGCTCCACGCGGCAGGCCGCACCGTGTGTTTTTCATCGAGCGGCCGTGGCATTGGAGAGATTGTGTCTCCTTGCCTGACCCCTTTCTTGATGTAACTTTCTACTTTTCTTGTGGAGAACCAAGGTACGTTAACTTGGTATGTACCAAAATTGGCATACTATGACAAGAGTATATGACGAACATAAATTATATGTCATGACATGAATATCATGACCTGTGTGTCATGTAGGTCATGAAACAGCCGCCTACGTCTTGGTGCTCTCATGATCGTTTCGTTAACTTGGTAGGTACCAAAATTGGTATAGTATGACAGAAGTGTATGACGAACATAAGTGATAAGACATGGCATAAATGTCATGACATGCGTGTCATGTAGGTGATGACAGTGAAGCTAAACATTTCGACAGAATTACCTGTCTGGTTGGGAAAATTGATTAAGACTTAGAGATTGACTCCAACAAAATAAGGAAATTTACTAGCCCGACGTTTCCGAACCAATTCGGCTACTTCTTCAGCGAGTATTCTTCGGAGGTGGCGGTGACCTTACGCTCTCTCCACCTTCCTCACCTTTCTTACGATAGACCTTTTAAAAGCGGCACACCGCCACCTCCGAAGAATACCCGCTGAAGAGGGAGCCGAATTGGTTCCGAGACGTCGGGCTAGTAAATTTCCTTATTTGGTTGGAGCCAATCTCCAAGTCTTAGGTGATGACAATGACCCTGCGAAAAAAATTAACGCTCAAAAACCACTCAAATCGGTTCGGACGAGGGTACTAATTGAAGGAAACACTACAGGATGATGGTAGAAATTATAGTCATGAGCATGACTCAGCAAAAATGACAATGACTCAGCGAAAAAAGATTAACACTCAAAAACCGCTGAAATGGGTTCCGATGTCGGTACAAAGCGAAGGAAACACTAAAGGATGGTGGTAGAAGCCATAGTCATGAGCATGACACAGAAAAAACTTCAATGACTCAGCGAAAAAAGATTAACACTCAAAAACCACTGAAATGAGTTCGGACGTCGCTACTAAGTGAAGGAAACACTAAAGGATGGTGGTAGAAGTCATAGTCACGAGTATACAACTAAGGCTTTCACCCTAAGGCCTCTTAGGTGTAGCTAAACTGACTCCTGAGGACTCATGACATGAATGTCATGACATGCGTGTCATGTAGGTCACGAAAGAGCCGCCTACGTCTTGGTGCTCTCGTGGTCGTTTCGTTAACTTGGCAGGCTCCCCGCACACTGCTTCGCATAACATCGGTTCCCACAGGGCATGGGATCTCCCGGCATTTTTTGAATGCGAAGCATTTCTAGGCGAAAATTTGCCACTTTGACAGTATCTATCTATCTATCTATCTATCTATCTATCTATCTATCTATCTATCTATCTATCTATCTATCTATCTATCTATCTATCTATCTATCTATTTATTTATTTATCACAATACCCACAGCGCCCGTAGGCATTACAGCGGGGGGGAGAAGGAAACAAAGAACCAATCAATAAAGCAGGCAAAACAAAACATCTATCTATCTATCTATTTATCTAGCCGCCTACGTCTTGGTACTCTCATGGACGGTTGGTTAACTTGATAGGTACAAAAACTGGCATGGTATGGCAAGAGCATATGATGAACATAAATGATAGGTCATAACATGAATATCATGACATGTGCGTCATGTAGGTCATGAAACAACCGCCTACGTCTTGGTGCTCTGATGGTCGTTTCGTTGGCTTGGTAGGTACCAAAATTGGCATAGTATGACAAGAGTGTATGACGATCATAAATGATAGGCCATAACATAAATGTCATGACATGTCTGGCATGTACGTCATGAAACAGCCGCCTACGTCTCGGTGTTCTCATGGTCGTTACGTTAACTTGGTAGGCAACTAGAATGGGTTCGAACATGGGTACTAAGTGAAGGAAACACTAAAGAATAATGGTAGAAGTCATACTCATGACCATGACTCAGCAAAAATGACAATGATTCAGCGAAAAAAGATTAACACTCAAAAACCACTGTAATGGGTTCGGACGTGGGAACTAAGTGAAGGAAACACTAAATGATGGTAAAAATTATAGTCATGACCATGACTTAACGAAAATGACAATGACTCAGCAAAAGAAGATTAACACTCAAAAGCCACTGAAATGGGCTCTGGCGTGGGTAATAAGTGAAGGAAATACTAAAGGATGATGGTAGAAGTCATAATCATGGGCATGACTAAGAAAAAATGACAATGATTCAGCTAAAAATATCATCATCATCATCAGCCTATATTTTATGTCCACTGCAGGACGAAGGCCTCTCCCTGCGATCTCCAATTACCCCTGTCTTGCGCTAGCGTATTCCAACTTGCGCCTGCAAATTTCCTAACCTCATCATCCCACCTGACTTTCTGCCGTCCTCGACTGCACTTCCCTTCTCTTGGTATCCATTCTGTAACCCTAATGGTCCACCGGTTATCCATCCTACGCATTACATGGCCTGCCCAGCTCCGCTTAATGTCAACTAGAATATCGGCTATCCCCGTTTGTTCTCTGATCCACTGTTCTCTGAGCTAAAAATATATTAACACTCAAAAACTGCTGTGGAGGCAACGACCCGGCCGCAACACTCCAGTTGCTAATAGATACAGCGTTCGACCGCTGGCGCCACGCTGCGCCGCTCGCGCGTACCGCGTTTCTAGGTGGTTTCTTTCGCCGAGGGCGCTCGAACGCAATCATATGGTTCGCATGAATGCAACCCTTGGAAGCGTGGCTGTATGGCTGAGTGGTTACGCGGGTTCAAATTTCGCCCAGGCTAGAATTTTTTTCTTAGTATCACGCTTTTCCTTTTTTTTTTTCTCTCTGTTTGTGAGCGCGGTCGCTTGAACCCCGGTGCCACGGCGGCAGCCGTGGTGCCGGGCGCCGACGCGAAGCGACGGTCGTTGGGGCGTTGCGGAGCGCAGCGTAACAACACCCCAAATAAAAAATACTGCTCCAGTCAGATAGACTGCTCCCTCCCTGATAGTGAGATTATATTTGGATCATCAAAACAGTGATGCGTTTATAATACCACCATAGCAGGCTAGTCACCATCAGCCCAGTCACCACCAGCCCAACATGGTACGCGCGAGCGGCGCAGCGTGGCGCCAGCGGTCGAGCGCTGTATCTACTAGCAATTGGAAATACGCGACCCGGCCGAAGACCACCAGTGCTCGCCCAAGTGCGCCCTCTGCGGGGGGCCACACCCCACGGCGGACGACAAGTGCAAGCAACGATACCAAGTCCCTTACGTCGTGCGGCGCAGGAGGCGCCGACGCAGAAACGCGAAGAAAGCGCAGCTGCAAAGTCAGCCGCAACGGCTGGAGAGCAGATCACGCGATTCCATAGGGTGCCTCGATGCCAGCGCCGCCGTTCAGGGTGGTGCCATCCTTTGACCACCCCCGCGCCGCCGCTTTCTCGCTACGACGCCATCTTGAATCACAGCGAGCGGTTGCGATTGCTTGGTGCCGGTGCTTAGTTCGAGACACAGTGCGCGCGGATGCTTCGCTGACGCTTCTACTTGCTGGACAGTGTTCAGCCGCATGAATGACAAGCTTGTCAAGTGCATCGAGTCGACATGACGGGCTGTTGTATTCCCAAGTGCACCGGATCGACGCGTAAAGGGCTTCGTTGTTTACGCTTCCCCCGGGACCCAGAGCGAAGGTAGAGATGGGAAGCCCAAGTAAAGCGATATCACTGGAAGGCAACGGATAGCTCCTACATTTGCGAGGTAAGTCTCAAGAAAGTTTAGACTATCGCATCGTGTTTTTCATTTAAATAAGAAAGTATTCTCTGATCCTCGCTCACGTACCTACGTTCGCTCACGAACTAAGCACTGCACCGATGCTGTCTGAGTAGCCTATGGTTTGCGAGCGCGCGTCGCATAGGCTTTTGCCGTTTTGATCGGCGCAGTCTATGCGAGTAGTACCCTTATTTTAAGGACTGACGAAAACGCTTCGACGCGAAATAGTCTTACATTAGCTACAAATCGTCATGTAAACCATCTATTTTACTTTTTCACGGGACGCACACATCGTGTGTCTCTTGTTTATTTTTTTTCCTCAGTTTCTTTTTTCGCTACTGATTATTTGGGACTAAAGAACGCAGTGCATCTTCTGGGGAGAGCGGATGTTGTGTACGTGGCAAGCGAAGCATTGTGATTTTCTCTGATTTCTCAGCAGATATCTTGCCGATCTCAGGTTACGTTATATATAGCTCTTTTATACGAATATTTTTGTAGCGTGGTGCTCGTAAGCCGATGGCCATTCGTGCTCATTCCCGATCGTAGTGGGTGCTGTGACGGTCTTTAAATAACTCTGCACGGTATGCCCAGGTGTAGTAGAGTTAAGGGGCATCATGGGACCAAAATGTTTCGGCGCTTTCTGCCATGGTGTCTGTTGTAGCCTGTGCATTTCTTCGAAACGTGTGAAGCGAGGTAATACAGCATTACTTCTGCGAAAATTTATTTTTAAGCACTGTAATGGGTTCTCTGTATTTACAAGGCAACTTTTCATATCAATAATCACTTTTGTTGTTTTACTTGTACTTAGAAACGCTTTGAAGAGGACCAGTACGAGGGAAATCGACAGGATGGGCGCCGTCTGTTAAAGTCAACAGCCCTACATCATCATGGACTATATTTTCGAAGTGAAAAACATTGCTAATCTGTATTTGACTGTCTTAGTTTCATTTAAGGTTTTTGTACGCGATATGTATGCGGTGTTGTTTATTTTTTCAATGTAGTTATCAGTGTTCTAATGGTTATTTATAAAATGTTCTGTACTCGCCATCGATGTGTTTGGCTGATGCGACGTATGCGAGGGTAGCTGATGTATTCTGGCTGGATATATTGATTAATATTACCCGCGGTTGCGTTTTCTTGTTTGCATTCTGGTTTTCGATTTATATTGTGTGTAATAAGGTTGATGTACTCTCTTGAACCCCCCCCCCCCCCCCATGTAATGAATAAATTTTAAAAAACTCTCACTATCCCGAATTGTGTGTCGAGCCTACCTTGCGAATTTCTTTTTTTTATCTCGTCTTTCAACATAACCTTCAGGCGCCACACAGTACATATAATTTTTCATGTACATATCTCTTTCATGATTGATTGTACTAGACATTATAAGTAAATGTATTTTGTGCATCGTTTGGTTTCTTGTGTGTACTACGCAAGATTGACACAGACAAGTTACGTTACATGTTTCTCTACAGCACTAACTAAACCTTATTTTCACATCGCAGTTATTTTTACACCAGCTTAATCCTGTCAGCACACAGTTTTGTGGGCAAGGAAAAAGGAAAATTGCCCGTAGATATCGTCAAATAATTGCAACGAACGCGAAGAGCACGCGCAATGCAAGGGAAACTAACCGCCGTGCGCGAGTGGCTGGCTACGGTAAAGGAGGCGTGACGTGTAAACCAAAATACAACAGCGAAAAAGAAAAACTTCCACACACAGGGGGTCACAAACCTTATATACCAAGCATCGAAGCGCAAAAAAAAAGCATAGTGCGTATTTCAAACAGACACACGGCATGTTAAATGTAAATTGAATTAGGCAACTTGGGGCATGTTCCCGGCGCCATACATTTACGTCTTGGATCTTCGACGAGTTAACGGCTACTGGTTATAAAGATGTGCAGATGCGATACCGATAAAAAAATCCTCATCAAGGCAAAGCACTTGGAAGTGCGCCGCGAGTAACACTATTTATGAACGCAAGCGTAGCTGAGTCTCAGCTCGTGTGACTCAATATGGCGGCGCCAGCGGGGTTGTCTCCACCCTGGACGGCGGCGCTGGGCATCGAGGCACCCTAGGCACCCTAGATTCCAGCGTGGCAAGCGCCCCCAGACGGGGACGTTCGACAACGCCGACACGACGACAGCGCAGCCGATCGAGAGGTCGCTCCCGCTCCAGGGGGCGCTCCCGCTTCCAAGTACGCATTCAAGAGGGGCCGACCTGGGCGGACCGGGTCAAGCCAAAGCCAAAGCCGAAACCACAACCAAAAGTAACGCAGGTAGCATTGCCAAAGCATAACAGGGAAGACCCTAGAATAGTTCAACTTGCGGAAGAAAACACGCGCCTCAAGGCGGAGATTCAGCAAATGAGGGTAGATTTCGAATCGTTTCGGAAACAAGGTTCCACTCCCCAGCTAGTCGAACAACAGCAGCAGCAGGTGTCGCAAAATACACCGACCCCGCAAGGGGAGCAGTCGGTTCGCTCGGCCAAACGCAGGGCCCCTCCTCTGACGGAGAAGGGAAACCTGGCGGAACCCGAGTCCAGTGGCATCCTATTGGGAATTCAACCGTCGATTAGCTCTTTGCAGCTAATGGTCCAGCAACTAGCGGAAAGCATGGTAGCGCTCGCGGCAAGAGTGACACGTATCGAAGCACACATGGCACCTGCAGGTGCTAAACAAATCCAAGGTGTCAATCATGGCGAACAACTCAACTAGAGAGCTGGTCGTGTGGCAGTGGAATTGCGCTAGCTTCAAAAAGCGCAAGGCTCCGCTGCCGCAGTTCCTTGCCTCACAGGCGGACAAACCGCACGTCATAATCTTACAAGAAACTTTGGGTAGCGAGGCGACCCTGCCCGGGTCGCCTCGTCGAAATTCGAACAGGGTAAACGCGGAGTGGCGATCGCGAACAAATGCTCTTTCCAGAAAGGAGATTTGAAATTAGGCAACGTGAAAGCGGAGGCTTACTGAACTCATACCGAACCGAAATCATACCACGCTTGGAAGGGGGTGTTTGACCTCAACCCGAAGGTGCCCCCACCTCAATAGGTGCTTGGGGCGCCACATGGGAAATGACCACCATGGGAGCGGCCCAGACACCACTTGATTTCCGTGCTCACGTTGGTTTCGACGGGAATTCAGGGCGCAGGCTCCTTTCCCATGCGTATCACCCCTGAAGGAAGCCGAACGCCAGGCCGGGGTACGCTTGTACCCTTTTGAACCAGTGGGTGCCCGGCGGCGGTGAGAATCGAACCCACAGCCTCCCGCAGCCGAGGCGGGCGTTCTACCACTAGGCCACGACTGAACGTCTACAGCTCGCCCTCTCACCACAGACAGTCGTTCGCATCGATAATAACGAAGGCGACCTCAATGGCCACGGGGGCCCCACTAATAGTGGCTGGAGATTTTAACGCGCCCCACGAAGCCTGGGGTTACGCAAGGCCAATGCCCAAGGGAGAGCGGCTATTGGAGGCAGTCACTAAGTGCTCGCTAGAGCTGGTGACGGACCCCCGCTATCCGACTCGAGTAGGCACGTCGGTGGCGCGGGACACGACGCCCGACCTGACCTTCGTCAAAAACGTGCGAGGGGCTGAGTGGCGCAACCTGCACGAGCACCTCGGCAGCGACCACTACATACTGGCGGTGACGATCCCCATCAGGGCGGCACCACCGAGAGAATTTAAGGTCACCGACTGGGACGCCTTCCGCAAAATAAGGAAGGAAGACACAAGCGAATACGCGGACCTAGACAGCCTCTTTCGAAAGAGGACGTTAGCACCGCGACGAGGGTCGTCCAAACCGAACTGAACGTGGAAAGGATGGACGCGAGATTGGTACATCTATTAGAGGCAAAGAATTCCATCACGGCCAGGTGGAAAACGCAAAGACTTAATCGCAGACTGCGAAAGAAAATAGCTGCACTAAACAGGGAAATTGAAGCGCACTCGATCGAGCTTTCCAAGCAACAGTGGAACGAGGTGTGCGCGTCGGTAGACGGACAAATGAGAGCCGGAGGCAAATGGAACCTCCTAAAGAAACTGTTAGACGACAGGCAATTCAAAGGTAATCAGAGATTGGCAATCGATAGGATTTCACACAAGGAAAAGGAGCAGGGCAAAACGGAGAGCGAGCTCCTAAAGGAGCTGGCGGAGACGTATTTGCCACTGGGCCCGTCGGGCGACGGCGACTATCCACAATACGCTGGCGCAGAGGTTGAAGAACTCGACGCGCCCTTCACGGAATCAGAAATTTGGGATGCCTTACAAGGCCTCAACGGACGCTCAGCGACGGGCCCGAACGGGGTCTCGAACAAACTGTTGAGAAACCTAGACGGAAGTCGGTCGAGAAGCTCACTGAAGAAATCAACAGAGCGTGGGAAACGGGACGAGTACCCGAGGTCTGGAAAGAGGCCTCGATCATACTAATACCGAAACCCGGTAAACCAGTTGCGCCGGAGAACATGCGGCCGATATCGCTAACCTCGTACGTGGGCAAGACAGCGGAACATGCCATACATAACCGAGTATCGCGGTACATAGAGAGAGAGGGCCTGTTCCCCAGTGGCGTAGCCAGGGTTGGGGGGGTTCAAACCCCCCCCCCCCACCCCCGAAATTTTTTCCGCACCCCCCCCCCTCCCCCACTTACCCGTCCTTTGTTTTCGTCGCTTCGCGCTGACATAATTCATGAAACCGGTGCTACTATCACAATTTCATTCCTGGGCGCTTCCGTTTGGTTGGTCATTTACAGCGACTCATGTCTGCATATGGAAAAAACTGTCACGGTGTTTGTCAAGGCTTTGACACTCTGTGAAGTTTTGGGCGAGAATGTGGCGGCCGTATTCTGAAGCAACAAATGTGCAACAAATGAAGCAACAAATGCGGCAGCCGCATTTTAGATGATGGCGAAAACGCTCGAGGCCCGTTTACTTAGATTTAGGTGCACGTTAAAGACCCCAGGTGGTCGAAATCTCCGGTATACATTTCCGCCGCTTCCCTTCAGATGCCGGTTAGGCCGCGCTCGCGCAGGATCTTAGGCTACGTTCACACTTGGTCTCGAAGCTGTAGGAAGCGGCAAAATCTTGCAAAAATCCGCCCACCTAGGCGGCAAAACAGGCAGAAAAACAGGCTGCGAGCCAAATTAGTCTCGGGCCGATTTTTTCGCCATGGCGAAGCGGAAACGCGGCGGAAAGTCGTTCTGCTTCACTGCAAGCTACACTAGCATGTAAACAAGCGGTCGTAAAATTGAACATGGCACCAGAAGTGTAGGCTGTAATGCTGATCGACGCGATCAAGAACCAGCCCTTGCTCTACGACAAGAGTGGCACTAAAACGTACTGTGAGCAATACGCGCGATAGTATTCAACGTCGCGCGACCGGAGGTGCGGCAACGAAGCCTTGGCGTGACCCAACTTCTCGCGCTTTTGCAAAGCCAGGCGAACCCACCACCGCCGTTTCCGAGGTGTCCGCGTCTTCCGTTTAGTCATTGTCCATTTCTAGAAAACAAGTAGGTAGAAGTATAAAAGCCATTTCTTCTTCCACTTCCACGGCAGACAATACTTAGGCAGATTCCTCGTTGGCGCTCCATAATTCTCCTCGCACGTGTACGGTATGTTGCAGAAGTCGCGGGGTGCTTTTCTCGTCGCGACGATAGATTGGGAGCGTAGGTCTCACGTAGGACGCGCAGGCTTTGGCGAGCCCCAACACAAGGGCCAGCCCGGGTTTTAGCTGTGGTGTTCCCGTTGCTCCTTTGGTGTCCTGGAGGCGCCGACAATACGAAATGATGAAATGTTATTACAACTTGTAAATAAAAGCTGTTAAAGAAATATTCTCACGCCTAGGCACCAACCTGTGACTCAGCGCTACCGCGCGCGTGTGCGGAGAATTACGAAACGCCAACGAGGAATTTACCGAAGGTCGCAGATGACACTCGAAGTTGCGTAAAATGATCACTTTTGATGACGGTACGTGGGTCAAAGAATGAACATACCGCTCGACATAATGCGATAATGAGCGCCACCACGCCGACAAACGTACGCAGACGAGATGGATCTGGACGAAAACGGCAGCGGCAGCCGCGGCGGTAGCAAAACAAATGTGAACAACTTGAGGCCGTATTCTGAAACGTTCGCCTAGGCGAAATTTATTTTTTCGCTTTCCGGCGTGCGCCGATTGGCTGTTTTAGCAAAATTGGATGAGCTGATTGGGTGGTTGAGCCCGACGTCATTCAATTTTGCTCAACCAGCCAATCAGCGCGCATGCTGATTTCGCCTAGGCGAAATTTCGCCTAGGCGAACGTTTCAGAATACGGCCTCAAGTTGTTCACATTTGTTGTTCGTTGACAACAATTGTTGTTGTTGAATTGTTGTTGGTGACAACAATTGAAGTTGTTCGTTTGACAACGTATCAAATAATAAACAGAGCTCAATACGGATTCCAGAAAGGCAAGTCCACTGAATTAGCCCTATTAAACGTAAAAGAAGAGATACTAAACAATGTCGAAAAAGGACTATATACAGCTGGATTGTTTCTTGAGAAAGGCTTTTGAAAGCATAAACATGATATTGTAGAACAAAAATTAATCGACTACGGAATACGCGGTGCTGCTCTTGAACTTATTAAATATTACTTATCCGCTAGGAAACAATATTGTTACGACGCGCGACAAACGGTGTTTATTGAACAGGCCTCAGGGCGAGCCTCCGACGAGCCAGAAGAGTTCTCTTCTTCGTCTTCTCCGCTAACACTCCTCCTCTTCTACTAATGCGGCTACATTGACTGTAATATTCCTCCCCTCCTAGACGAAGCCCGCCGGGCAAGTCAGCTAAGTTCTCGGTGTGAAGGGCTTGAGACGAGCGACATGCACAACCTCAGTCTTGGCGGAGCGCCGTCCAGTTGCGGTGAGACGCGCCAGTCGATAATTCACTTCACTGACTTGGTCAACAATAACGTACGGGCCAGTATAGTTGGCAAGAAGTTTCTGACACAGGCCACGTTTGCGCACCGGACACCATAGCCAGACTAGATCCCCTGGAGAATAGGTGACATCCCGATGGTGCCTGTCGATCGTACCGTGCATTTGACCGCTCTTGCGAAGCCAGAGTACGTATGCGGGCCAAGCATCGAGCGTCTTCAGCGAGACACAGAGTCTCGGCGATGGTGAGATCGTCGTGGGTGGAGAAAGAAAATATGGTGTCCAGTGTGTGACGCGGCGGACGAGCGTAGAGTAGGAAAAACGGGCTGTAGCCAGTAGTCTCGTGCTTTGCTGTTTTAAAAGCGTATGTAATGAATGGAAAAATGTCGTCCCAGTTTTTATGGTCCGATGCGACGTACATGGACAACATGTTCACCAGTGTGCGGTTGGTACGCTCGGTCAGCCCATTTGTTTGCGGGTGATACGGTGTCGAGTGGCGAAAGCTGGAAGCGCATAATCGAAGAAGCTCTTCCACGACATCTGCAGTAAACTGGCGGCCGCGGTCACTGATGATTACTCGAGGAGGGCCATGACGGAGAATGATCGAATGCAGGAGGAAAAAGGAAACTTGGCTGGCGGTGGCAGATGGCAAAGCAGCCGTCTCGCAGTACCGGGTCAGATGGTCGGCACATACGATGATCCAACGGTTCCCTTTCGATGAGCGGGGAAAGGGACCCATGAGATCAATTCCGACTTGCTCGAAAGGAGAGCTCGGAGGCGTCAGTGGTTGTAGGAGGCCGGCCGGCGTCGTAGTTCGGTGTTTGTGGGCCTGACACTGAGCGCAACTGGCCACATACATTTCAGTTGACCGACGCATTCGGGGCCAGTAAAACCGTTCTTGGGCACGATGAAATGTACGCGCTGCTCCGAGATGTCCGGAGGTAGGATCGTCGTGCATAACCTGCAGAATAGAGGAGCGTAGCTTCTCCGGAACTACAAGAAGGAAGCGGGCACCAGTGGTTGCGAAATTCCTCTTGTAGAGGAGGCCATCACGAACACAAAATCCTCGGCTTGTTGTGGAGTCATGCGCGTTGAAAAGGGGCTCTAAGCTGAAGTCTTCTCGCTGCTCCTTCTCGAAGGTCTCTTTATCAGGGAATGCAGGTGCCAAAGAAGCAATCAAGTGATCAAAGTTATCGGCATCACAAAGAGTGGTGTTTAGCGGCATTCGCGAAAAGCAGTCAGCATCAGCGTGTCGGCGACCACTCTTATATGAAACTGTGAAGTTGTACTCCTGAAGACGTAGAGCCCAGCGCGCGAGTCGACCAGAGGGATCACGAAGATTGACAAGCCAACACAACGAATGATGATCTGTGACGATTGTGAATGGGCGTCCATACACGTACGAGCGAAAACGTTGCACAGCAAAAATGACCGCTAGGCATTCCTGCTCCGTAACGGTGTAATTGCGTTCAGGCTTACTTAACGTACGACTCGCATAAGCAATGACATGCTCGTTCCGGCCGAATCGCTGAACGAGGACTCCACCGACCCCCACGCCACTCGCATCGGTGTGGATCTCTGTTGGTGCAGCTGGGTCGAAATGCCGAAGGATGGGACCCGTCGTCAGTAAGAACTTCAGTTGACGAAAAGATGCGTCGCACTCGTGAGTCCACTCAAAAACGGCGTCCTTATGCAGAAGACAAGTCAGGGGATAGGCGACATCGGCAAAAGCAGGTATAAATCGGCGGAAATAAGAGCAGAGGCCTAGGAAACTACGAAGCTCTTTAACAGACCGAGGAGGCTTAAACGCTTCAACAGCTGCTGTCTTTTGTGGATCAGGCCTGATACCATCCTTGTCTACAAGATGGCCAAGCACCAATGTCTGCCGCTCACCGAAGTGACATTTCTTAGAATTGAGCACTAGGCCGGCGTTTTCGATGCAGTCTAAGACGACTTCCAGGCGCCTGTTGTGCTCTTCAAAAGTGCTTCCAAAGATGACAACGTCGTCTAGGTAACACATGCAAATATGCCATTTGAGGCCTCGAAGAATGGTGTCCATAAATCTTTCGAAAGTCGCGGGTGCATTGCAAAGCCCAAACGGCATGACGTTGAACTCAAAAAGGCCATCCGGGGTTATAAAGGCCGTTTTTTCTTTATCCGCCGGGTGCATTGGGATTTGCGAGTAACCCGATCGCAAATCTACAGAAGAAAAGTAGGATGCTGAATGAAGGCAATCCAATGCGTCATCAATCCTTGGGAGAGGGTAAACGTCTTTCTTGGTAATGGAATTGAGACGGCGGTAGTCCACACAAAATCTCCAAGTATCGTCTTTCTCTTTCACCAGTATAACTGGAGCAGCCCACGGACTAGATGACTCCTGAATTACTCCTTTCTGTAGCATTTCGTGAACCTGTTCGTCGATAACCTGGCGCTCTGACGGTGACACTCTATAGGGTTTCTGTCGAACAGGCTGCGCCGACCCCGTGTTAATTCTGTGCTTGGTTCGAGACGCAGGAATGGACGGCGCGTTATCGCCCTGGGCGAAGTCGAAGATGCTTAAGTGTTTAGTCAGGCCGTTCACTAATGTACGGCGCTCGTCCATGCTGATCGACTTGCTGATCATTGGCAGAATCTTCGAGTCTTCCGAGCAGATGTCAACTCGTGTATGTGGAGCATCTGTGAGCACGGCGACTGGCGTCGATCTGTGCTCTTTGAAGGAAGCAATCTTCATGCCAGCAGGTACCACTGCGTTTTCGCCTGAAGGGTTGACAATCCATAATTTGGTGCGCCGCTGAGCAACAGACACAAGACAATGTGGCAGAAAAATGTTCTTCTTCATGCACGGTAAATACGCCGGCTCTACTGTGGCGTCGAAAGCCCGATGAGTGGTAGTAGCGCAGCCCACCGGCACACACACAGCTGACAAAGCAGGCACGAGAGTGTCCTCACAGGCATGAAATGCGCCATCCTCGTTTGGAGCATCCTGCATGAGCTCGTAAGAAATTTCACCACTCACAAACATCTCCCCTGTTCGGCAATCAACGGTGGCACCGCACATTTGCACCGCACATTTGCATTGTGTTAGCGGAGAAGACGAAGAAGAGAACTCTTCTGGCTCGTCGGAGGCTCGCCCTGAGGCCTGTTCAATAAACACCGTTTGTCGCGCGTCGTAACAGTTTTTGGTGGAAGGTGCTGGGTACTTGAAGTAACGACGGACCCGGAGCCATTTATTCTTCGCCGGAGTCGTCGCCTCGCCGGACTACCCCCTGCGCCTGTTAACATGACCAACGAAGGAGACGCTCGGGGACCGATACCTGCCGCTCCGGGATCAATGCCTGCTGGTACGTGGCGCTACTACCGAGAACCTCGGGTTTTCACCGGGAGAGCAGGTGAAGATGTCGAAGAATGGCTCAGACATTACCAACGGGTAAGCAAGTCGAACGGCTGGAACACCACCGACCAACTAACCAACGTTATCTTCGCTCTCACTGACACTGCCCTGATGTGGTTTGAGAACCACGAAGAATTATTAACAACGTGGGAACGTTTCGTTCATGACCTAAAGGAATGCTTTGGCGACTCGGACGCAAAAAAGAAACGCGCAGAGCATACCTTGGCACAGAGAGCACAGCTACCAGGGGAGACTTGCACTGCCTACATTGAAGAGATCTTGAAATTGTGCAAGCAAGCCAACGCAAGAATGTCACAGGAAGACAAGGTCGGGCACCTGCTCAAGGGCATAGCAGAGGATGTCTACAATTTTCTGATCGGCAAGGACAGTCTCGCTTCAGTGTCTGATGTCATGAAGCACTGCCGTACGTTCGAGGCGCTGAAGATGCGCCGAATAACGCCAAAGTTTGGCCGATTGGCCAATGTTACCACTGTGGCCAGCATCGATATGAGCTCTTCATTTGACTTGGCGTCGACCATACGACAGATCGTCCGCGAAGAGCTAGACAGACACACCGAGACGACACGTCGCCTGCCTGATGTCTCAGATGCCTCCTTTTCGCAAGCCCCGGCGACTTCACCACCTTTGAATGGATGGCAACCGTCGGTCAGCGTCGCGAATGTGTCAGAGTACCGACACGCACCGGCATCGAGAGGCCACTACTCTTCGGATACCCGATTTGAACCTCACCCTCGTTACGCACGTTCCTCTGGACGCCCCACCACTGGCAATGCTCCGCGTTACGACCCAGTCATGCGTCCTAGGCGTGCAGACGTGTCTGACAGCTCTGAAGACTACCGCAGAAGCCGTCCGCTTCCGACATGCTACGTCTGCGGCGTCCTTGGCCATATATCCCGTTTTTGTCCTCAACGCCAAAGGTATCCGTACGATCAACTTGCTGCCCCAGCCCCCAACGCCCAATGGCCTCCTATGTCGCAATCGCCTTCTAGCAGCAACTTTTGGCAAGGAAGCTTACGGAACCGCTCACCTGCCTCCGATCGTAGCGTGACGCCACCTCCTGTTCCTCGATTGCACCGGTCTCCTTCACCACGGCGTCGTTCAAGATCACCACCGCCGGAAAACTAGAGAGCGCGGCCAATGGAGGTGAGGTCGCTGGAGATTCTCTGCTGAAAGATATGCCTCCGCCTGTGTTTATGTTGAAGAACAAAGTGAAAGTCCTCGTTGATGGTGTGTCTACATTGACTGTAATAATATGTTAAAGTCGGAAGCTAAACATCAGCAGAAACAGAACTTAAGCAAGGCATTCCACAAGGTTCGATCTTAGGACTTTTATTATGTATACTTTATATTAATTATATATGCAATAACCCTTACACAGAAAAATTTGTTAAGTATGCAGATGACACGATTGCCTTTTTTAGTGCTGAATCAATGAACATCTCCAAATTGCTGTAACTAATTATTTAAGGCATCTGAAACTGTGCCTCCATGAAAACAAACTTGCATTAAACACAAATAAAACAAAATACGCTATTTTTAGTTCTGCGAACAAACCGCACATTAACCTGAAACTCTCCTTTCAGGGCACCACGTTAGAGCGCGTTCGCACGCAGTAATGTCTAGGCGTTTCGTTCGAGGGCAACATGTCGTGGAATACCCATGTGTGAAACTTGCCTCTGAATGAGGCAGAACTGTAGGCTGCCTGTACAGGTTATCAAACCTAGAGCCATTATGGCTCAAAAAGGCTATATATATATATTACGCCCACTTCTACTCTCGCTTGCCTTACTGCGCGCTAGTATGGGCAAAAACGTCCGTTCAAAACATAAACAGACTCGAGGTATTGCAGAAAAAGGTTCAAAGAATATTTGAAAATATCTATGGGCACCCTAGCGAACTACGTACTCATCAGCTGTTCATAAATCACGATATAACTAGTGCACGTGATCTTTATACATATAAACTACTAGTTTATACAAAAAAACAAGCTTTATCAGCATGCATTTGATAGCTCCCTTTAAATACACTCTCCGGAATCAACCCGCACCAGTTCATTTTTTCCGGACAGTCTACGGAGAATGTCTTCTTCAATACCAGATACCAGCAATACTGGACAAATTTTTAACTTGTATTAACTTCGAACTGCCTGAATGTAAATTCAAGTAACATGTGCGAACTATGCTTTTAAACATATATTAACCGCTCGAGCCCCAACATACTTACTTTGTCATCTCGATGCATACGATATTTTATGTATAAAATAATTTTTGTTGTCCTCGCGCAAGCGTTTACAAGGACTGTGTGTTACGTGTTTTATGTACGTCTTATTTTTGTACACTAACAGGTTTGCATTACGTGATATCGTCATGTTTAAAATTTGACACACGCATGTACAGTGTTTCGGATGATTGTAAAATGCCCGCTGCTGGGTCCTTGGGCACTCTCAAGATGCCTGCGGCATCTTTTCGCCTGAGGAGCTCCGACTCAGTGTTGGAAATAAACTTGACTAGTGAGGCATCGTCACGACTCCGTCGTGTGTTCGCCGTGACGCCATCGTCGTCATACAGTCGTCCCTCATTCGTTCTCACACCGCCGTCCTCACTGCAGCTTCGTCATTGGACTCTCGTCATGGCTTCGTTGTCACGCGATGCATTTTCCTCACGCCATTGTACTCGTATTGTCATCCTCACTCATATCATTGTCATACCATTGTTGTGATGCGGTCGATGCATTGGCTGTCGTAGTTAACGCCTTCACCGTTTCACTGCCTTCGCCATTCTATCGTAATCAAGCTGTCGTCACTCAATGCCACCGTCGTCAGTCCAGCTTCGCAATCCGTTGGTCATCACACACTGGTCGTCGCCACGCTGTGTTCCTTATACCATGTTGATCGTTTAAGAATCGTCGTCTCGTCGTCGTCAATCCGCGCCGTGCTCGTTGGCACAGCGAAGTGGGACGATACCGGGACGTCAGTCTCACAATGACCTCTACAGAGGTTGAATAAACGTGACTGTAGCAATATGGTCGCTACATGGTTTCAATGCTAATCGTATTGTCGTCGACGGTCGTCGTATGAGTTCTGCGAAATTGTTTGCCTTGTTTTTCGAAATTGCAAAGTCTTTTATTTTGTATAGTGCGACTTCTTCTGAGGTATTTCTTGTGGTGTCTACGTTTGTAGCGGTGTTTATTTCTCGCTAGTCGGTATACCTGCAAAGTTTTATCACTGTTTTTGTATTAATCCTCCCCCCTGTAATGTATTGTGGCACTGTACGTGGGTATGTCATAAATAAGTAATAAATAAGGATGCACAGTGTCCCTCTCGCAGTTAACAAGCTGTCAGCGCACTCCAAAATTAATATAACATCACAACTCGAGATGTTATGGCTATTATGCCGCGCCTGACATTTCAACATTACTTCGTCAGGCTGAAATGTTTCATCAGGTGTGGCTGTGTTTGGTAACTATCACCGGTGTTTGGTAACTGTCACCAGGAAGCAGACCGTTTTTACTGTGGGCGTAGCAAGATTACAAATTCTTACAGTTCTCTTCATTCTTTCATTCTTTGCGGTCGGCATATCGTTTGAGCGCAGCGGGAGTTCCTTCTCGATCGAGTGAGCGCGTTAAATCCCTCGCGGCTTTTATCCGCGTCGGATAAGGGCGGGGCTCACACCCTCTGCATCTTCTATTTGCATTTTGTGCATTTTGGCATCTGTCAAATCTACATGTTGGGTTGTTGCGTTGGGAGATGACGCCGCCATCGCGATATGGTCTTAGAACCACTCGCCACCGGCGCCGCAATCGTGCTGACGAGATAAGGCTACTTATTCGAATGCCTCTGATTGAAAACAGGGCATGTTGGATTGAAACAGGGCATGATTGAAAACAGGGCTACGCAAGTGTTACATGCATCGATCGTTCACGCCAAGGAACCATCCTTCGCGTGAACGATCGCTGTGGCTGAAAAGTTTTGGATGCCTGCGCTGGGGAACACACTTTGACGATTTTTTTTTTTAGAGACGATGTAGCTTCTCGTAGCGTGACCGTCGTGTTCAGTAGCTCCTGGATGTCTGATATGGGAGTCAGTTAACAAACTCTTCTTACACCGGGGCACGATGTCGCCGGGGCACGGCGGCCGCATTTCGAAGTCACTGCTGATGGCTGCAGTAAGTGCGGAGGGAGAAGAAGTAGCAGAAGTAGAAGGGTCTTTGGAAGACATAGTTGCAAGGGGCACGACGCATACAGGCCCTGGCGCAAGCCACTGTGGTGTTTTGCGGAAGGAGAATTTTCTCCGATGTCACGTTCGTGGCGGTGACAAGCGCCGAGACATTGTAAAATCGAACTACACCTGGTGCAAAAGCGATGCCTTTATGAAGACAACGGGAAGAGGCAAGACCAAGACGTCACCATGGTCGATATCGGTCAACATAATGGTAATAATTCGCTTTCGGCCGTAAGGCAGTTCAGTATCTTCCGCAGCGATCAGGCGCAATGGCGTGTACGTGTCTTCCCCAAGTAAGTAGTCGGTGTCCGTAAGATGCACGACGCGTTGACCACAACAAATAGCCGCGGAAGCAGAAGACAGAAAATCCCACCCTAAAATAAGTTGATGAGCGCACGGGGACAGCACAGCTAATTGTATATGGTGCCGAATGTCATCAATCACGACACGGGCAGTACAAAGAGCGGAAGGTCGAACAGCGTCCCCTTGGGCTGCAACTAGCGTCGGTTCATCGTATGGCGTTGTGACTTTCCTGAGACACGAGCATAAATCTGCGTGAATAACGGAAATCGTCGCGCCTGTGTCCATCAAAGCATGGACGGGCACTCCTTGGACAAACACTGAGAACATATTGGACGGGCGCGATGGAGGAATTTCAGTCCTGGTGTCGTATGCAGTTTGTCCTCCAAAAACTGCATCGCTTAGTTTTCCAGACGAATGTTAGGGTTGAGAGAGACGGGCCGTAGTGGTGACCTGGAGCGGCGGAACGGCGAAGGGGAGCGGCGTCTGGCTGAACACTAAGTGCCGCGGTCTTCAGTCGATGCGGGCGGAGAAGAGAAACGCCGGCTTTGGGCAGAGGCTCCACGGGAAAAGTTGCTTTCGGAGATGTCGTATCCCCGACGCTCGTCCTGCTGGCGCTTGCGGCAGAAACGTGAAATATGGCCGCGATAGCCGCAGTAATAGCATGTGGGACGTGACGGACGTCATGGCGGATAGTACAGGGGGCCAGGTGGTCCGGAAGTCAGTGCAGTCAAATGGGCCGATGAAAGCTCGGGCGGCATCGACGAGATGTTTACTGGAGACGCGGCAGCAACCGACGCGTACGTGTGTAGCGGCACCGTGGAGTTGGCGTTGCCTGGAGGCGTGGCAACAACTTCCGCGTACGTTGGTAGGGGACGAGAGACGGAGGGTTGCACGCGCGTGGAGCAGGTCAAGGACGCCAGTTCATCCCTGATGATGTCACGCAAGGCCGTGCTAGAAGACGCACTGGGGCACACCGACGGTGACGACAAGCCCATAGATTGTAATTCTTCGCGTATTATAGCTCGTATCATGACACGCAGATGTGGGTCCGCCGTAGAAGAATAGTCGCCAACGTCCGGCTGAAGGCGAACAGACTCAAGTTCGTCCAGGCGCTGACACGTTGTGACGATGTCAGTAATTGTAGCGGGGTTCTTGATGGCAAGGGCGTTGAAGGCGACTGATCTAATGCCTTTCAGAACGTGGCGCACTTTGTCTGACTCTGATATAGATGAACTCACAAGGCGGCAAAGCGCAATAACATCCTCGATATACGATGTGTAAGACTCGCCTGGCTGCTGTTGGCGAGTATCGAGGGTTTTCTTCGCGATGGTAGAACGAACGGCCGATGTACCAAATACTTGGCGGAGCTTCTGCTTGAAGGCAGCCCAGTCAGTAAAGTCTATCTCGTGGTTGAAGAACCATGTCTTCGCCACACCCGTCAGGTAGAAGGAGACGTGGCGGAGCTTGTGGGGGTCGTCCCAACGATTAGTGGAACTTACTCGCTCGTAGTCATCCAGCCAATCCTCCACATCTTCCCCACGAAGACCAGCGAAGAGATGGGGGTCACGCTGGTGGCCGCTGGTGGTGCCAGAACGGTAGAAGTGGAGGGTGGTGCGTCCTGAGACATGCTAGCGGACAGTGGGCGCAAGCGGCGGCCAGAACGTAGCTCCAGGGGGGTAGACTGAGCGGGCAGAGGACTGAGGATCGAAGGAGCTACCTCCACCACTTATGACGGCTCTGTTGACACGACGTTTATTCGGCCCGAGTACTCAGGAGCGAACCAGCAAACCCGATGATGATAATAATATACAGATGAAGAAGACGTGCGTAATAAACGCCCACAATATATATATATATATATATATATATATATATATATATATATATATATTGTTGCACGCACGCGTGAGTGAGAAGAACGATGACCGGTGAACGTGCTTGCGGTCCCGGGTGGAAAGAGAAGAGGACGACGTTGAGTTGATCAACCAGCTGACCGCTCTTGCGCTCACCTTCGCGACCTACAATAAACGGCCCCCTTCATCCGTAAGGGTGATAAACGGTCTCCTTCGCGCGTAACAGAGTGGTGGAAGTGCTGGGTACGCGCTCACAACAACGGAACCGTCACTGCTGCAGATTCGTCGAAGCCGTCGACTTGCAGGTCTTCCGCCATCTCCCGTGACCGTCTTCGACATGCCTGAAGAAGGAGCCGCTCCGAGGGCAGCGCCTAGCAGTCCACTGCAATACTACCGAGTTCCACCCACATTCGGAGGAAAAGCGGGAGAAGATGCCGACGAGTGGCTCGTCCATTACAAACGGTTGAGCAAGTCCAACGGGTGGAATTCAACCGCTCAGCTCACCAATGTGGTGTTCTCCCTGACCGACACCGCACTCGTGTGGTACGAGAACCACGAGGACACGCTTACGACGTGGGAACTTTTTGTTGAAGAGCTCAAGGCGTGTTTTGGTGACTCAGTCGCCAAAAAAGAAGCGTGCTGCACAGACACTGTCGCAACGGGCACAACTACCAGGTGAGACATGCACCACGTACATTGAGGAAGATTTAAAGCTGTGCAAGGTGGTCAGTGCCCGCATGTCCGAAGAAGATAAAGTAGGACATTTGCTGAAGGGAGTGGCTGAGGACGTGTACAATTTTCTCATCGGTAAAGAAAGCCTAAGTTCCGTGTCCGACATCATTCGGCATTGCAGAACCTTTGAAACGCTGAAGATGCGTCGGATTACGCCAAAGTTTGGTCGGTTGGCAAACGTTACGACGGTTGCTAGTGTGGACACGAGCCCTTGCCTCGACCTTCCTTCGACCATCCGACAGATTGTCCGCGAGGAACTTTCCCGCCGCGAAGAGATGTCGCGTCCAACAGCTAACCACCATGACATGTACACGTCGCGTGAGGCTATGACTGCGCCACATTCGGCCCCTTGGCAACCAATGGTTAGCGCAGCGGCCGTAGAGTACAGCGCGGCCCCACAGTCTCAGATGACAACACGCTCTCCGACTCCGCGCTATGACCGACGCGCTCAGCACACGCCTTCTCGACGCCCGATGTATCGTCATGACACACGCCATGAACCAGCCCACTACACAAGGGAAAATGACAATGTTCGGTTCATCGACGAACAACCAAGGTTTCGACCTCCCCCGGTATGTTACTCTTGCGGTGTCCCGGGTCATATCTCTCGGTTTTGCAACCAGCGTATGACCACGTGGTATGGCCAGCCCTCAGAGTTTTCACGGCCCTCCGAACGGCCCCATGGTGTCCCGTGGCCATCACACACATCGTCTGGCGACGAGTATTGGCCGCGCAGCTCCCGGAATCGCTCCCCGGCATCTGACAGGAGTTTGACGCCCCCACCGCGTCCTCGTGCTTCCCGTTCTCCCTCACCACTGCGTCGCACCACGTCCCCTTCGTCACCGGAAAACTAGCTAGCGCGGTCGATGGAGGTGAGGTCGCTGGAGATGTGCTACTGACAGAAATACCTCCTGTGTTGATGCTGAAAAACAAAGTGCGCGTTTTTGTGGATAATGTGCCTGTGATGGCTCTGGTGGACACAGGCGCAACAATTTCTGTTATGAGTGTCTCTTTTAAAGACGTGTTAGGGCGAAAGGTCATGTTCAGATGGGACGAAGCTTCAAGGTTCTGTGGAGTGAGTGGCGAGCCGTTGCGACCTATTGGTGTGTGTAGTGCTGACGTGTTTTTGGGAGGCCATGTTATTACGACAGAGTTTGTGATTATTCCTCGGTCGACCCATGATGTTATTCTTGGCATGGACTTCTTGCGGGAGTGTGGTGCCACTGTTGACTGCCGCACAGGGAAGGTATTCATAAGTGGTAGGATGACGTCAGCCCTCCTGGAAAACCCTGTAGATCACGAAACAACACTGTGTGTTTGTGGCGATACGGTCGTACCTGCATCATCTACCGTTTGTGTTCCCGTTGTCTGTTGCGGCGCCGATTCTAACAGCTTCGATGCTACCGTAGAACCGATGCACATGAACTGTCTGAAGAAGAATGTGTTGGTTCCACATTGTGTGGTGTCGATCGAAGGCGGACGCGCTGGCTTGTGGATCGTAAACTGTTCTGCAGAGCCCGTGATACTACCAGATGGCTTGAAATTAGCCTTCGTCCGGGAACACGCGTATTTATCTGTGGCTGAACTTACAGAAGTACCGCAAAATCCTGATGGCCACAGTTCGGAAACGGCCCTTTTGTCCATGATAAATAAATCTCTCAGCACGAGTAAACGCCGAACGTTAGTGGGTGTGCTTTCGAAGCACGTCTCGGTACTCGACTTTGCTCAGAAGGACAAAATACCTGCAATCCCCTCGTCACGAACCCGCCATACCATCAACACGGGTTCAGCAAATCCGATTAGACAAAAGCCATATCGCGTTTCACCATCAGAGCGCCAGATTATCAACGATCAAGTGCATGAAATGATGAAAAAAGGAGTCATACAAGAGTCAGCGAGTCCGTGGGCAGCTCCAGTGATTCTTGTTAAAAAGAAAGATGGATCTTGGAGATTTTGCGTCGACTATCGCCGATTGAATGCTGTAACCAAAAAGGACGTGTACCCAGCACCTCCACCACTCTGTTACGCGCGAAGGAGACCGTTTATCACCCTTACGGATGAAGGGGGCCGTTTATTGTAGGTCGCGAAGGTGAGCGCAAGAGCGGTCAGCTGGTTGATCAACTCAACGTCGTCCTCTTCTCTTTCCACCCGGGACCGCAAGCACGTTCACCGGTCATCGTTCTTCTCACTCACGCGTGCGTGAGTGAGATATACAATCGTATCATAGGAAGCCAACAAACAGAGACACCAAGGACAACGCAGGGGAAATTACTTGTACTCACTAAGTGAAATGCCCCCCTTACTCAATGCCTTTCAATGGGCCTGTAAGGTATTTTGAACAGAATAAAATAAAAAATAAAAAATGATCAATTATTGGAAATTAAAGTGGATGAAAAAACAACTTGCCGCACTTAGGGAACAATCGCACGTCTTCGCATTACGCGTGCGATGCTTTTACCATTGAGCTACCGCGGCGGCATTTTCCCATCCACTTTCTGGGGTATTTATGTTCCTTATGGGTATTTATGACCTCCTCTCGGATTCCACCGCCAATCCGCCCTCCCGCGCGCTCCGCCGTCAAGCCTCTCATTTTACCGTGCGAGACAGCCTGCTCTACCGCCGCAACTATATACCGGATGGTCGCAAGTGGCGTCTCGTAATACCTCGTCACATGCGCTCCGACATCTGCGCTGCTTTTCATGCTGACCCACAGAGTGCTCACGCAGGCGTGCTGAAAACTTGCGCAAGGTTGAGCCAACGCTTCTACTGGCGCGGTATGTACAGCTTTGTCCTAAAGTATATCCGTGCTTGCGAAGCATGCCAACAACGCAAGATTCCTGCGCAACGCTCGACCGGCGCTCTTCAGCCTCTACATCGCCCTGCGCGGCCTTTCGATCGGGTCGGCATTAACCTTAACGGCCCACTCCCGTGCACTACGTCTGGAAGCCGGTGGACAATCGTTGGTGTTGACCATCACACCCGATATGCTGCCACCCTCCCCGCCACTACAGTATACGCGAGGTTGCTTTCTTCATGGTGCGCAATTTCGTGCTTCGACATGGCGCTTCTCGAGAACTCCTCAGTGACAGAGGACGTGTCTTTCTTTCCTAAGTGGTTGAAGCCCTGCTTGCCGAGTGCCACGTCGTCCACCGTACATCAACCGCGTACCATCCTCAAACCAAACGATTAACTGAGCGCTTCAATCGCACTCTTGGCGACATGCTCACTGCATACGTCGCGACGGACCACTCCAAGTGGGACATGGTTCTCCCCTTTGTCACCTACGCTTACAATACCGCGACTCAAGCGACCACAGGTTTCTCACCATTCTTTTTTTTTAATTAAATGTATTTAAGGAGAGGTTGGTGCCTATATGTTGCGCCGGCTACTCCTCTTCTCTTGCATGATAGTTGTCCTCGGAATGTTGTCAAAACTCACAAAACTGGACTAATAACCACATGTACGAACGTTCACGTAGAAAATCCTAACTGAAATATAAATAAATGTTCGCACTACAGAAGAGTTCACATAACATAAATACTCACAAAACTGAAGTGTTCACACACAAGAGTTCACAAAGCATAAATGTTCTCAAAACGAAGTTCACAAAGATGATGTTGGGCACTTGCGAATTAGGTCCCTCTTGAATGCCGTGCTCTAAATACAACAGTCTTGTGCGCAGACACAGATGCCACATGAACACGAAGACACAGTAAACGGCTGCATTTCGATGGGGGCGAAATGCGAAAACACCCGTGTACTTAGATTTAGGTGCACGTTAAAGAACCCCAGGTGGTCCAAATTTCCGGAGTCGCCCACTACGGCGTGCTTCATAATCAGAACTGGTTTTGGCACGTAAAACCCCATAATTAAATTAATTAACGTGTAATCAAGAGTGCCTGCTAATAATAACAATGCCAGCAATAACTAATATCTGACTTAGTATTCTTGTGATATTTTTGATTCCTGCAAAAATTGTACCAAGGCGCGCGCAGCGATGTTTTGTAGTTTTTCTGTAGGCCATGGACCCAAAATTTTTCCTATGGATAGTGGTCGTCTATCCAAGCCACGTAGTTTTTCTGAAAGCTGCTTACGGGGAGCGTCATGTTTTTTACAGCGTAGAAGAAGGTGTTCTATGTCTTCTTCAGCCTCTCCACATGAGCATGTAGCACTATTAGTTTTTCTTATCCTATACAGGAAGCTTTTAGTATAGGCAGTGCCTAGCCGAAACCTATGTACTGTTGTTTCAACCGATCGGTTAATTTTAAACGGAATATTGAATTCTATTCCAGGATCAATATTATATAATCGAGAGTTCTGCGCATCATTTATGAACCAAGTTTTCTTGGACAATTTACCGCATAGTTTGTTCAATAAACAACGCGCATCACTCATTGCTAGAGGAACTAGTGATAATTCATTCTTTTGATGAGCCTCACGTGCTATTTGATCAGCCGTTACATTTCCTATGATTTCACAGTGACTTGGAATCCACTGGAAAGTTATGTCATGTTGCAGATCTTTCGCTATGGCGTATGTCTTCTGTATTTCATATGCCAATGTGCTGTTTCTTTTTCTTAAGCTGATTTCATTTAGGCTCAGCAATGAGGCTTGCGAATCACTCAGAATTACCCAGCGAAGAGGTCCTGAATGCTGACATATGTAACGTAAAGCAGAAAGTATTGCGTAAAGTTCTGCCGTTGTGGACGTTGTAAATTGGCAAAGCTTATAAGATCTTTTCTCTTGGTATGTACGTATATAAAACGCTGATGTAGAGCTTTGTTTCCAGCATGATCCATCGGTATATACGTGAATGCGATCTACGTAGTTAGTGTAAAGATGTGATAAAGTTAATTTATCGGTTCTACCTTGAAGGTTTTGGCATAATGGATGATTAGCGTGTTGTGTTGCCAAACGAAAAAAGTGACGACAAGTTTCCGTAAATCTTAGTGCATGAAAAGTTGGTTGGCGGGACTCAGCAATTACCAAAGCACTGGCAGATGCACGGGGAACACCAAGACATATGCGAAGGCTTCTGGCCATTAATCTTTGAATGGTTTCCTCTAGATTACGGGATATTCCATGTAGTACAGGAGCAGAGTATGCTATTCTTTGTCTAATGATCGCAGAGTGAATGCGTAATAAAGAAGAGGTTGAACTACCCCATCTCACTCCAACAAATCGACGAACAATGTTGATTAGGGAGTTGACTTTCTCCTCTAATGCTTTTATTTGGGGAGCCCATGATAGCCGTCTGTCTATAATAATACCTAAGAACTTGTGTTGTCGCACAAGTTGCAAACGCTGAGAGTCTAGCACAAGTTGGAATCTCTTGAGGCATTTCCTTGTAAAAGGAAGTACAGCAGTTTTCTCAAGTGAAATAATCATACCTCTACTTTTAAAGAAATCATTAATCACTGTTAGGCCAGCTTGTAACGTTTGCTGAACGGCTTGAGTACTCGTGTCAGAAGCCCATATGCACAAGTCGTCTGCATATAGAGAATAATTCAAGGTAGTAGGCAAGATATGGGGTAATTCAGCCATAGCACAGTTAAATAAAAATGGACTGAGTACACTACCTTGTGGAACGCCTTGATTCACTTTATGCTCTGTGCTTTTGCCATCAACAGTTTCAATATAGATTTTCCTGTCTCTTAAGAACTCCGCAATCCATCTCAGTGTTCGGCCAACTATGCCCAACTGAATTAACCCATGCAGTACGTGAGTCTGGCTGGCTGTGTCAAATGCACGCTTTATGTCTAGAAACACTGCAATGGTGATTCTTCCACAGCTCCTCTCGTGATCTACGTATGTAACAAGATCTAAAATTGCATACATCGTACACCGGCGCCTGCGGAAGCCCGCCATATTTCGGGCAGTGCGTTGGTGCATTCTGTCCACCATTGAAGCCTAGCATCAATAATCGTTTCCATAAGTTTACAAACGCAACTTGTCAGGCTTACAGGGCGGAAAGAATCTAACGATAAAGGAGTTTTACCCGGTTTTAGTATCGGAACTACTCGCGCAATTTTCCAAGAAGGAGGAAGACATTCCGATATCCATGCATCATTCAGTAATTTTAATAAAGTATTTGTGGCTACAGGACCCAGGTTTTTCATGGCAGCATATGTGACCCCGTCAGGTCCAGCTGCTGTCCTCTGGCGGCACGATACAAGTGCGTTCTTTAATTCTTCTAGTGAAAACGGTTGATCTAGGTCATGATGATCGCTTCTAATAGAAAAATTGAACGATGCTTTGACTTCTTCGACAGAATTACTGTATTCAGATGTGTTTACTGCTGCACTTGGGCGAGTAATAAGCTGACAAAACTCATTTGCTATAGTTGTTTCCGGTACTTTCTGGACTAAAGCTAGTGCTCTGAATGGCTGTTGGTGCGTTACTGGTCCACTTAAAGAGCGCAGAACATTCCATAATTTTGATTCAGGTGTAAAGGGAGTGAGTGAAGTGCAGAATTCCTGCCAGCGCTTTGTACCTAGTCGCTCCAGCTGCCGATCCATACGATCATACACCTTTTGGCATTCTCGGTAATCTTCAAGAAGGCCTGTGCGTCGATATTTTCTCTCAGCTCTGCGGCGTATAGCTCTGAGCCTCTCGTATTCAGAGTCTACACCAGCGTAACCATCAGAAATCTTAACAAATTTTGAACAAAGATTTAATTTGTCTTTTATAAGCGATAATAGACTGTCTGTATCACTGACAGCATCAGCTTGACTTGTAATGTGATATCGAAATGCATGCCAATTTGTTATTTTTGCAGAGCGCCGATAAGTCAAAAATCGTAGTCTAGGATGCTGTATTAGGATAGGAAAGTGATCACTACCCCTTGTTTCAATGTCTGTTCTCCATGTTGCTCCACATGCAATATCGTTTGAGCAGAGCGTGAGATCGAGGCAGCTGGAGTAATTAAAACCCCGTAGGAAGGTCACTGAGCCGTCATTCAACAAACACGTACAGACCACTCTTCTGAAATGCCTTTTCTAGCTCATTTCCACGACGGTCGCAGTAGGCGCTTCCCCACATGACATGGTATGCATTGAAATCTCCGCAAGATCTTTTGTGTATCTCTGAAAGAGGCCCGTCAATGTGGAAAATGAAATATTTGTAGAAGGCTGTTGATAAACGCTGACAATAGGGATATTTACTCGGCCAAACCGAACTTCGCATGCTACGTATTCTGGGATGTCTGACGCTGTAGCACTTAATAGCGCTGACGGCAGGTCTCTTCGAACACAGATCATCGCTCTGCTCAATCCTGAAGATCGAGAGGATGTATAAACAACGTAGTTAGCTAGCCGAAAAGCGTTGTCTACACCGGCCTCTGTAATACATAACACTGGAAAGGAGAACTGAGCCACCACTTTTCTAAAATCCGCACACTTAGAGCGAAGACTATTCGCATTCCATTGGAATATGGCGACATTTTGATAACAATTATTCATGCCCCGTCTGCGCAGTGGCTGACGTAGCGTTTTGTAATATCACTTGTTCCATCGACAATACGGCATTAACCTCCGGTAGGTTATTTGCCTGTGGAATCGCAACAAGTATGGCTTTTAAAGCAGAAAACAACATTGGAGTGACAAGTTCAGCAATAGACGCTGAGGGGGTCGCCTGTTTCGTTACACTTACTGGTTGCGGTGTGCTGGTATTCTGTCGTATGTTAGTCACGTGGTTGTTCTTTTGACGAGGTCCTTCCTGAGGTTCGTGTCGAGCTTGCTGTTGGCTTGGTGATGTCCCAAAACTTTGTCCTCGGTTTTGTGGTCCCCTTGCGACTTTCGCGTATGTCATAGAGGCGTCCTGATGCTTAGGCACTTGTGGCCGAGGTGGTTGCGCTGGCTTCATCGTATTCTTGTTTGGTTCCGGTGCACCACGCTGTTGGGTGCGACCATAGATGATGTCGTGTTGATGTTGAAGAGCTGCTGCTTTATTCTGCGGGCATCCCGAAACTGATGCAGTGTGGGGTCCGTTGCAGTTCGCACACTTAGGCTGTCTTATAGATTTGCAGTCTTTGTGATCGTGGTCTTCTGCACATATTTTGCAGCGCCTTGTTCCTCTGCAGTTTTTCGCTAAGTGACCAAATCTGTGGCAGTTATAGCAGCGCCTGGCTGGCCCCAGATATTCCTCGACTGGATGACTAGTGAAGCCAAGATACACTCGCTCTGGAATTGGTCGGTCATTGCGGAATTGCAAAATCACACTTCTAACTGGGCGCGATTCCACAGTGCCATCTTCTTGGCGTATGTAACGGGTCTGGCGTCTAGCTGATGTCACTCCTGCCTCTCTTAAATATTCTGTTAATTGTTCTTCTGTGTATTGTAGCGGGACATGTCTGATTTTGCCAACATCTCGTATGTATGACTCCGGAATAAATGGCTTCACTAGTAAGCCGGCTACTTGCACACATGATAACAAACTCTTGGCTGAGGCGAGAGAACTCACAGTCACTGAGAAGCTTCCGTCTTGGTTCACTCGGAAAGAGCTTACTTTCTCCTTTGCTAGCGTAACGATTTCTGAGGCGACAACATTTGGGTTTACTCTCCAGAACGTTTTCGTTCTTCAATTGGTTGAAATACCACAGGAATACCCTCGAACCTTCTCTTCTTATATGTCACAAGAGTGAAGGGATCTGCCTCCTCATCACATTCAATCTCAATATCTTCTTCTTCTTCGTCGCGAAGGGAGTACGTCGATGTTTTCTCATTCATGTACTCGTTCTGATCTTCGACTCTCACCTTTTTCGCACTGCTTGCTTCGTCCGACATGCTCTCAGCTTTCCTCGTCGCATCCAAGACGAGTGTCGGGGGTCGAATGTAGGAGACCCTGGCGGCTCCAGGCTGGCTCACAGGATCGTCGGCTCCGAAGCCATGCTGCGGTAATGGCGGCCCTTGCCACGCTTGCACATCTCCGTTGCTGCCCTCCGCCACGGTGGCAGTCGAACGTCAGCGCTTGGTGTCGTCGCGCCGCTCACCGGTATCAGTGATCGCAGCTGATGTTGTTCTCGAAGCCGTAAGAAGTTTACACGGCTGGCTAATACTGATTTGCAGGAGCACAGAAGGCAAAGCGGCGTTCTCCTATCACTTCGTCTTCTTCTCTCTCACCATTCTTTTTATTGTATGGACGAGAACCCTCGTGCACGCTCGATACAGTATTGCCATAGCAACCTGACGCCTCTGAATATCGCACCATATCAGAAGTAGCCAGGTACGCTGAAGAATGCCGCCAACTTACCAGTACCTCTACGACGGAAGGTCAAGCTCACCAGCGGAATCGACATGACACCGACCTGAGCACTACCACTTTCCGGGTCGGCTCCCTCGTTTGGTTGTGGATTTCGCCTCACGTTCCCGGTTTAAGCTGCTGGCTCCACGGACCCTACCGGATCGTCGCCTGTAGATCTGCTGTGAACTATGTGGTCGGACCTCTGACGATGTCTGGCGATCTGCGGCGTCGTGATCGCGAGACCGTGCACGTCAGCCGGCTTAAACCGTAATAACGCGATAGCGTTAAGGGCCCCTTGTCGCAGAAAATCCGGCGTCGGCAACCGGCGTCAGCTGCGATGCGGGTGACGGAGAAAATCATTCTCAACCACCCCGACCGCGCAGGCCCTCCACGTGGTGAAATCCATCAGGAAAATGGTAAAGTACGGCTTTACCATTCGGCGTCGGATTCGCCGTCGGATTGTTTGCCAATCGGCGTCGGATTGTAATTTGAATGTACGAGAAAACCTAATTCTGCTACGAGGAAACTCAAACACAAACCCCTTTTCCAGCCTTTCTACCAGACCTACAGACGCGCGTTGCGATGCGAACGGGAACGGTTAACGCTATCGCGTTCTACTCTTAAAGGCGAAGCTTAAGCGTCCTCCAAATTTTATGATCCTTCTATCGTGTCGCCACCGTGAGTCGCCAGGATGGCTAGTCTTCTCTCATGGGGCCATTGTAATGACGAAAATAGCACAAGCATCGCTGTGGTCGTATGGCTCCTGAAGTGAGGAAGACAAAAGGATCGGTGTCGCTGGTTTCCTCGCGCTGGACCTAACGTGACTGGGATTAAACACCAATAAACCCCATATATATATATATATATATATATATATATATATATATATATATATATATATATATATATTGCATTTGTTTTCTTCAAGTTGTGTTGCGATTTTCGGAAGTAGCTAACACATTCACTTAATGCAACAAGGTACGAAGCTGAGAGCGCAGCTTAATACTTATCACAGCTCATGAATGACGCAGGCACAAGAGTAGCACACAGTTTGCTTGAAGATAATCAGAAAATGTTATTCAAGCAACAACGCAAGTGTACCATTCGCTGTAAGAATACAAAGAGTGCTATACTTGGGAACATGCATACCAACGAAATTAAATGTTGTCATGTAGTAGCGTCGGCGAAGAACACGGCAGAACAACTGTGAATGATGAAACCAACTTTTCATTGCACGAACTTGAGCCCACAAAATCAACTGGCACCCAAATCACAGCCGGCGATCATATCTGATCTGCGGGTCAAGCGCTTTTATGCATCATTCGTCGAATGGTGCCGTCCAGAAACTGCTTATCTGATTATACAAGGCCTGGCGGGACCATACATAACAGATGTAATCACATACGAATAGATTCCAAATCATGCAGGCACGTCTTGCGCCGCGCGACAACGTTTGTGTCACCGGAGAAAGGCACACTGCACAATATGAGATACGGGACACTTTACTGACTTGGTTGTGGTGTTGCGCGATTAAGGAGTATCTAGAGGAGCTTTTGGCAGAACCAGAGCAGTGCGTGAACGAGCTTGTCGACGGTGTGGGCGACCCTTGGCTCAGCGCTGGCCTTTCGTGGCGGGTCGTCGGGAACGTACACGTCTCGGTGACTTGGTGGCGGGCGCGCGAATGCCACAAATGGGGGGAATATGTGGGCCGGCCGCGCGACAGCTGCCTTAGCCGTCGCGTAGTCGACCTTGTTCAAGCTGCGGTACCTGGAGATTCGGAGGGCCTCCCTCCACTTGGGACACGTGTTCGAGCACGGGTCGTGCTCCTGGCCGCAGTTGACGCAGGCCGGCCGAGGTGCCGGGCAGAGTGCGCGGCCGTGCGCACCGCCGCATCGCCTGCACGTGGCCGGGCTGCAGCAGACCACTTGGACGTGGCCGATGCGGCCGCAGCGGCGGCAGCGCGGCGGCCGGTCCACGTGCGGGTGCACTCGGTGCTCGACGAGCCCCACGAGCACGCAGTGCGGCAGCTGGGAGGTCGCGAACGTGAGCACCGCGGGCCCGCGGGGAGGCCGAGGAATACGCACCGCCACGACGGGCGCCCGGGAGCGGATGGCCGCCGCCAGCTGCCTCTCGGTGACGCCCGGCGGGATGCCGTACACGACGCCCACGGTGCCGTGCGAGCCGTGGGGCTCGCGCACCTGCACGGGCACCCCGCACAGCGTCTTCAGGGCGAGCAGCTTGGCGGTCGCCTCGATGGCGCTGGTGTCCACGGCCAGCAGGTTGAGGCGAAGGTTGAGGCGCACTTTGGTGATGCCTTCGGGCGTGACCGCCTGCAGCTCCCTGGACACCTTGAGCGCGTCCAGTGTCTTGACCTGCGTCACGCCGTCGCTGGGAGAGATGATGGCCACCTTGCCCACCGCCTTCCCGTGTAGCTCGTCGGTCGATGCTGCCTCCGCTTGTCGCATGACGGACTCGTTTCGCGCGCTTTTCTTCAGCTTGAGGGATCCGCTTCTGGGCATGTCGGTCGCGTACAGCTTGCACGGATGCGTAGCAAGGAGCTGTGTCGGGAACGTGCGTTCAACTGAATCGCATTCGGAGGCTGAACAATGGATGGCATTAACTTTACTCATGCATCGCAAAAGACGGGCGTGGTGATATACCTGTCCCGTCAGCACCAAATTTATCGTGGCCTTTCTGAATGTATTTTGCGTGGTAGTCTGATAGTTTCGACGCTTTCTTTCATGAACGGCTCTTTGTGCGAAAGTTCGAGAACTCCCTGTGATGGACAGACAGCTCAGTAGCAGGAGCCGCAATCTGCAGGAGCAACGGTGTCGATATAGGGTGTTTTATAAACACACTTTTTTTAAAGATCACCTGGGGTGTGTAACGCAAATATACGTATTGATTTGCATTAATCGAAGAGGCTGACATTTCGTACTCTCGAAATCAAAATGAATAATTTTATTTTATTTATTTTTATTTCGTTATTTAGATAATACTACATGCCTTGTAGGGGCCCGTGCAGGAAGGCCATTGGTACAAAAAGACGGGCCGATTCTGATCTACTGAAGGCTACAAATGGAACAATAACTTATACATAGGTACATAGCCAAGAAGAAACAATAGCTATGCGGTAAATGCAAGTCGCGAATAGAACAACAGAAACTGTAAAAAAAACAACAGCAAATACACAGCGCCGAGGAAGAAAAATTAAAACAGCAGAAGAAATAGAATTGTCCGGTGCAGCATGCTCGGGCGTCAGTACGCTCAATACATTCTGCGCTAGTAAAGAGTGATAAGGGTAACTCATTCCGCTTGGTTATTGTGCGCGGAGACAAGGAATATTTAAAATTGGTTGTCCTAGCGAAGTACAGGTTTAATGACGTGGCGTGTTGATGACTTCTCAGTCATCGTGTCAGGGGTTGGATATGTTGCCATCTCCACCACTTTGTAAGGCAGCAGCACAGCTGTTGTCTCGTCGCCTTTATTCGGCTGAGCCACGCGCTGAACGAAGACGACGCGCACAGTGATGATGATTATGTACAGGTGAAGAAGATGAAGGATGAATATTTTGCTCACAATATTACCAAAGATTGAGGAGCAGCTGGTTATTTTTAAGCAGAAAGAGAAACTTTAGCTTTTGAATTTTCAGTGTTTAAATACATTGTTTAATTATTAAGAAAGTCGGGGAGTCTGGTGAACGAGACTTAAATAATGAAAAATGAACAGCTTTGGCTAAATGCTTGCTAAGGCATCAATGTTTTGTTTCGTACACGCGTCTGCATAATTACTGCATATTCAAAATGATGCCTAGCTGGGCTTACGGGTACGAACTTGAGCAAACAGCGCAATAGCGGGATACAGAAAAGCGCACGACACAGGCGCTTATAATAGAGCGAAAAGTTTCCTGGGGGGGGGGGGGGGGGGGGGGCGCTATTTCATATGCATACAAAGCTCGCTGCTGCGTGTGGCGCGCCGCCTTGCATACTGAGCCACCATCGTCCACTCGCACGCTTTCACTCGCACATTCGGCATGCGGCGACGCTGTCCTTCGATTTTATACGGAACCTCACGGCGACGGCGCCTGGAGTGTCCACATAATTGATACCTCAATAAAAGAAAAAAAGAAGACCCGTATGGGATATGTCGTCGCTCTGCGAAACACTAAAGTTCCTGATATTCATTTATGTAGTTCTTTATTGATGATAATTAGTGGTGCCTATTAGCGCAAGGGCCAGATGTGGCCAAAGAGCGCCATGGCGATAATATTGGCTTGTCAATGGTACTTGCACTGTGAATTACGAGGGGTGGATGAAACACGGCTGCATAGAGGCCTAAAACATGCGCTGGAAAGTGCGTAAAGTTTATATGTATTACAACTATCAGAAATGACATGTTCTGTTAAGAAAATATATATTACTGTAAGGTTACAGACTAAAATACATCGCTGTAAGTACGCCAACGGAGCCCTTAAGCACAAGGGTATGGAGACATGTGCAATACAAGACGCTACTATGGCAGCAGCAGCTTCTGGTAAGAATCTCGTGGACTTATAACGTGCATCTGGCCACTAGAGGAGAGATGTTGGTAGAATTCGCGGAAAGGAATAGGCTCCCAATATTGAATATTTTCTTCAGGAAGCGCAGCAACAGGAAGTGGACCTGGAAAAGCCCTACTGGAAAAACAAGGAATGAAATACATTTCATAGCCTCTGCCGATCCCAGCATAGCGCAGGATGTAGAAGCGTTAGGTAGGGTAAAGTGCAGTGACCATAAGCTAATGAGGTCTAGGATTTCTCTCAATTTGAAGAGAGAAAGAATAAAGTTAGTCATAAAGAAACAGGCCAAACTAGACGCAGTAAGGGTAAAAGCAGACCAATTCAGGCTGGTGCTCGCAAACAAATATGCAGCTTTAGAACAGGAAGATGAAGACAACATAGAGGCAATAAATGAAACCGTAACTAGGCTGACCTCAGAAGCAGCAATTGAAGTGGGAGGTAATGCACCAAGGCAACCAGTAGGTAAGCTCTCCCAAGTAACAAAGGACCTAATAAAGAAATGACACAACATGAAAGTGTCAAACTCGAGAGATCAGATAGAATTCGCTGAACTGTCGAAACTTATCAACAAGAAGAAAGTAAGGGATATCCGAAATTATAACGTGTAAAAGATTGAGGAAGCAGTAAAATATGGACGCAGCATGAAATCAGTGAGAAGGAAACTTGGCATAGGACAAGGCAAGATGTATGCACTGAAAGATAAGCAGGGTAATATCATCAGCAATATAGATGACATAGTAAAAGCAGCGGAAGAATTCTATACTGAGCTGTATCCCCAGAGCAGCCAAGCTACTTTCATTCGAAGTAGTGATGAACAGGATACAGAGGCTCCTTCTATAACTAGCGATGAAGTTAGGATGGCCTTGAAAGACATGACAAGGGGAAGAGCTGCTGGAGAAGATGGAATAACAGTCCATTTAATCAAAGATGGAGGAGATATCATACTTGAAAAGCTTGCGGCCCTTTATACGCAATGCCTCAACACTTCAAGTGTACCAGAGAGCTGGAAGAACGCCAACATTATAGTAATCCATAAGAAGGGAGACGTTAAAGAATTGAAGAATTATAGACCCATTAGCTTGCTTTCACTATTGTATAAAATATTCACCAATGTAATTTCAAATAGAATCAGGGCAACACTTGACTTTAGCCAACTAAGATAACAGGCTGGCTTCAGGAAAGGATATTCTACGATGGATCATATCCATGTCATAAATGAGGTAATCGAGAAATCTGCGGAGTAGAATCAACCTCTCTATATCGCTTTCTTAAGTTATAAAAAAGCATTTGATTCAGTAGAGATACCAGCAGTCATAGAGGCATTACGCAACCAAGGAGTACAGGATGCATACGTGAATATATTGCCAAATATCTACAAGGATTGCACAGCAACCTTGTTTCTCCACAAGAAAAGTAGAAAGTTACCTATCAAGAAAGGGGTCAGGCAAGGAGACACAATCTCTCCAATGCTATTGTCACGTAGTAGTGACTGAAGTAAACAGTCGTAAAACTGTGTATGACGAAACTTATTCTTTATTGGGCGAACCTGTGCCCACAAAAGCAAGCTACGCTCGATGCACAACGAAAGCGGCGGAGACATTCGGCGATCGTCGAAATCTGCTCAGCGGCGAAACGCGTCGGCTTTTATACATGAGTCATCGAATGTTCCAGATTATTCCCTGATGCCCGAGTGTCTTCCAGAAAGTTCTAGACAATTCGCGTCGGTCATACAATCAGATAACATAGGCGTCGGTGAAAACAGGCAACGGAAAGAAGCATCGATAACGTTCTAGAAACTTCCGATACAGGCGCGTCCTGCGCCGAGCGATAACGTTTAACATTTTGCCGATGGAAAGCGGCCACCGGTGAAAGATAAACATGTATACGTGTCACTGCATTGTCACTGTATTCACTGCATGCTTAGAAAAAGTATTCAAGCTCTTAGACTGGGAAGGCTTAGGAGTGAAAATCAACGGCGAATATCTCAGCAACCTTGGGTTTGCTGATGAAATTGTCCTATTCAGCAACAATGGGGACGAATTACGCATATGATTGAGTACCTTGACCGAGAAAGTTTAAGAGTGGGGTTGAGGATTAATATGCACAAGACAAAGATAATATTCAATAGCCTGGCAAGTGAACAAGAATTCAGGGTCACCAGTCAGCCTCTAGAGTCTGTAAAAGAGTACGTTTATCTAGGTCAATTACTCATAGGAGACCCTGATCATTAGAAATAAATTTATAGAAAAATAAAATTGGTCTGGAGTGCATACGGCAGGCATTACCAAATCCTGACTGCGAATTTACCACTGTCGTTGAAAGGAAAAGTGTACAATCATTGCATTCTACCGGTGCTAACATATGGGGCAGAAACTTGGAGGTTAACAAAGCAGCTCAAGAACAAGTTAAGGACCGCACAAAGAGCGATGGAACGAAAAATCTTAGGAGTAACGTTAAGAGACAGGAAAATAGAGGTGTGGATGAGAGAAAACACGGAGATAGCCGATATTCTAGTTGATATTAACCGGAAAAAGTGCAGCTGGGCAGGCCATGTAATGCGTAGGATAGATAACCGGTGGACCCTTAGGGTTGCATAATGGATACCAAGAGAAGGGAAGCGCAGTCGAGGACGGCAGAAAACTATATAGGTGGAGTGACGAAGTTAGGAAATTCGCAGGCGCAACTTGGAATCAGCTAGCGCAAGACAGGGGTCATTGGAGATCGCAGGGAGAGGCCTTCGTCCTGCAGTGGACGTAGATATAGGCTGATGATGATGATGATGATGATAGTACTGTTCCTGTTTATGCCCTCCTTACGTCATGCTCCTACGGGGGCCTGTAAGGTCTCTGTAAATAAATAAATAAATAAATAAATAAATAAATAAATAAATAAATAAATAAATAAATGTCCCAGTTTCGCCCTAAGGGCGAAGCAATGAATGCGATAGCAACACAGCAATGTCATACGAAGTAAGGTGAGCGGCTTTGGTAGCAATATGAATTGTAGTAAAGATGAGCTGATTAAGTAAGCAGGTGTGCTGCGGCGTAAGTAGACCGACATGAAGAGAGACTCGATGACCACGAGAAGGCGCATGTGAAACGGTGGTGTTGATGAGAAGCGCTTCCCGTGGGCAGCGTGTGCGAAGGGACACACCTGTAGCCCTGCACTGCCGATCCGGGCAGCATTGCATGTGTAGCGTGCGTTGGAAAATGTGGCCCGACTATTACTAACTGAATGAACAATCAAGGTGTGAGCGCGCACAAACAAACATGAATAAATCACACTGAATGACTGCAGACAACGACTGTCAAAACGCTGGCAGCAAGCGCATACGCCGCAGCGGGCGAAGGTACGTGCGGTCTATCGCTTCAACGGAAACTGAGCGGCGAATGCACAGCGCATACAAAGGTCAGAGCCGTGTGGAGATAAGAGACGGTGCGGGCGAGCGACGAGCGCGGTTGTTGGCAGAGTAGAAGTGCGCCTCCCCCCGCCCCGCCCCGCTCCCTCTGGCGCTGGCTTCCCGCTTCCTTGCTTGCGCGTGGGAGATTGAGTGCGTTCGCTCTCCGTGATAGTGCGCGTCCCCGCAAGCTTCCGCTCGGGCATACGGCGCGCGGCAAAGCTTTTATCTATACGGAACCTCACGGCGACGGCGACGGCGACGCCGACGGCAGAAATCCAGTTAAAGTGTCCATATAATTGCTATCGCAATAAAATAAGGGCTGAACCCGGTGCACACCGCCAGAGCTGTGATCTTCAAGAACTCGTTCTTGACTAGCCTCCGAAATGTGCACACTTCAATGTTATGTGGAGAACGTGCGGGGCACGATGAAGGAAAGTTTGTCCAAGCTGGGAGGTGCCAGGGCCATAACGCGTGAGTGGAGGCGCCTTGGTGAGAGGAGGGACTTCGTTGATCACGCCGGCTACAAGCTGCGCTTCGCGTGGACGGCGCATTCGCGAGATATTGATAGCGGAACATGCCAACCGCTTAAGACGAAACACAGCTACATTTCGATTCCTTTTGTTTTCTGTGGAAAAAAATAAACCAAGTGTTCTTCCTGTTATTTAGATTTACTATGTTCTCCATACTATTTTTTTGCAATCAGCTCACACAGCCTACCCTTGATTATCATTGTATATTCCCTCTGAGCAAAAGAAAAGAGTATCTACGCCAACAAATGCTGACACGCGATCAAAATATAAAGATACTCGCTACCAATGGTCCAGATTCCGTGATTGATTGGCGCACAATATAAGTGAGCCACTTAACGTGGTGCGCAAATAAATGACTGGAGTAGTGAAGAGTTTATTAGAGTGCCCTTTGCGTGAATTAAGTCACTTCCTGTGGGTGAAATTGACCTTGATGAATGTGCCGCCTTATTTCATTTTGTAAACTGTTTTATTGTCACTATCGCAGACACATCTGTTAAAGGAGCGGTCATGTAATAGTCGAAATTGTCCTCGTGTTACGAATCTAGTAGTAACACGGATCGGAATATAATTTAACAAGAACTAATACTTCGCCGGACAGGCTAGCAGGGTTGAAAATAAGGCAGCGATGCTGTTGTAGCCAAGCCGCCTCACTAGCACGTAATCACGCAAAGCACTGCTATCTCCACAAGCCTTTATTTATAGATTACGATGCCATACTGTGCTACAGACGTCCATGGGAGCGAAACTTGCTCGCTAGGGAGACTGCGCTTGCGCAGATATTGCCTGTCTTTACCCGTTCAACATAGCTATGATGCGCCTCCCAAGCCAATGGGCCCGGGTGGAATGCATTCAACACGCGGTATATGCGGATGATATTACAATCTGGACCACCGAGGGGAGCCTTGGGGAAATAGAGGACCGCCTTCAGCGGGCCGCTTCCACAGCCGAGGCGTATGCCATCGACTGTGGGCTCCAATGTGCTCCAGCCAAATCAGAGCTTCTGCATGTCAGAGCGAACCCAAAGGATAAGTCAGCAATACACATCACTCTGTCGGGAGGTCCTATCAGAGAGGTGAATGAGCTCCGGATTCTAGGTCTGTTCATTCACCACAGACTCCGACCGGACTCCACTATTGCGAAACTCAATAGAGTAGGCGAACAGGTAGGGCGCATGATCCACCGTGTTTCCAACAAGCGGGGTGGTCTGCGAGGCAGCGACGCACTTCGGCTAGCCCACGCCTTCGTGACTAGCCAGATCCTCTACGCCGTGCCATACCTTCGCACTACTAAGCAAGAAGACGAGCGAATAGATGCCATCATCCGCAAAGCAACTAAGCGAGCCCTGGATCTCCCGGTGACTACCTCTAACGCAAAACTCAAGGCGCCGGGGGTGCTCAACTCCTACCAGGAGTTGCGGGAGGCCCACCTCGTGAACCAATACACGCGGCTCATGCAGACAGCCCCCGGGCGCCGCCTGCTCAACCGCTTACACATTCAACACGCTTGCACTCCAAAGGAGGCGGAGCGTATTCTAGAACTGTGGCGCCATATGCTCTGGGTCTCTCCGCTCCCTCGTAACATGGACACCGACACGCACGAAAGCAGACGACAAGCGCGGGCTCGGGCGCTTGAGAGACAACACGGTTCTCGACCTGGTGTATACTATGTAGACGTAGCAGGGCCGTCGCCCGCGGGATTTTACACGGCCGCCGTCGTTCACCGGGAAAAGCACGTTGATGGGCTCTCCTTCCGAGCCCAAAATTCAGCGCGAGCTGAGGAAGTAGCGATAGCACTTGCTGCCGCGGACCCCAATTCGAGAATCATCATCACGGACTCCCGTAAAGCATGTGATCATTACTTGACAGGGGAGATCTCCCCCCTAGCCAGTCAAATTCTAAGACGGGCTGCCATTGACCCAACACCGAAACGTATTATTTGGGCTCCTGGCCACCAGGGCTTACGAGGTAATGAGGCCGCTGACGCGGCTGCCCGAGCGCTTACCCACCGGGCTCCTCACCCTAGCTCTTCTAGCTCGGAGGCAAACCTACCGCTGCTGCGGTTCAGGGAAATTATAAGACATTATAGCGATAACCACCGCCTTTTCCCGACTCCTGCAAAGGGGCTGAGTAAGGCGGAGGAGCGAACTTTAAGGCACCTGCAGACAGGTACTCTACTCTGTCCTGCAATCATCAAACATTTCGATCCCAACACGGATGGGCGATGCCCGCACTGTGGGGAGACCTGTGATATCTTCCACATGGTGTGGGCATGCACTAAAAATCCCCACCTCCCCCCTTCCCCTACCCCTTCCCGAGAGGCATGGGAGACTGCCCTCCTCAACTGCTCCTCGCTGGAGTCCCAACGGGCTCTGGTGAAACGGGCGCAAGACGGGGCCTCGTCATGCGGTGTCCCGGACTAGGGTCGCCGACCATGTAGCGGGGCACTCTGTGGCCCCCAAACTCTCTCTATTAGAGAAATAAAAGTTTTTCACCACCACCACCGCCGGCGCGCTCCGCCAACACCACCTAGATATAGCAACGCACTCGACGACGTCGTGCTACCTGCATGATTTCCATTGCCAAGGCTGGCGTGACGAAAGCGGTGACGTCAATCTTCGCCTTTAAGAATGGTGTTCTGGCGCGCACAAAAACAAAAAAAAAGGCAAGCGGGGGCGTATTTATATCGATACAAGTACGAAAGGATTGAGTGAAAGCAATGGGAGGTTGGAATATTCTTGACAATCGAATAACGAAAAAAAGAAAAAGAAAAACTAAGCAACTCAATGAACAATAACTAAGTGTTGTTGCCTATGCTTTTCACTTTAGCATAGCGAATAGATTCTAAAGCTCCCTTTGAAACGTTCATGCATATTGGTTGCAATGTCTTGAACTTATGAATGAGGTACGATCCTCTATATTTTCTGTCTCGCGCACAACGAAAATTTGACTGTAGTATGTAGAGTCATACATAACTTTGGTGAACTTAAACTCTACATACTAGTAGTTGCATACTAGTAGTTGCAACCCGTAGTTGCATATTCTTTAAATTGTTCCGTCCGTAAAAGCATACTGCGATAAAACTGTGGCGTTTTCGTATATCGCGAGTTGTCTCCAGAACGAGAAAATTGGAACGACATCCGAAGGCCATGCCTTCCCGTGAGGGACACCTGTAGTATTTACCAACTCGCAGTGCGTGTGAATAACGGAAAATCACGTAAAAGTACGTACTATCAGCACCCGAAGCCAACCTAAAAAACAGCGTCGCCAGATTAGCAACGTAGCGTGTCAACAAACGCATAGAAATCACAGAACCGAATCTGACCTACGAGTTTTTATCTGCACTGTTCGCGTGTAGGTGCTGATGTTACGTACCGATTGCGCAATCCAAGGCTCCACTCAATTAGTTGCACTGTTCGAGGCTTGTTGAGCCAATATTTATAGACAAAAAAGTATCTACAAACGTTGCGTTGAGCGACCGCCGCCATTTTCCAAAACAGACCGCGAAATACCTCTCGGCGCAATTTCGACGGAAAATCGCAGCGATTGCTTCGACGTTGCGACGCTGCGACCAACCGGTTGGTCGCAGCCGAAAATCGCAGAATCGGCCCTGCGACTGCGATTTTCGTCGCATGCGACGGTCGCACTTCCGGTGCGAAAATCTCACTGCAAGATCGCACCATGTAAAACGTCCTTCCGTATGCGCTCTCCCCCTCTGTTGAAGCTGCCGTGGGGCTGGCGTGTTCTTTCACTGGCTTGCGTGACACGCGGCGCGCGCTTTGATTACGCGCTCTTTTGTGACACTGCCCCCCACTTTAAGAATATTATGCAATAATATTCAAGCAAACACAAATTATACAATTTACACATCCCTCGCGTAACAATTACCTTGTACTACACAAAACAAATATTTCGCGTAACACGGCAGACATATGAAAATAGAACATGTGCAACAAGTATACAAATGAAGTTCGCAAGGGTGGCTGAACGGGCGTGTTGGTAAAGTTGCATTTTTGGTTAGCAGCGCGACGATCTACATGGAAACGAGAGAGAAGGGATTTCAGCGCTCTTTCCCTTCTCTCTCGTTTCCATGTAGATCGTCGCGCTGCTAACCAAAAATGCAAGTATACAAAACTGTGATAGAGTAGTTTTCAAAAAAAATCAACACTTTGCTCATGATGTATGAATAAACATTCTGTGCACTCAATCAAAACGCTTTGCACCACACATAATCGTCATCGGTTTTTAAATTTGAATTTCCTCTCCTTGGTTTTTCGATGATAGGGTTTCGGATTGTGGTTATGAGTCTCGGTTGGTTTATTTTCGGAATCGGGCGTGGAAAGGAGCTGGAAAGGTCTTGCCTGGGCCTTCGCTCGAGTTTGGAAGACAGGTGCCGCGTTGTTCTCGTCAGCAGTTGATGTTTTTCCGCGTGGCTCTTCAGTCGTCGATGGTTCAATCTTCGACTCTTCTTCCAAAGGTTTCGGATCGTCTGGGGCGCGAACTCCCTCGATGTTTCCTAGAATTAGGTCATACAGTGGGCTGTCCATGCAAAGATCAGTGGCATTCCCACTGTAGTGGGAATGCCACTACTTGGACATGCAGGAGCACCAGCAACGCTCAGAACTGTTGTCGACGCCGTCGGCGTTTTGCCCTCCTTTGCACTGAACGCGCGCGGCGTTGGTGACTGTTGCCGGTGCCTCTGGGGGCGGCTCGGAGATTTTCGACGAGATCAGAACGGGACACTCGTTGAGCAGCATCGGAAGTCTTTACTACCTTATCGCCTCGCAACGTTTTTGTATAAATACGCATTTGGTGCCGCATCTAAACGTCGCCTCCCCTCCCTCCCTCCCTCCTCCCTCCCTCCCGTCCCCCCACGGCCTTTCGCGCGACGGAAGAAGTCGCGTTTGCTCTCCGCCGTGCGCTTGCTTCCCGTGAAAGCGCGCGTCCCTCGCGTACATACAACATACGGCGCGCGGCGACGATTTGATCGCCGTTGGACTTTACACGGAACCTCACGGCGACGGCAACGACGACGCCGACGGCAGAAATCCGCATGGAATGTCCATATAATTGCTATCGCAATAAAACGCCTTGCGGCAAAGCCAACTTTTTCGCGAATGCTCTGCAGAAAACGGCTGTAGCTCTTGTTTTATCGAAACTATACCCCGAAAATTATATGACAATTGGCCGCTAAGACAACTCTATCATTAGGCCGAGTTTCATTTACTTTTCCTAATTAGATAGTTCACAATAAAGTTGTAAAAGTTGTGGAATTCTCATCTGCTGTCAATACATGGGCTTCTACGGGAGGGAAATGGACAGCCCCATGTATATTTACTAGGATAGAACTCTAACCCTTCCAAATTTTATTAAGCTACACAACTAAGAAGTATGATCAATTGCTAATTACAAACAAATGCGTTTTGTTTCGTGCACTCGTGTGGCTTTGCTGTCAAACCACGTTCGCACCATGGATTGGGGGCGAATTCGGGAGCGCAACGACAGCTTCCACCTTCATAAAGTAGATTGGCCCCCAATTTTTTTCTCTTAAACCCGGAACACGCTTTGGCACTCCATTCCTTGGTGGTCTTACCTTCCTGTCACCAGGCGCGTAGCCAGGAATTTTTTTCGGAGGGGGCTAAGGTTGCATACGCTCGTTGGTCCCCAAAAACATTTCAGGAGTCTCTCATGATTTTGGCTTTATTATGATTGTGTAATGCCAGGTGTAGTAGTAAACTAGACAAATGCACATTTCCGCGTAATGCAAATCCTTGCGCTACGCGCCGCGGTGGTTCACTTAGCTAAGGCGTTGCGCTGCTGAGCACGAGATCACGGGATCGAATCCCGACCGCGGCTGCCGCATTTCGATGGAGGCGAAATGCAAAAACGCCAGTGTGCTTGCGTTGTAGTGCACGTTAAAGAACCCCAGGTGGTAAAAATTAATCCACAGCCCTCCACTACGGCGTGCCTCATAATCATAAACTGGTTGTACGTACAACCCCATAAAGAAGAAGAATAAGAATAAATCCTTGTGCAGGCATCAGATTATGCGGCCCACGTGATTGTTTGCTTCATAGCAACGTGTGCATTATGATGAGAGCGTATAATATCCTCAATAAAATAGCGTAGACTGCAAAACTGATATGTTTTAATTCGTTGTTTTTATCCAAAACGCAATGAATAAAATAACAAATAGTTAGTACATACAAGCATTCTAAGTCCGTACATGAGCATCGAATGTAAGGTCAATCGAGCTTGTTCTGCACACTCAACATCAAAACGCTGCAGGTACATGACGTGTAGCACAGGTTTCTCCTTTAAAAATGCGGACGCGGAATTATGCACACAAGCAGCTGTATCATACAAGCAATATCTCGCGCATGGTAATAAAAGCCACACGTTCGAAGGATTTGAGCCTTTGACTATAGGTGACGTGCCAGGCATAAAAGGGAGCAGGGCGCCGGCCGGAAAAATTTCGGAGGGGGGGGGGGGGGGGGGGCGGCGATGCCCGGTCAGCACCCCTCGACCCCCCTCCCCCCTTTGGCTACGCCCCCTACCTTCCTGGTATTGTATTTTAAGAAACCGTGAAAAAAATTTCATCATCATCAGCCTATATTTTATGTCCACTGCAGGACGAAGGCCTCTCCCTGCGATCTCCAATTACCCCTGTCTTTTTTGGAGGACGCTTAAGCTTCGTCTTCAAGAGTGGAACGCGATAGCATTCAAAGATCCTTGACTGTTTCTCGCACTTCTCGGCAACTGCAGCTTATGTAACCGTAATGTTTACCGGGAAACACTGGCGGTGAACATTATGCACGAAGGCGCGCTTTCTGGTAGAAAATTGACGCTGCGCCGTGCTCCCTATTGGGCAGCAGAAATAAGGGTCACTTTCTTCTTCAATAAAATCACTACTATTACTTTCTGGTAGAAACGCGGCCTCTTTCGTGCGCCAGCCTTCTTTTACTGTTTGCACCTTTAATATTTCAGCCTGAGAAGATTTAGCATAAAACGCATGCGCTGTCGGTGTTTTGTTTCATGACAATTGTTTGTGGGCTGTCATTCTCAAAATTCCGAGGAATAACATTGTAAAGAATGCAAGATAAAGTGTGAGCAACTTTAGTGGTAAAATATATTTGGAGGACCTGCGTGGTTGGGGATGACTTTCTCGGCCGCGGGCGGCAATGCCGACGCTGACGCAGGATTTTCTGCGACACGGGGCTCTAAACGCTATCGCGTTAAAACGATGGCCAGATATCTCATCAAGAAGAACAGACCTCCCACAGAGGCTGACGAAAGGACACGCAATCCACCTGGTATGGGACCTTCAACGTCCGCTTCTGAACCTACCGAGGTTTGCCTTACATATACATCTACATCTGCATATGCATATACATCTGCATCGGCATATACATCTGCCACTGTGACCACTGCCTCCGGAAGCGTGCGAATTGTTGGTGAGGGTCCAGTCCTTAACGTTAAAGCACAGCAGGGACGGCATTACCAACCAGCTTGTGGACACATGCGCACAAATGGCTTCTGAGTGACGCGTCAGTGGACAAAGTATTTTGTGAGACTTGTCGCGCTGCTTGTGAGATGAACATTTTTATACCAAGTACATCCAGCGATAAGGACTCTGGCTTGATGTTTCTGCAAAATGGGTTTTCTCATTGGAAAAAAGCTCTTATAAGGCGTCATGATCGAGGCCTCGAATCCGCACCGTGTGGCCATGAGCGGAACCGCGGCTGTGAATGTAGCAACTGCTTGTGTAACTGGGAAGCAAAAAGACGCAATGAAAACGCTGATAGCGACATTGCATGTACTTAGCATGCCAGGCAGTACGTAGTCATGACGACGCAGAGAGTAATCTAAGGCAGCTTCTGGAACTTCGCACCAATGACATTCCAGAATTGCAATCAAGAGAGAGAGCAAGGAGAAGAAAGGCAGGGAGGTCAACCAGAAGAGCGTCCGGTTTGCTACCCTGCACTAGGGGTGAGGGAAAGGGGGAATAGAAAGAGTAAAATAGAAAGAGAATGAGTACTGAGTACACGTGAGACGATGTACAGGGACACTATAGGCGGTCTCTTAAACCAGTGCACTTCAAATACTGTACTAATGCACGCATCGCTTTTTGTGCCAGTGACGGGTGTAGCCACGGTCCGAGTATCTTTGACTCAGAGAGCAGTCTCGAGTCCAGTCGGTTTAAAGTTGTCCTGAGAGAGAGGCGTTGTACGTCGTAGCAAATTGCAATCAAGGCTTTCTCGAACCACGTACAGGTAGCTCTTCTACGAAATTTTAAACGAAATGTTGGAAATGTTGGCTCATGGTGTTCTCCCATCACTCACAAATGAGGTTCGTGAAGCGGGACACGATGCCATAATCATGGATGAGACAGGGGACATATCTGCCAAGGAGCAAGTGTTGATCTGCTTTCGTATTGTCCAAAATAACTTCAAAACACATGAGCTGTGCTGTGGATTTTATAACACTGCGGACACTAGAGCGGCCAGTCTTTTTTGCCCTTCTAAAGGACGTCCTCTGCCGTTTAAATCTTAGCATTGACAATTGCCGTGGGCAATGCTATGATGGCGCTGCAAATATGAGAGGACAGCGAGTTGAGCTGCAAGCTCTCATAAAACAGGAGGAGCCGCGAGCACTGTACGTACACTGTCTTGCGCACATCCTGGTGCTGTAGGGCATGAATCAGAAAGTGGAAATGTGTCGCGATTTCTGGGGCATGGTATCAAAAATGATAAACTTTGTTATGTGCTCCCCAAAGCGCCTAGATATGTTCCGGTCATTTCATAAAACAGACAACGACTGTCAAAACGCTGGCAGCAAGCGCAGCCGCCGCAGCGGGCGAAGGTTCGCGCGGTCTATCGCTTCAACGGAAACTGAGCGGCGAATGCACATCGCATACAAAGGTCAGAGCCTTGTGGAGATAAGAGACGGTGCGGGCGACCGCCACCGCCGCGCAAAGTGCAGAGGAGAATTTGTTGGCAGAGGATAAGCTGCCCCCCCCCCCTCCCTCCCGCGCTGCCTTCCCGCTTTCTTGCTTTCACGTGGGAGATTGAGTGGCCAGTTCCCCTTGCGCCCGGTTGCAAGATAAGCATTTGGTGAAGCAGCACAGCGTCGCCCCGCCTCCCTCCCTCCCATACCCCCACGGCCTTTCGCGCGACGGTCGCGTTTGCTTTCCGCCGTGCGTTCGCTCTCCGTGATAGTGCGCGTCCCACGGGCGCTTTCACTCGCGCATACGGCGCGCGGCGACGATTTTATCACCCTTGGACATTATACGGAACCTGACGGCGACGGCAGAAATCCGGTTGAAGTGTCCATAGAATTGCTATCGCAATAAAATGATGATGAGAGCGTAAACTTGCAGAAGTTTTGTCCCACGAGGTGGACGCTAAGGGCCACTTCTCTGAAGTCGATTGTTCAGAACTATAGCCACCTGATCTTGTTTCTTCATGGCCTAGCATCAGAAGAACGGAACAACACCGGAGCCAGTGGATTTTTCAAAGCGCTGTCAAGAAATATAGCCTTCTGAAGAGTATATTGGTTGTCCCCGTAGGACCCCTGGTGAGCCTAAAGCGTGATGTCATCGGCATATATCGCACAGCCGAGATTCGGGTCTTTATCTAGCTCCGGGGTTAGCTTTCTCATCCCCACACTAAATAGCAAGAGAGAGAGTATAGCTCCCTGAGGAGTGCCTCTGTCGGGACAGCTTAAGGTGTCGGATTTCGTGGAGGCTAGTCCGATTGTAGCCATGCGATCCCTGAGGTACGAGCGCACGTAGTTATAAATTCGTGCTCCGCAGTTTACCGCTTCCACTCCCTCCAAAATAGTGTGGTGGGAGATGGTGTCGAAGGTCTTTCTGATACCCAATGTCAATACAAATTTATCGTCCGAGACTCCTGCTGGGGTGCAGCACCTCGAAGTTTAGTAGTAGAAAAACGTCCTGCGCCGACATGTGGGGTAGGAGACCCAACATCTTGGAGGGGAACATGTTGCTTACTTCTATGTGGTCCGAGAGCCGAACCTGTACAACCTTTTCAAAGAGTTTCCCTGCGCATGAGTTTAGGGAGATGGGTCAAAGGTTGTTGATCTTACAGGGCTTGCCCGGTTTCGGAATGAGGATAACTTTGGCTTCCTTCCATTCTTTGGGAGCCGTCCTCTGTCTAGACCGTGTTGCTAAAGATTCGGTCAAGCTCCTTAGCGTGTTTTCCCTTAGATTGCGAATCATTGCGTTCGTGACCTGATCTACCCCTGGGGAGGTGTTTTTCCTCAAGAAATGTGCCGCTGCGTAAACCTCCTCAAAGGTTATGGGGGCGTCCAGTTCCGGTTGGTCCTGTCTTTCGTAAACGGATTTGTCCGGTTGACAGCGACCCTACATATATCTGTTTAATTTTTTTTTCCTATCTTGTCGGCTTCTATGCCTTCAAACTCATTTTCCAATAGCTTGAGTGTGCGGTTCGTGAGTGTTTTTGTTCCTCCCGGTTCGATGATACTTCGAAGAATGTGCCATGTTTTCTTTGTTGTCAACGTGCCCCGAAGCAAATCGCTAAACTGACGCCAATTGCTGTCGCTTAACTTTCGTGCGTATTTGCTAGCTTCCTGTGCCAGCTGGGCTATGCGAATCCTAAGTTTGCGATTAAGTTTCTGCCTTTTCCATTTTTGTGAAGCCTCTACGGGCTTCCCAGAGATGCAAGTGCTGACCGCCCAAGGCTAGAGCCTCCGTTGTCGTTTCAATCGTTTTCATGACCCCAGCGTGGATAACTTTGATCCGCTCAGCCCAGTCTCCCATGTATATTATGCTTCCGATCGTTTTTTTTTTTTTTTTTTTCATGGAATTTGGCCCAGTCGGATAGCCTTGACTTGCCAATAGCTCTTCGAATCTTGGCTGCATTAACCGATATGCTTATAATATAGTGATCACTCCCGAGGTTCTCACCTAGGTTCGTCCATCGCGTCGCACTTTCGTTTTTGATGAACGTGAGATGCGGGAGGTGTCCTTGGACACGCTGTTCCCGATTCGCGTGGGGAGATCCGGTTGGGTTAGTTGGAAAAAGTCCGTAGCGCTCTACGACGTCCGCTAACAAGATGCCCTTGGGATTGTCTCTGCTGCAGCCCCAGTTTGAATGTTGGGCTCCTAACAATATTAATTTGTCCCGACGTACCGTGAGCGAGCCGCACCATGGTGGCCACCACATTTTCGAAATCCGCCTGTTTCTCTCTGGCAGAACCCGGACTGGGGTCTATTTTTAAATAAAGTTGTTCTCTCTGTCTCTGGCAGGACTATAAATGTTGGCAATAATTGTTCTCGGTTTGCCTCTTTTCTGCAGCCAAAGCGTGATTATCTGATGCTGGATAGGTGGGCCCCGCCATAGGTGGCTACTTGAGGGTAATCCGGGTAATTGTGCATCCTCTACCGTTCGCTTGAGTTTGTGTGTCTCTGCGAACATTAGCTGTACGTTTTGTGCTAACTGTTCCAACGTTACCCATAGAGCGCTGGAGGCGGTACTATGTTGCAGTGGTGCCTGCGGTGCTTTGGAACTGTGGTACGCAATTTTTATGGGTTGCTGTGATTTTCCGTTATTTACCATGCGCTTTAAAGCTTCAAACTCGGCTCGTAGCTCGGCTAAATTGTTTCGAAGTACTGTGTTTTACTCGACTATTCTCTTGTACTCCGGGTTTTGTGTGATTGGTAATTGTGTATTCTTAGATTTGATAATTGTGTATTCTTAGACATGTGCGATCACGCGTTGGGTGATCACCCCCCAATTTCGCATATGGGGGCGCACGCGTGCACTCTGCTGCCGTAGAAGTTTAGCAAAGCACTTTATGAGTCACCCAGCATTCTTGAATCGATCAACTCTAGCGCCTAGGTTCGAATACGTAGATTCGATCGCAGCACATCAGAAGGGGTGTGGGGTTCAATTCCGCGGATTACTCCCCGCGTCGTGTATTCTCCTGCCATAGCGTACGCATTGACCGGTTGCGGTGGTCCGTAGATATTCAAGGATTTTATGGCCTGCATGACCTTGGCAGTATCCCGATTCGGGATGGACACCACTGCGGTGTTGGCACCCCGCTTGATTCTTAGAATGAAATTGTTGGTGGTTCTATCCTGGCAAGCCTCCATGACGGCTCTTGCCAGAGTCTGACTTCACAGTTGACATTTTTGATTGGCAGGCCTTGGTGTGGCCTGATGACCACCTACACGTAGCGGCGGTAGACGTTTGCGTCGTGGTCGTCCGCGGTGCGCCTTGGGTTTGTTGGCGGTGCGTTTCCTTGCACGGAGTGTCGCTCTTGAGCGAGACTTTTCCTTCAGGGATAGAATCCGCTCCCATCCGGCTTCTGCTTTCGTTTCGCCGACCACGGCAGCGGTTTCCTTATCGGTGTTTATCGTCGCTGACTTACTGCAAACACGGTGCGGTGTTGCATCACCCACCTGAGATGCAGTGAAGTCCATCTCTTCTTCCAGTCGCGACGTCGTAATTGATCGTGGGTTCGATGTAGAATCTTTCCGGAATATAATTCCGGCCATCGGTGTCGCAACCGGAGTCCTTACCTCCTCCATCTTGAAGTGCAGGCCCGCCGGCACCGCCGCTGCTCCCAACGTTACTAGACTAGCTTCAGTTGAAAAACCCGGCGGCGTTGCGCGGAACCGCCGCCCGCCCGCGCCTTCATGGCGCTGCCGTCGCACTCAGCGTCACTTCCCCACTAGCCGCGAACTGGCCTGACGAAACACATGGTGCAGCGTTGGTGTATTCTGTGGTTGGTTGTTGACGGCGGATTTCGGGAAGCATGTCATCCGCGAAACTGTAGCCTTCGCCGCGTTTGTTAACGATATTAGCAGATGATGCCAACGTGCTGCGATCCTGACTGCAACAAGCAGCTATCGAACGATGTCGACAGTTCGGCGCGCCACTTCTTGTGTGCGAAACTTCGCTCGGCGTTGAACAGAGCGATTCCTCGTGCCGACCGGGAACTCTCTGCGAAATCCATGGTGAGTGATTTACACTTTCATGAGCAGGACATCGTAAAGTGTTTGTGCATATTATCAATGGTGCCACGAGACGAATGGACACTTGCCGAGGGTGCCGAAAGTGTTCCCGAACCTTCCCTCGTATCTGTCGAACCAACCAGGGGGGGGCGCAAACGAAGAGAGATGTTTGGTGACCTGTTCTGGGCTATCTTAGAAGAGCTGTCAGAGAATACGTTGAGCCGTGTTGGGTGCCCCTTGCGCTTTCGGGAACCGAGTGCACGCATCATTAAATTTTAACACCGGAGCTGTTTAAGCTTTTTGCTTCCCCGCGTAGTGTTTGCAAAAACTCGCCTAGCGATGACGTCACCGCGCACAGCTGCGCCTCGCATCACCTTGCGATAGCCAATCAATTGCTAATCGATAATTGATCAATAAACAATAAATTCCGGAAAATGCTAGGATGACTTGGTAGTGCTTAGTCTAGCCCAAATACGTGGCCAATACCTTGCGATAGCCAATCTATAGCTAATCTATAATCGATCAATAATCAATAAATTCAGGGAAATGCTGGAGATGACTTGATAGTGCTTACCCTAGCCCAAATATATGGCCAATATCTTGCGATAGCCAATAAATAGGTAATCGATCAATAATCAATAAATTCCGGAAAAGCATAACCCCTATAAGGTCAGGACCAGCTAGGTGCCGATCAGCTCCGCTGTTTCTTTGCGCCACTTGTGCAAGCTACGCTAATTTCTGTTTAGTCATGCGCATGCATAGACCTTGCATAAAAATGCATTCTTAGGCAAGGTTCCTGGAGCAGCGACGGGGATCCAGTCTTGAAGTGAAGGCAGCGAGGAAACGAGCCAAGCTGCTGTAGGTGGAGTTTGTTTCCACGTAGGCCCAAATCATTTGTCTAGATTATGTCCCTTGTGACAGTCTTAGCTATATATAGGGGCATACAGTTGTTTTTTCCTTGGTGTTCTTTAATAAAGCTTTCAATGGTTTACAAGAAAGTTGTGCTGTTATTTTTGTGGATAACAAATTTGGTCTCGCTAGCTGGCGTATAACTGCCCCAGACCAAAGTGTTAAGCAAGTAAAAATAGCGAGAAAACGTGCCAAGCTGCTGTATGGGAAAAGTAAACTGCGTGAAAGGTTTAGGCGGCAGGAAGAAACACATGCCACTTCAAAACGCAGCTTCTGCGCTTCGTCGTATGCGGTTCTTCCTATCGTGCAGTTTCCCGTTCTTTCAGTATGAACCAACTAGCCCGATATGTGTTATCGCTGTAGGTGGATACCGATTTCGCATGGTATCACTAATTCGGACTATAGGGAGAAGTGTGCCAGCGAGCGTGAAACACGCGCAAGCTCCGCACGAGCTGCGGCGAGGCGCCTGCATGCATGGCGCACGATGGAACGGCGCCGCCATCTGGCGGCTGCCCAAGGAGTGGCGGCGGTATAAGCGCACGGGCGGAGAGTTTTACGACTGAAGCAAGTCCAGTAACGTTGGCAGCTCCCTACTCGAAGCCCTCCACGTCAGGAATTAAGGTGAAAAATCGGCCGTGAAACGCCGAAATATGGTCCGACTGGCCTGCGGTTGGTCTCCACAAGTGTCAGTTCACTTCTTGGAGATGGTGATCGATTTGGGCCGGTCTCGAAAGGTGGTCCATCCGAAAAAAACCCTACATGCGGAGCCTGATGTAGATGTAGATCCTTGGGAAAATTTCTCGTCGGGCTGCGGAATCGTCCTTGAGCGCAGCCGTTTCGAATGGCGTCTTCTTCTTCTTCCCCGTCAGGGAGAGTCTTGGCGGACTTGGGAAGGAAGGATTTCGCCGATTCTGGAACGACACACACGCAGAGACGCGTGAATTGCAACTGAATGTTGAAGAGCTGCTGCGCCACCGCTTTCGTACAATCTGTTGTGCCAATCCCCCAGAGTGGGTATGTGCCACTACCACCAAGGCTCTGTTGTAGCAGAGCCATCTATATTCTATGAGCTGTCTGGTGGCGCCGCCTGTGTCGGGGCAGGGATCGCGACGCGGCAATAAAGACACTTGATGTTGCGACGCTCAAGTGAGTAGACGTGTCTCTCTCTTTCGCACGCGGCGTCCGAGCTTCCTCAACACTCGACACAATCAACTAAACGAATAAGTTTTTGAATATTTCCTTTTATTTTGCTTTTTTTTTCATTTCTTCTTTTCCCATTTTTTGTTCTTTTTAATCGAATATGTAAAACTTTCGAACATTGAGTTTGGCCAATTCTTGGATTGGCCAATCCCCCTGTGTGGGTAGCAGGCATAGTGTGAGGCCATCATCATCAGGGCAAAGGAATACTCCACGACGGTATGACAACGGATCTGTACCTCACTTATTTCCTTCGGCCGAGGACATGTACCGCCAGCGGTTCTACGAGGTATTGGACACAGTAGACTCCTCGCTGGACGACAGGCAGCCATCATAAATGTGGCAGCACATGACACAGATTGAGCAGTTTCTAACTGGGAATGGTGACAGGCTGAGAGCACGTACCTGTTCAAGCTCTACGGGCAAGATCTTGAGCCTGAACGTTCAAAGTAGCATGCTCATATAGATACAGCAAGGAAGCGCAATACACCCTTGAAAACGTTTCAGGATGTTGTAGAGATGCTTTCGGACGTTAACTATGAGCAGCTACGAGATCCGTCGCGTCAAAACGTACCTGCTGTCAACAATTGGACAATCACGGTTAAATCGCATAGCAGTTCTTCATGGGCACAAAGAGCTTGCCCGCAAAATAAATCTCGGTGAGATCGCGGATGAGTTTATTCAGAGATAAACTGTGCGTAGAAATTCATTCTCGATTGTGCGGTAACCTTTGAATAAAAGGACAGTGAACTTCATCACAGTATAATGCGCCAGCTTTATTCAAGCTGTTGGAAAGATTTTAATTGCGCTAGAAACAGGGACGAGGGAGGACGAAAAAGATAACACGTGCCCAGACTCACAACTAACTTTTAATGTGTAAAAGATGACATATATACAGTGAGGATAACAAAACAACATGATCTGATTGGCAAGACATGGTCACATGTACGCTTCAATCACTTCAATCAGTTTTGTTATCCTCACTGTCTATACGTCATCTTTCACATGTCTTTTTCGTCCTCCCTCGGTCCTGTTTCTAGCGCAGTTAAAATCTTTCTAATATGAACTTCAACAAACTAGCCCAACGGGGTCTCTACTGCTTTATTCAAGCTGTCACGGCGTCTGACCTTAATTTAGCCTCTCCATATCTGCATAAAATTTGCATTTTGCCGCTTCGTTATTACAACCTCTGCCCTTTGAGTATTGTTCTTGTCTTTTTGTTTTGTAGAAGGTTTGGTAGTTCGTTTACATTTTTGAAAGGCGAAGAGTTTATGATCTGTCTTCAGATTTTATATTTTTAGCTTATTGTGGAAACGTTCGTACTACCCAATGTTTCTTGGACACTAATTAAGAGATAAAAATCTCTGTTTATTTTTGAATTCTTAGCTTATTGTGGAAATGTTTGTATTGTCCAGTGGTTCTTACAAAGGAAGGGTTTGTAATGAGTTTGTAATATTTGAATTGTTAGCTTCTTGAGGAAATGTTCGTGTTGCGCGCCATGTTTTCTCTCACTTTGACTAAGGGCACTATTAATATCTACCAAAAGTATATGTGTTTTTCAGCTTGTTTTCTCATTTATTTATTGAATATCTCAAGAACCATGCGATAATTCTTTTCAGCATATTAGCTCGACTTTAGAAACAAATAAAACCGATCTTTACATACAGAATGTTCATGTTTATGTTTTACGGAATTTTTAGAAATCGCCTGTGGCAGGTAGCGTAATTCCTATCATTGAGCTGGGTTATTCAATGAGGTGGACATTAGTAGCACGAGAAACTGAAACACATAATAAACTAATGAACAAAAATTCACTAATTAACTTCTTAGTTAATTACTTTACGACACATATTTCAATTTACGAATTGCAGCCGATGAGCTGGTCTATCCACTTGGAATGAATGACACAAGTTTGGAGATATGCGCCATCAAACACGCCGTAAAAATGCACTGTTGTTGCACTAACTTTTTTTTACCAAAAGGCTGTTTTATACATTGAAGCACAAAACTAACTGGAACGCCCATGTATTTCGTCCCACATTTTGGGAAATAATATCTCGAAACTGGTGTCATCCTGGAAATGTCACGTAGCTGGACAGAACCAAGGTAATACTGTCTGCCGTTGCTTGGAGATACTCAGATTATTATTTTTTTGCATTCCGCCTAATTGCATAATTATTTTCATAATTGATTAATCAACTTTTCTAATGCTATAATTGGATGAAAAGTTTGAACGAGAGAATTGTACAGCAACATGGAAAGCTCCCGATACAGTTTTCTGTTGCCCAATACGTGATACATAAAAGTGTTTTCCGAGCGTGAAAGAAACCCGCGAATACACGCCAAATTGCCGCGCGACTGGCCGCTCGAGGCACTTTGCGTGTATTCGTGAGCTTCTTTCACGCTCAGAAAAAGTTCTACGTAGCGCGTATTGAACAATAGAAAGCTGTATCGGGAGTCTTTCATGTTGCTCAACAATTTTCTCATTGACACTTTTAATCTAATTAAAATATTTGAGAAGTTGATTAATTGATTAAGACTACTTATGTAATTAGGCTGAATGTAAAAAAATAATCTGAGTATCTCCAAGGGACGGCAACAACATTACTATGCTTCTGTCCAGCTACGTGACATTTGCATATTTTTAAATCTTTGTGCACCCTGTATAATTAAGACTTAGAGATTGACTCCAACCAAATAAGGAAATTTATTAGCCCGACGTTTCGGAACCAATTCGGCTCCTTCTTCAGGGGGCATTCTTCGGAGGTATTCTTAATCAATTTTCCCAACCAGACAGGTAATTCTGTCGAAATGTTTAGCTTCAACCCTGTATAATACACATCTGTGCAGATGTGTGCCTGATTTTCAAATCTGTTCCATCCTGGCTACTGAATTTTTTTTTTTACAGTGCTTGTGCGGTGTATAATACACGCTTGCATGTTTTTGTTCAACATTTTTCCATTGTGGGAGTGTATGAGAGCGTAAGCTTCTGGAATGTTTATCCCCTATTAAAATTATCGAGCTGCTTCATAAACAATTTTTTTTTTCGTATTGTGCCTTTGCAAAAAATAAAATTAAATGTCTCTGGAATTATTGTGTGGTGGGTGTAAGTGTATGTGTGGACAGGCTGTAGCATGCAATGTCAAACACGCTTACATTGGCATATTTTCATATGCAATTTAAGAAAAAAGAAAGTCACCTCCTTTTTTTTTAGATCTTGCAAGATCCACTCAGTCCTCAATGGACGAAAGCCAAATGAATAATATACACGATCTATGTTAAGTGGAATCGAAATAAAAAAGGCATTTGCTCAGGTTTTCATCCGTAAACTGTATTAGTGATGCTGTAATCCAAGAGATGACGCCTGCCTTCGTCCCGTCTAATAAATTCCCATTTGAAAGAGTTTTTACATAGCTGATGTGCATCCTCATATTAAGTTCTAGCCATGAACAGCCAATTTCCTCTAGTGCGTTGCATATCGCTAGGTTGCGCCGTTTCATTTCTTAATTCATATCGCGACCGCACTGAATTCGCGCAACGATGCTTGAAAGGTTTTCCGAGTGTGAATGGAAGCAGCGATAAGCATACAATACAACATTTTCCGGTGCAGTCACTATTTTCTTCTGATTGAGGGGTAGCACGTGGGCTAACACTTTTTTATTTTTTTGGTGTGTGGATGAACGCCTAGACCAGACGAAACAAATTGTGCGCGCGAGCGTAACTTGAGTGGGCTTTGAGTGCTGCCCGATCGATCCGTGTTCACGTCATTCACGCCCTGCACATGGAACCTTCATGTTAGCGAAGGATTAAGCCTGGTCATGGAGGAAAGAAACAAAACAGGAGAGGCCCTGACGTCACGTTTTTGAAGCCGGAAGTGCAGCCATGTTGGTGTGCCAACTCCCTCTGCGCCTCCAATCAGGGGTTCTGCAGCTCGCCGGAGCAGATGGGCGCGAACTTTCAACTTGCACTGTTACGAGCCGCCAGAAATGTGTGCTGCCGACGCGCATAAAAACAACGCCTACGAACTTCTGTAGCAGTTTTAGTGAAGCAGACGCGCTCCTGTGTTTTTCCGTGGCACGTTGAAGACGACGACGAAGACCCGCGCCGTGATTGTTGAGTGTGTTTGTTGCTGACTGACACTCACACTCACAGACCCAAAACACAACTTTCAAGCTTACACACCACACTCCAAAGTCAGAATTTCTGGCGAACAAAATTTGCTGCGAGAAAGACACCGGCGGAAAAATCTTATCTCACTTTTCAGAGGCCGATAGCAGCAGCGAAAGCTTCAGGAGCGCGGTTGCTATGGCAACGTTGACATTTGGGGTACCCGTCCCAGTGCTCCTTTGCGAAAAACAGCACGTGACTTTCGCCACACTCTCTCCAATACGTCCGTGCTGGCCGGGGCCTCTCCTGGGTTGCCTTCCTCCATGAGCCTGGTATACTTATCCTTTAATCTGAAATAACGAATTTCCTTCGCGCTTTGAGTTTTACTCACTCCACTATGAACGAAAATTTAGCGGAAGTAGAGCAATATAAAGCCGCCGGCGCTGCTAAGCCAACGCCTTCTGGAAGTTTTAGGAGGCGTTGGCTAAGTTGGGACCGCTGACCGCGGCGCCATCTATCGGCTCGCAGCAGAACTACTCAGTGCGCCCGCGCGCTGCCGAACATAATCTGGACGCTTGCGCGTGCGCAGTGTCAACACCTAAATGTTCTTACACCGTGGTCCTGAACCTGGCGCTCTCTCCACATCTCCTTTCTCAATGGCCGGCAGATACAGGGCCTACAGCACCTGAACACCTGGGAGACCCTGAAGCGCTCCGGAGACCCGGTCGTGCAGACCATGGCTACTGACCGGGCTGCCAGCGTCATGGACCGGAGGAACATAAACGCTTGAGTGCAGTGGGGTCGTGCGGGGGCGCGGGAGCCTGCGTGCTCCGTACTGCTGAGTCACTATAAAAACGTTTTTACAAAACTATTTAATCAATGCTGGGGAAAAGGCAAGCTGCCGGCAGCGTGGAAACACGCAAAGATAACCTTCATACCGAAATCAGGGAAGAGTCTGCAAATACAAAATTTAAGACCTATCTCCCTCACGTCATGCCTGGGCAAATTGCTAGAACACGTGATTCTAGATCGCCTGCAAGAACACATGGACAAGCACGAACTCTTCCCCAGCACAATGTTGGGCTTTAGACAACACCTCTCCACACAAGACCTCATGCTCAGACTATCGGAGGAGGTCATCAAGCCTATTCACAGCAAACGAACCAAAGCAATCCTAGATCTGAATTTAACCAAAGCATTCGACAAAGTCAAGAGCTATCACGGAAGCCCTTTCAAATCTAGGAGTAGGCGAGCGAACCCACGTCAAAGCCTTCCTATCCGCTAGGACGGGTCACTCACCCCTTCACACTGGGAAGCAGGGGAACGCCGCAAGGATCTCCTTTTCAATGTCACGCTCATACCCATGGCTCGAAGGAATACCAAACCTATCGCACTCCCTATACGCAGACGACATTACACTCTGGGTAACCAAGGGAAACGACGGAGAGATCGAGCACCTACTGCAAACTGGAGCAGACATAGTCTCAGAACACGCCAGAAAGATAGGATTATCGTGCTCCCCGCAAAAATTGCAACTTCTCGTTATCAGATACAATCCACGAGGCCACACAAAAACCTCAGTCCCGATAGAAATATACGTGGACGACACCCTATTTCCCGAGGTCCAAACGATCCGGATACTAGGTATGCACCTACAAAGCAACGGCAAAAACACAGTGACTATCAACAAACTTACGGCATGCGTGAACCAAACCGACCGTTTGATCCGACGCATCGCCAATAAGCACTTTGGTATGAAGGAAGCGGATCTTAGGCGTCTAATCCAGGCTTTCGTGTACTCCCTCGCATATCTCAGCCTGTATAAAGCGGAGAAGGAAAAGGTAAACTGCCTCATAAGACAAACCTACAAGGCGGCGCTCCACCTGCCGAGATACACATCCACCGAGAGACTCCTGAAAATGGGCATCCACAACACGTTCGACGAACTAGTTGAAGCACACAGAACAGCCCAATACGAAAGATTAACCAAGACACCTGCGGGAAGACACATCCCGTACGAGAGCACTCAAACGAACGTCGAGCACATACCCAGAGACATCTTCAGTCGCCTCAGGATCGAGCCAATCCCAAAGAACATGCACCCGGAGTATCACAGCAAACGGAGACAGGCCCGGGCCAAAGCACTCCAGCAACACTACGCAAACCACGAGGAGGCGGTCTACGTAGACGTAGCCGAACTCGGAGAACGCGACGCTTTCTCGGCAGGGGTGATAGGAAACGACCTCAAACCAATCACCACGCTCACCATTTTCGGAAGGCACGCGGAAGAAGCCGCGATAGCAATAGCTATCACAAATACCGCAGCCAAAATAATTATCTGTGACTCCAAGACGGCAGTGCGTAATTTTGACAAAGGCAGAATCCACGAACCGGCGCTACAAATCCTGAAGAAAACACATTTCATGCCCCGCCAGATCAAAATCATCTGGATCCCTGCGCACTCGTCCCATCCCGGGAACGAAGCGGCTCACAATTTCGCCCGAGGACTCGTCAACCGGGCAGTGAGCCAACCGATCCTGCGAGGAGCAAAAGAGCGCATGATAACCTACCACGAAATTACTCAATACTATAAAAACGAAAGACTCGAATACCCACCCCCTGACAAATCCTTAACCAAAAACCTGCAGGCAACGTGGAGGCAACTCCAAACACACGCCTTCCCCAACCCGTACAAACTATCCATAGTCCAGGGATACACTCCCCCGAATGTACGCTATGCGAGGCCGACAAAGCCGATTTAGCACACATATTGCATGAATGCCCTGAGCTCAAACCTAGAGCCGAATGGCAGCTATCCAACCGAGAACAGTGGGAGGCTGCGGTGACCAGCTCGGAACCTGCGATTCAACTGCAGGCCGTGACCTGGGCTTTAGAAGTCGCCGTAAATCACGGTCTGACGGCCACCTCACGAAGCCTTTAAGACTTCCCACATGTAATCGCATAAACAATATTCTGTTGACGAATTAAAGTTTTTACCACCTACGATGACGGTCCCCCCGTGGGATTGAAAACTCGACGCCTATGAAAACAACCCTTGAGAAGCGGTATACCCTGCATAGCTGTTGTCGAACGGTGCCGCTTCTGAAACGTACGCGGACGCCGCACGTTTCACGCAGCGCCGCTGAGTCTGAGCTTCTCGGCCGTGCCCCGCCGCGAACTGGTTCCCGAGAGGATGTAGCCGTTTTCTTTATCCGTGAGTGTAGGCGCGTAGTATCACAGAGTTATACGCATGGCTGGGGCAGAGAACGAGCATGGCCAGGTTCGCTCATGGTGCGCTACTGATCCTCCCGGCTCGAATGCGATCAGAGGCAGACAATGAACGCTGGTTCTTGAGTGGCCCCATACAATTCGCTGCACGGCAGAGCATTTGAAAGAGCAGACTGAAATGGCGCATTCACGCGCGCCCCTCAAGCCTCTTTTCTGCCGGCTTGTATACGTAGCCGTGGCTCATCATTTCCTCCCTGCCTCGAAATGCCGCAGTATACACTCGTCCCCCGACTTCCATCATCTGCGTTTTCTATATGGAATAGTCCCTCAAGACAATTTAAGGTTTCCTTTACAAGATTACCATGCCACTGTGGTATAAACTTTTTTCGTGCACCGCCCTGATCGGGATTTGTCTCCTCTATGTTATCTTGGCAATGTCCCTGATTATATTCAAGCATTTTCTTTTTCTGTGCGGTTGCCGATATTTAAGAAAGCTTTTACAAATTTCATTACGCTAAGCTATCACTAACTTCGTCAGCTATTCTATCCCTTCGCCGAGATTCAGCCACAGGGATGCTTTTCGGTTGCTTTCTCGCAATTTACAATTTTATTAGCGACAAAAAAAAATCTGCCTGCTTTTCGGCCAGTCCCCCATAGTGGGTATGAGCCATTGTTTAGAAACAAGAAAAAGCACAGACCAGTCACCCATCTTGCTTTTGGTTCTCAGGAAGGTACATTAACTGCATCGTTATGCGTTCTGCAGACCACGACGCGTAGTCGCCGGAAGGCTGCGCTTCTATAAATAGAACCTTAGAATTATATCGTTTTTCTTGTTTTGTTTCGCGCGCTCGTTAACAGGTCACAGCATGTGCACCAAGCCCAGCTGCACGACGGAGAGCCTTATTGTCCTCGCTGCATTTTACGTGGTAAGCCATACGAGTTGCTCGCCCGAGTGCTGTACCGATCGAAAAGACGTGCAGCTTTAACGACGACACCAGGAATGCATCGCTGGAAAACCAACAGACGGGCAGGATAGAAAGAACCGACAGATGGCGTGGAGGACGCGTTCGTTGAGCTCGAGTTAAGCATTCAAGTAAGAAATACTTCACAGCTGCGTTCTTTTACCGTCGAACATTCAGCAAGCAGAACCAATTCCTGTCTTCCACATGTATGTTCATAAGACTTCTTGTATTGATTCTGAACGTGCACCAAGTTTTTCATGGTCTGAATTGGAAGGTGCATTGCTCTCGGTTACAACGCGCACCCCCATTTTCATGCTTCAAGAATGCAATACCATTGATTGATCTCACCAGATTTTCATGGTAAAAGAGAGAAATGGCATTTTGTTTTTACTTGGAAAAGGGAATTTTATTGCATCGGACAGGCACGTATTCAAGAGGACGTCCGGCCTCTTGGCAATTTGCGTAAGCAAAACAAGAATACGAGTGTAGCAGTGATGCATTTATTTCTGTCCTGGAAGAGACACGTAGCGGCTTGCGTGCGAATAAACTAATTTCCCCGACACGTTGTCATAGGCAGGCGACTGAAGAACATTATATCGCTAAAGTATTCGCTCCTATCGGGCAACAGTCTTTTCCCCTCGATACAAGCCGGGAAATTCTGTTTTGTATCTACGCAAGGCGACCGAGTTGAACTGCCACGGGTGCACGGTCGGCACACAGAAATATCGGGACAATTATTCTCCTAGTTCCATAGAGGAGCACTACAGGCGTACATTTACTATATCGACGATCAGACCACCAGGAACCGAACAACAATATACAGGGTGTCCCAACTATCGCGTACCAAGGTTTAAAAATATGATAATGCCACGTATCTGGACCGAACCAAGGTAATGTTGTTTGCCGTCTCTTGGATATATTCAGATTACTTTTTTTGCATTCGGCCTAATCGCATAATCAGACTCAATCAATTAATCAACTTCTCAAATATTATAATTAAATGAAAAGCTTTAATGAGAAAATTGTAGAGCAACATGAAAACCTCCTGATACAGCTTTCTGTTGCTCAATACGCGCTACATAAAACGTGCTACATAAAAGAGTTATTCCGAGCGTGAAAGAAGCCCGCGAATACAGGCAAAGTGGCTCGAGCGGCCAGTCGCGCGGCAATTTTGTGTGTAAAAAAGCGACTGCCACTTTTTTAAGTGCATGAAATGCAACCGGTCGTACGAACGAAGCGGAGTCCGGCGTTCGGAAAGACGTGTTTTGTATGTCTGAACGACCGCCAGTAGTCGAGGAACGGACGACCAGCACTGAGGCCCGGAAGACAATCCCGTTTATTCTTGTGAAACGCGCTTTTTGTGCATTTCCTGACCAATCACATTGGCGCAAGCGTGAACACAAGGGAAGCACTGCAGACATATGGAGGCGCCAATAATTTCGCGGCATATTGCAAGAGTGGGCAGCCGAAGTGGCCAACGTGCAGGACACCTTCGACATCCTTGATGTATAAACTTGCCGTGCGAGAAACTCCACGGAGTGGATCGTAAACGCTAAAGCGGCCGACCTTGAAAGTGGGCACAGGCTCCCAAGCAAACTGGCTGCCTTACTTGATCTATCGGAAGTGCAAGGGGATGCAAAGTTGGAATCTCCATTCTGCGGCCATACAGCGCTGACGCCATCAAACACTTTATTGTTGCGACGTTACCAGTGATCATAAAATATCAGTATGGGAGTTTCGACTTCTTCATAGTCAATAAAGGCAAGCAGGCAATACTATGTGCAAGTGAGGCGTTCAGTCTGGTCGCGAAGTCAGTGGATGCAGTCAACGCTAGCACTACCGAAGATGGGATTGGATAACATTATTCTAAGGTCTCGATAACGGGCTGCGTCGGTGAAGACTGCCTCATTGTCGTTGGAGTAACTTTTGTGCATGTGTTGTGCCCTGGCTTTACGTCTCCCCGTGTGGTGCATGTTGCGAGGCAATGGGGGCACGTATAGTTAGTTGCTCGCGCATGGTTCTTGGCATTTCCACTTTGATGCCGTGCTGCGTGTGGTATGTGATGCCGAGCTTTTCGAGCACGTGCCTGCCCAGGCGGGATAGGCGCTCGAGTTGGGACACTTGTTGCGCCTCCACGAGTTCCTCGAGCGTGTTGTGCAAGCCTAGTTCTAGCAGCTTGGTGGTGCTCACTCCGGGCGCAAGTCCCAACGCACATTTGTACGCCTTGCGTATGAGGGCGTTGAGCTTGTTTCTTTCCACAACCGTCCAGTTGTGAAACGCTCCCGTGTACGTTATTTGAGAAATAACGAAGGCTTGTATAAGCCGTATGACGTTGCCTTCGCGCATGCCCGCGTGTTTGTTGGTGATGCGTCGGATGAGCTGCATCGTGCTTATGGCCTTTGCCGTTATCTTGCGAAGTGCTTCGCCATTGCCGCCCTTGTGTTCAATCATCATTCATAACTCTGAAAAACATGTCTTTTTCGGTCTCGGGCCGGGTTCGGGCCGGGCTCGGGCCTAAGGTAAAGGGGTGGCGGGCCGGGCCGGGCGGGTAACGTAGATTATTTCCGGGCCCGAGCCGGGCCCGGGCTGGAAAACTCGGCCCGTGTAGTGCTCTAGTCTGCACTAGTTTGCGTAGCATCGATGGAGAAACATTACGATCAAATCTTTTACACGATTAAGTTGCAGGGACCGAAGAGTAATAATAAACAGACATATATAGTAGCAGTAACTATAGACTGTCAATATATAACAATATAACAAATATATATTGATTATAACAGTAAATATAGACATAATAGTAAATAGACAATTATTTTTCCCATACAAGGTTCACAAAGATATTTGTGTGCTTTAAACATGATTTTGAAGCATTTCACGTCATTTAAAAATTAAACATACCGGGGTACAATTTTCTGGAGGAAGAATATGAGCGTTTGAGTTAAGGTCATGGAAAAGCCTCATAACAAAACTACACAGTCTAGTTATGAAGCCAAATTGGCTAATGGATCCTCCACTGCAGTTAGCAGAAATCGCATACAACCTGCAACCTATTTAACTTTTTTTTTTCATTTCAGGCATGCAACACTGGCAGCATCATTATGGGATACGGCAGCATGACCAGCTATGCCGCTACTCTGGATCACACTGGTAACAACTGACTCACATGAGCGATTGTACATTGACTGATATTCAACATAACTCCATTTCAGAGCGCCCTGCCGTGCATGCAAAGTACGGACTGGTGGTTTTCAATCGACTCACAAACATCGTTTTCTGTCTTTTCTGGCTTCTCTGTCTGAGCATCGTAAGTTGTAAAACAGCGAGATCAACTTGACAAATTCTGGAGCTTTCTGTTATTTAAAGAGGCTCTCTGCCGTTTTTCAAGGACGTCCTATTTTGTAGCATAATAGAAAGCCTACCATTCGAACTATACAGACGTGCAGTGATTTCTCTGAAAAGCAAGTAGAAGATTTTAAAGGGCCCCTAAACCACCCAGAGGTCGAAATTTAGTTGTGGTGTTGCAGTTGTGCACGAGTCTACAACGAACACGTAGCCGCGAGAATTTTTCGAAATGGTGCCGTAAAGTGGAGTTACGCGCGTTTGATGATCGAAAAACGGACCTCGCTCGTTTCGCTCTTTCCTTCGCTACTCTCCTCGTCGGCTGGTCTCTCCGCCTCGCCGAGTGCTTCTCCAAATGTCACGTGACACACGTCATCGCCAACGCACTTCCCAAAACACTGCCTTCCGGTTAAGGCACGTCCACGCTAGCGGCAAATATACCGACGGCGAATCGGCCTCCCCTGCCCTAGATGTCTGCCACTCGAGAGGTGTCCAAAGTAGACGTTAGTTCGGCTGGCGCACCGCCCGCTCAACGGGCCAATCGACTACTGCCGCCTCCGCCACCGGCGACGAAAACATCGGCTGCAGCTTCTGTACCAAGCAAAATAATGTTCCCTAGATAAAGCGATGCGTAAATAGTACACTTTATGAAGAACGATATCCACTGTCAAACGTTAAACATTAACGAGAGCTCCATACTTGTCCAGCTCAGCTGCCGTGCACGGCTACCGACGGGAGACGACCGGCTCGGCTGTGCTCGCACACAGCCGACGGCGCCGATAATATAAGCGTGTTTTCTTCTTCGTGTACAATTATAGCGAAGAGCGATAACAACGGTAAGAAAATATTGCGACTTGTGAGCGTCGGTAATTCATTCCGAAGCGCCGTCCGTTTTAGCTTTGAAGTGAGCCGGAAAAGGCCTAGCGACGATATCGGCACCGTCGAGCGATCGGCGGCGGTGAGGCTACCGCACAAAAGGGTCCCGGTCTCATCCTCTCTACGGCAAGAAAATCTCGCCGTTCGAGAGGAAAACCGTCGTCGAACGCCGGCCCGCGAATGGCAAACGGCATGCGGCGAGTTACCGTGCCGGTAACGAGGACTCAGCGCTTCTCGGTTACCCGCTGTTGCTGCAGTGCCGGCCCGTGTACATGCGAAGCGTGCCGCTATAGACCCTGTGTTGCGCGCTCGTCTAGAAAGGCCAACACTGTCGCACTCTGTTCGCGCAGCTAATCAGACCGCTAAGCACGACTGTGTTGGAACGCGAATGATTCGGCACTTGCGTTGCGGGCTGTAATTACCGATTCGCAAGGGCGCACAAGCGACCAACACGACAAGGAAGAGCAGGGAGCGCGCGTACCTGCTAGCAGACAAACCGGAAGTCGTAATAGGTTCTTGTTCGACCAATGCGCATCGTCCCCGACGCTGACATCACCAGATTCACCCTGCTGACCATGGAGGTAAAAAAGTTGTCGCAGTTTCACCTGAAAGGTGAAGCATCAATTGCGATAGCAAATTTGTAGAGAGCTATACGGAGTAATGATATTAGCTTTATCAGCTGTATAAACTTGGACATGCAGCAGCACCGGCAACGCGCAGAACTGTTGTCGACGCCGTCGGCGTTTTGCCCGCGTTCGCTCAAAATGCGTGCGGCGTTGGTGACTGTTGCCGGAGCCTCTGATATAAATAGGCACTTGGTGCCGCAGCTAAACGTCGCCTCCCTTCCCTCCCCCTTCCTTCCCTCCCCCACGGCCTCTCGCGCATCGGAAGAAGGCGCGTTTGCTCCACATATATGGTGATTGTAAAGGAGGAAAGAGACGCTTACTTCTGCAGCCCTTAAGCAAGCACGGCGCGGAACGCGCGTTTGTTCTCCGCCGTGCGTTCACTCCCCGTGAAAGAGCGCGTCCCTCGTGCCCTTTCACTCGCACATACAGCGTTCGGCGGCGAGCCGTGCTCCCTCAAGGGCTGCAGAAGATAGCGCCAACCTTTCCCTTTCCCTCAAGAACCACTTATCATCGGCGCGCGGTCACGATTTCATCTCCATTGACGTCATACGGAACCTCACGGCGACGGCGACGGCGACGCCGACGGCAGAAATCTGCTTTTGAGTGTCCATATAATTGCTATCGCAATAAAAAGGGCGAAGCAATGAATGCGATAGCAACACAGCAATGTCATACGAAGTAAGGTGAGCGGCTTTGGTAGCAATATGAAGTGTAGTAAACAGGAGCTGATTAAGTAAGCAGGTGTGCTGCGGCGTAAGTAGACCAACATGAAGAGAGACTCGATGACCACGAGAAGGCGCGTGTGAAACGGTGGTGTTGATGAGAAGCGCTTCCCGTGGGCAGCGCGTGCGAAGGGACACACCTGTAGCGCTGCACTGCCGATCCGGGCAGCATTACATGTGTAGCGTGCGTTGGAAAATGTGGCCCGACTATTACTAACTGAATGAACAAACATAGTGTGAGCGCGCATAAACAAACATGAATAGATCACACTGAATGACTGCAGACAACGACTGTGAAAACGCTGGCATCAAGCGCATACGCCGCAGCAACGGACGAAGGTACGTGCGGTCTATCGCTTCAACGGAAACGGAGCGGCGAATGCACGGCGCATAAAGGTCAGAGCCATGTGGAGATAAGCGACGGTGCGAGCGAGCGACGAGCGCGGTTGTTGGCAGAGTAGAAGTGCCCCCCCTCCCCCCCCCCCCGCTCCCTCCGGCGCTGGCTTCCCGCTCCCTTGTCTGCGCGTGGGAGATTGAGTGCGTTCGCTCTCCGTGATAGCGCGCGTCCCCGCACGCTTCCGCTCGGGCATACGGCGCGCGGCGAAGATTTTATCTATAGGGAACCTCACGGCGACGGCGACGCCGACGGCAGAAATCCGGTTGAAGTGTCCATATAATTGATATCGCAATAAAAATACTAGGAGGGAGCGTCACGTGATTTCGCTAGCCTCGGCACATGGCTAGCAGCAGGGCTTCCTCCATGCTGCTGACATCGTGACGACTGGGGATACCGGTAAAGCCAGGAGAGGAGGACGGCATTGTTCTCTCTCTCTCTCTCTTTTTTTCTTTTTTTTTTTGGCGCGTCCGCGGTGCTTAGCGCTGCAGCGTTTGGCATCGTTGATCGCGACGGCATTCTGAACTCGATGCGTGTGTTAACTTATCTGAGGTGGTTTAGGGGCCCTTTAAATGGAATATTGCGATCTACGTAGTCTCTTATAACTGTGTACAGACGCCGACAACATTGATTACTGAACGCAAGGGCAATCTCGGTGGCCATGCATGAATGCAACACTCCGAGTTTTGCAAGCGCTGGCAGGTTTTGCCCCAGCCGTTCGGAGAGAGCGCACTGGTGGGCTCCTTCTCCGCACCGCGGCGCTCGCACCCGAGAGCTTGTAGGGAGCCTACGTGGAACACTGGAACGCATTGCATCTAGGCTCCCTAAGGACTTGCGGTTGTTTGCTTCAAGTCAGGTGTGCAATCAGGACTCGATGGAAACCAAAGGTCAGTGGAACGCCTCGCATTGGGCGCTCACGAGAAGACTACAAGTGAAGCTGTGCAGGGTGGTATGGGCTGGACAAGTTTTCAAGTGAGGGAAGCTTAGAGTAAAATTGATTATGAACAACGACTGAGGAATATAGAAGAAAGTTAATGGGCTAGGAGAGGCGTTCAGATATTCGTACAGGAAAAACATTGACTCACAGTGGAGGAAAATAACTAGGAAGCTTACCAGCAAGTACGCGACCGGTATAGTAAGTAACATGGCAACAAAGGCTGTCAAGCGCAAAGTCAGAGAGGCTGAGACAATTTCATGGGTGGTGGCAATGGAAAATAACCATTCTGTAAGTAACTACTTAAGAGGAAACGACGAAATCAGGATAGAAACAGTTTACGATAACTCAATAGGAAGCTCTTTACTTTTCAAAGTGAGATCAGGATCCCTTAGAACGCGCACTTATAAAGCGACGTACAATAAAGAAGAAGAAGAAGAAGAAGAAGAAGCATGTGCTTGCTGCGGTAAAGCTAGGGAAAGGATGGAGCATGTTCTACAAATTAGAATATGAAGATATCTGCAAAGCGGTTGATTTAGGCACCTCTGGCCTCCTTGAAGCCCTTGGGTTCAGCGAGAACAGGGGGAAAGTAAACATGTCCGCAATAGAGATTAGTAAGAGGCGATTGGAGGTTTCGTGGCAGAAAAGTAGGGAGGCCACAAAGAATGGAGGCATACAAAAGCAGAGTTCGAAATAGGGGTTCAGAAACTTTGGTAATGAGAATTCTTCGTGTTTTGTTGCGTTAGCATTTATATGAACATTGCAAGCCGATTTCTGCCGTCTCCGTGAGGTTCCGCATATAGTGTTCAAGGGCGATAAAATCGTCGACGCGCGCCGTATGCTGTATGTGAGTGAAATCGCGTGAGGGGCGCGCGCTTTTACGAGAGCTAATTCACGGCGGAAAGCAAACGCTACGCCTTCCGTCACGCGAAAGGCCGTGGGGGGATGGGATGAAGCGAGGGAGGGGGTGACGTTGTGCTGCGGCACCAACTGTATATCTTGCGACCGGGCGCAAGGGGAACCGGTGACTCAATCTCGCACGCGAAAGGAGGAAAGCGGGAAGGCAGCGCGGGAGGGAGGGGGTGCGGCTTCTACTCGGCCAGCAACTGCGAACTTGTACTTTGCGCGGCTGCGGAGGTCGCGCGCACCGTATCTTGAAAGTGATCTGCACACGGCTCCGACCTTTGCATGCGCTGTGCTTTCGCCGCTCAGTTTCTTTTGAATTAATATACCGCAAGAACCTTCGCTCACTGCCGTAGCCGCGCTTGCTCACGCCAGCGTTTTGACAGCGGTTGTCTGCGCTCATCGAGTGTGATCTATTCGTGTTTACTTGTGCGCGCTAACATCATGCTTGTTAATTCAATTAGTAAGCGAATGTGTCCAAGTTTATGCAGCCGATAAAACTACTATCCTTACTCCGTATAGCTCTCTCCTAATTCACTATCGCAATTGATGCTTCGCCTTTCGGGCGAAACTGCGTCTTTTTTGATGACAGGTAGGACATTAGGACACGAGCTTGGTGGCGCAACCCACCACCCCGTTCCAAAAGGGACGCTCCTAGCATGCATCCATTCATCCATCCATCCATTTTCATGCGTCGAGGAGGCTGTCGCACACTCCGGTAATGTTGCTGCGGTTTTGATAAGGCAAGAAAATCTCTGGATTTCGCACTGTTATATGATGGCTCAAGGTGTACGAGGGGCAAAGCACGTATTGGCGGCTATTGATTCTCAAATGCGTTAATTTTTGTGCACAAAATACTCCCACTACCTTCACGTAGGTGTGCAGAAGTGTTATATCTATGAAAGAGTTCGTCATGAGACGGGTAGAAACCATGAACCACCACCAACCAGTCCCTTTCATCGACCTTTTGAACTGCGTATCTAGTGCTGGCTTTGTTAGCCAACGAACAAACCTCACTTGCAAGAATAAGTGTGCCATTTCAAAGGCAAATATTCAAGGTGATGTGTCACTGAAAGCGCAAACACACAATGAATGTTTCTGCTAAGGCGCAGCAAGGGTTTTATTGCGGAGTAAAGAATATCCGTGTGTTCTGCTGTGTGCGTGCCATTGCCAGCTGTGTGCCACATGCTGGATGGAAAGAGAAATTGTGCGCGAAGTGATCAATTACGCAATTATTTACTCGTTTATTAGCACATTATAGTTGCCGCCCAAGCAGGCATTATCATAATTACAACCAGTGTGATTGAAATGTTAATTGCACCAACTACAAAAATCCGCGTATATCGCATCCGCGCATCTCATCCCCGCGTCTGTTTACGGCATGCTTATTTTATTTATTTTAAGAAAATATTTTTTTATTTATGAATACCTTACAGGCCTTCAAGAAGGCATTGGATAAGGGAAAAAATGAGGTTACATCATCGTAAAACAAGCGTTATGCAACAAGGAAAAACAGCATCAACGTAACAAAGGCTCTATTCGCACAACGTAATAGCGTGCAAGATCAGTGTAGTAAGCTCAACTACAATTGAAATGAAAACTAAAACAGGAAAAAGTACGCACGCTACGATACTAGTAAATATTTCACGAAGATGATCGTACTACAGAAAAGGCGTACAACGTGACAATTCCCGTATCAATTGCTGCATCACAGTAATTCAAAGTGCAAGAAAAGAAAGAAAGAAACAAAGTTAGACAAGGTGTGGAGTCTTAGGGTCTCACAGGAGACCGACCACCGCGGATTCGAGCATAGCGAGCCACAGGGCCGCGTCAGCCGTCGCCTCCAGCACTGCTACGCGTGAGCTCAGGCTGCAAGGAGCTACCGAGCGACGCACGGAAGTACACAGTCCTGTGTTAGTGGAAACTGTTTATTGAATCCGGCGGCACCAGCACTGCACAAACACCCGGGCGGCGGGGAACCAAAGGGGCCCCGCACTAAGCGCTAAAATAGACACAGGCGCCTATAGCACGTCGCTGCGAGAGCACAGGCTGGGACACGCCGCTAGGAAAACGTCCCGGCGGCTATGCTACTTGCTCTGGCGATAACCATTGGTCCAACTCGCGAGAACTCGGGCAATCTCATTCGGCTTGTGCCTTCGGCAAGTGCGGCTCGGCGTGGTACGACCTAGCACGAGGACTGCGCACCGCTCTTCGGCTTAGCGTCGGGAAAGGATCAGCGCAAAGTGCGCGCTCCCCACGGGCAAAGTCACCGTGCGCGAGCTCAAGTCCTAGTCACAAAGGTGTCGGCGGATGAGTGGAAAGCATGTACGCACCCTGCGCTGGTCTCGGAGGTACGCACCCTGCACCCTGCGCTGGTCTCGCACGCACCCTGCGCTGGTCTCGCAACCGAACGCGGCCGCGCAGTGATGTCAGCGCCCCGCCCCCACCGCAAACCACTGCGAGCGGAGCGCCACCACTGAAACCGGTTGGGAGCGGGCGGGGATAGGCGGGGTACAGTGTACTAGTAGGCAGGGGACGTCGAACAGGTGCAGCCCGTGCAATGGCGCCGGCGCATTCCTCAATCCCCACAAAGGCAATAACAATTAAACTCTACCATCTACGATAAGCTACAAGTTCGGAGACAGTGAATGGTGTGTGAACCCACACCACGATTCATTTAGAGAAATATATTGCTCATAAGCACTACAAACTCAATAAGACTAAAGAAAAATAAAGGGGAAAGAAAGGCACTAGAGAACTGGATGACTGAAACGTCAAAATGTTCAAGGCAGAGCTGAAACAAACGGCAGATCCCATGCCCTGTGTTGCGAAAGCCGAAGGTCCGAGCGGCCACTGAAGGTTCCATGTATGGTGCCGTGCCAGGTGCCGAGAGGAGGAGATATCCAGGGAGATTAGAAAACTGTTTTATATACACTGTACATGGTATTTTACAAGAAGGGCTCCATGATATTGGAGCCGTCTACGTGCTAACATCTTTGCATGAAGTAGCATTTACATCTCCGAGCGTCCTACATGGTCGAGCGTTCTCTACATGGTCAAGCGTCTCTACATGGTCAAGCCTCTCTACATGGTCAAGCCTCTCTACATAGTCAAGCGTCTCTACATGGTCAAGCCTCTCCACATGGTCAAGCCTCTCTACATGGTCAAGCGTCCCCCACAACACTCAAGTCCCCCTGTTTTATCCCTTTCGTTTCCCTCTTTCACTCGACGAGGGAATACACTTTAGTTCTTTTAGCCAGTGACAGTCTTCGATCAGGTGGCCATATCCCGCACGTGATGTGTCGTCGTTTCCCGCCGGGCTCCGCCTCCAATCTTGCTAGGTCGCCCCCGAACACAGGCAGCGGTTGACACCTTGGAAACCGAACGTTGATGTCGTTCCCCCGGGATTGCCAGACACTGGCCCCTTTCAAGATTCGCCTCTCCATAGCGGTCAGTTCGCGGAACCAGGGAGGGCGGTGGCTATCTCGAAAGGGCGCCAGGTTGGCACGTCGCAGTCGGCGCCGGGCCTCGTCGTGGTTTGGGCGGCGCTGGTAATTCACGGAACCGCACCAAAGGGGCGACGCTGCCGTTTAGCGACGCATGAGGTAGCCTGGAGACCAACTGCTAATCCCTCAGTCCAAGGTGACAACTCTCGGCCGCGAGAAAGGGGCGCCAGGTTGGCGCGTCTGAGTCGGCGCCGGCCTCCTTTGTCCCGAAGGACCGCCAGACATAACACCTGTGGGAATCGATGTTATGCGAAGCAGTGTGCGGGGAGCCTGCCAAGGTAATGAAACGACCATAAGAGCACCGAGGTGTAGGTGGCTGTTTCATGACCTGTATGACACGCATGTCATGTCATGACCTATCATTTATGTCCAAATCCATTTCGGTAGTTTTTGAGCGTTCATCTTTTTTTCACTGATCGAGTCATTGTCATTTTTGCTGAGTCATGCTTATGACTATGACTTCTACCACCATCCTTTAGTGTTTCCTTCACCTATTACCCAAGTCAGAACCCATTTCAATGGTTTCTGAGTGTTAATCTTTTTTCGCTGAGTCATTGACATTTTTGCTGAGTCATGCTCATGACTATGACTTCTACCACCATCCTTTAGTGTTTCCTTCACTTAGTACCCACGTCAGAACCCATTTCAATGTTTTCTGAGTGTTAATCTTTTTTCGCTGATCGAGTCATTGTCATTTTTGCTGAGTCATGCTTATGACTATGACTTCTACCACCATCCTTTAGTGTTTCCTTCACTTAGTACCCACGTCAGAACCATTTGAGCGGTTTTTGCGTGTTATTCCTTTATCGCTGGGTCATTGTCATTTTAGGCGGCTGTTTTATCACCTACATGACACGCATGTCATGACATTCATGCCGTGACCTATCATTTATGTTAGTCATATACTGTTGTCATAGTATGCCAATTTTGGTAAATACAAAGTTAACGATACGACCATGAGAGCACCAAGACGTAGGCGGCTAGATAGATAGATAGATAGATAGATAGATAGATAGATAGATAGATAGATAGATAGATAGATAGATAGATAGATAGATAGATAGATAGATAGATAGATAGATAGATAGATAGATAGATAGATAGATAGATAGATAGATAGATAGATAGATAGATACTATCAAAGTGGCAAATGTTCGCAAAGAAATGCTTCGCATTTAATATGCCGCGGAGCGCGTCTCCGCCCCAATCCAGTTTGCTCGCAGCGCAATCGCAGAATTTTTTTCCACACGCAGGCGCTAGCCGCGCGTCGCGTTTTTCGCTCACGAAAAACGCGCCATGCGGTTCCAGCTGCATGGACGACAGCCTCGATCGCAACGCCCCGCATGGCTCACGACCGAAACCTAGGTTACGGGCTTACATCTCCGCTCGCACACACGTCACTTCACCCCAAGTTAGATAACGCGAGGTATCGAAGCGCAATAAACTGTTTTTATCACAAAATAAGCAACCAGGGGCACTATAACGTAAAATGATTCCAAACTGTTTTGATTCCAATTTCTGCAATCAGCCTCCACGATTGGTCAAAACATTTTCGGGCCAGTCCCTACTTCCCCTGTCTGTAACGCGACGTCACGAAAACCGCGATAGCTCCCCGTCTGATTTAATGTGTACACGCTGATTATGCATGATTAAACTGCACAAAAGAAAAATAATCATTCCTGATTCGACGCCTTTTCACTATTAGCCCTTTGCTATTGGTCCAATGTTTTCTGGCTACGCCCACTTCGCCTGTCTGTCACGCGACCTCACAAAACCGCGAAAACTCATCACGTCAAAGTGACGTGTACGCGAAAAAAAAAATGCATTAATATGCCGAACAAAACTGAAACGTTTTCTGAATAGCCACATACTGCCCCGTTCCGAGAGGAATAGAAGATGGCTGCCCGCCGATCGCTCATGCCCTCGCTACTGGCACCTGCCGGTGAGCATGTATTTATTTGCGCATGATAAACCTTTTGCGCGGCAGTAAAACGTTATCGAGCCCTTTCGGCATGCATACGACATCGCTCTGCCAACTCTTCCTTGCTGAGGATCCGTTTTAGCGGCATTCTTATCCTTCCGTTGCACGCCTCCGCGATTTTCGACCAGCCACCGCAAGCTAAGTAAGGCGAAGCGGACCAATCGGAGAAGCCGGCACCCCCCTCTTCATGCGGTTATCTATTTTCACTGTGCTGGTTCGGCCCCATCGAAACCCTCTCCACTAGAGCGTGCTCCTCGCTTCTTGTCAGCCAATTAGGTAAGCAAAGCCGCTGAGTGTAGACAATTTTATTGGTTTTGAAAGCGAACAAAGGTGACCTCCTATAAACGAGGAGAGTGTTTGATTGGGTTGTTCAGAAAACGTTGCGGTTCACCGCCCGATGCTTGCGTCGGTGGTTACGTAAATTTGACGTCAGGAGTTTGGAATCAAAACAGTTTGGAATAATTTTACGTTATAGCGCCCCAGCATAAGTGTACAAAACAATGAATCCGTGCCTGCCAAGCACGCATATACCGGTAAAAATTTAAATCCAGGCCAGAGGTCACGTGGGTGGTCGATGATGCTGAACGTTATTTTGCGTTTATAATAGCAAAAACAAGTACAGAGTCAGTATTCAAGAGTGCAATGTATACTTAGGAACAATAACTTTCTACTCTTTATTATGTAATAAAAACGCTTCGATTAGTGTGGGAGAAAGTTTGTAGGTTGAAATTGCGCTTACTACGGCGCCTCTAGCGGGTGACTACGGCGCTCCCTGGGGCAACTTTTTGACGACGTACTATGATTGGTTTATTAGCAGCACCACGCGGTCGATTTTTTCGCCCTCCGTGGCCATTTGTTGAACTTGAAAGTGTGCGGGCCTTGACCGTCCGCAGCCGCGCAGAGTACAAGTACGCAGTTGCTGGCAGAGTAGAAGCCAGACCCCCTCCCTCCCGCACTGCCTTCCCGCTTTCCTCCTTTCGCGCGCGAGATTGAGTCTCCAGTTCCCCTTGCACCCGGTCGCAAAATACGCAATTGGTCCCAGAGCACAACGCCGCCCCCCTCCTATCCACCTACGGCCTTTCGCGCGACGAAAGACGTCGCGTTTGCTCTCCGCCGTGCGTTTGCTCTCCGTGAAAGCGCGAGTCCCTCGCGCGCTTTCATTCGCACATACTACATACGGCGCGCGGCAACGATTTTATCGCCCTTGGACGTTATACGGAACGTCATAGCGACGGCGAGGCTAACGGCAGAAATCCGCTTGGAGTGTCCATATAATTGCTATCGCAATAAAACACCGCGATCCCGACGTTTTACGATGCCGAAGTTTAAAAACGCCGCAATCCCGACGTTTTCATACGACGCCACAAGGTGGTGGGAACGCCGCCATCCCGACGTTTTCATACGACGCCACTAAGTGCCGCGACACGTCTGAAATGGTTTTACGATCCCGAAGTTTAAAACGTTCCGCCATCCCGACGTTTTCATACGACGCGACAAGGTGGCGCGATGCATCTGAAGTTGTTTTACAACCCCGAAGTTTAAAAACGCTGCCACTCCAACGTTTTCATACGACGCCACAAGGTGGTTGGAACGCCGCCATCCCGACGTTTTGATACGATGCCACAAGGTGACGCGACGCGTCTGAAATTTTTTTACGATCCCGAAGTTTAGAAACGCCGCCATCCAGACGTATTCGATCGATGCCACAAGGCGGCACGACGCGTCTGAAATTGTTTCACGATCCCGAAATTCAAAAACACCTTCATCCCGACGTTTTCATACGAGGCCACAAGGTGGCGCGACGCGTCTGAAATTGTTGATCTACTTCCGGTCTATCTTTCCGTTGCCGGGCACGATCTCTTGGAACCTAGCTTTTACAGCTTAGCTGTAAACGATATGGTTGATCCCTCTTTCATAGGAATCGGTAGAACACGAAAGTGAAACGTGTCTTCAGAGAAGCTGTTACATGTTTGTTTCGTGAACTCACGGTCCGCTGCAGCGAAAGGCGCACGATGTCGGAGACCGTGTTGCATGTTTGCTTAGCGTGCAGCGTCCTGGTTGCGAGCAGCGTCCAGCTGCCGAGTCACTTCGGCGACGGTACGAGCATTTTGGTCTGTAGGGTCTTGGGCAGCCAGTTGAGTCGCGACGCGTCCAGCTTCAGTAACGTGAGTGGCACATTTCGCAGCGTGCTCCGCGAACGCGCGAAGGCGTTCCTCTTCACGCAGAGGTGTCTCTCGCCGGACCAAAGCGATGCCTTTCTGAGCCACTTAGCGCAGCAGTTTTCTATGCCATCACAAGCGAAGCAGCTCCTTCCGCGTGGCAAAGCCTACACGCGGCCCGCGCGCCGTATCTTGGAGGTAATCTGCGGCGGCTGCAAAGCTTAAGGCGAGCTGAGATGGCTGGTGGCTTCATGCGTACAATCTTCCCGCGTGCCTATAATGTTGGAAGCCACGTGATCAAGAGCGCTAGGGCAGTAGAGCGTGCTCTCCTCTCGCGCGCCGTATCTTGTAGGTAATCTGCGGTGCCTGCAAGGCTTAAGGCGAGCTGAGATGACTGGTGGCTTCATGCGTACAGTCTTCCCGCGTGCCTATAATGTTGGAAGCCACGTGATCAAGAGCGCTAGGGCAGTAGAGCGCGCTCTCCTCCCGCGCGCCGTATCTTGTAGGTAATCTGCGGTGCCTGCAAGGCTTAAGGCGAGCTGAGATGGCTGGTGGCTTCATGCGTACAATCTTCCCGCGTGCCTATAATGTTGGAAGCCACGTGATCAAGAGCGCTAGGGCAGTAGAGCGTGCTCTCCTCTCGCGCGCCGTATCTTGTAGGTAATCTGCGGTGCCTGCAAGGCTTAAGGCGAGCTGAGATGACTGGTGGCTTCATGCGTACAGTCTTCCCGCGTGCCTATAATGTTGGAAGCCACGTGATCAAGAGCGCTAGGGCAGTAGAGCGCGCTCTCCTCCCGCGCGCCCTATCTTGGAGGTAATCTGCGGTGGCTGCAAGGCATAAGGCGAGCTGAGATGACTGGTGGTTTCATGGGTACAGTCTTCCCACGTGCCTATAAAGTTGGAAGCCATGTGATCAAGAGTTTGCAAGGCTATAATGTTGGAAGCCATGTGATCAAGAGCGCTAGGGCAGTAGAGCGCGCTCTCCTCTCGCGCGCCCTATCTTGTAGGTAATCTGCGGTGCCTGCAAGGCTTAAGGCGGGCTGAGATGACTGATGGTTTCATGGGTACAGTCTTCCCACGTGCCTATAAAGTTGGAAGCCATGTGATCAAGAGTTTGCAAGGCTATAATGTTGGAAGCCACGTGATCAAGAGCGCTAGGGCAGTAGAGCGTGCTCTCCTCTCGCGCGCCGTATCTTGTAGGTAATCTGCGGTGCCTGCAAGGCTTAAGGCGGGCTGAGATGACTGGTGGTTTCATGGGTACAGTCTTCCCACGTGCCTATAAAGTTGGAAGCCATGTGATCAAGAGTTTGCAAGGCTATAATGTTGGAAGCCATGTGATCAAGAGCGCTAGGGCAGTAGAGCGCGCTCTCCTCTCGCGCGCCCTATCTTGTAGGTAATCTGCGGTGCCTGCAAGGCTTAAGGCGGGCTGAGATGACTGGTGGTTTCATGGGTACAGTCTTCCCACGTGCCTATAAAGTTGGAAGCCATGTGATCAAGAGTTTGCAAGGCTATAATGTTGGAAGCCACGTGATCAAGAGCGCTAGGGCAGTAGAGCGTGCTCTCCTCTCGCGCGCCGTATCTTGTAGGTAATCTGCGGTGGCTGCAAGGCATAAGGCGAGCTGAGATGACTGGTGGCTTCATGGGTATAGTCTTCCCGCGTACCTATAATTTTGGAAGCCATGTGATCAAGAGCGCTAGGGCAGTAGAGCGCGCTCTCCTCTCGCGCGCCCTATCTTGTAGGTAATCTGCGGTGCCTGCAAGGCTTAAGGCGGGCTGAGATGACTGGTGGTTTCATGGGTACAGTCTTCCCACGTGCCTATAAAGTTGGAAGCCATGTGATCAAGAGTTTGCAAGGCTATAATGTTGGAAGCCATGTGATCAAGAGCGCTAGGGCAGTAGAGCGCGCTCTCCTTTCGCGCGCCCTATCTTGTAGGTAATCTGCGGTGCCTGCAAGGCTTAAGGCGGGCTGAGATGACTGGTGGTTTCATGGGTACAGTCTTCCCACGTGCCTATAAAGTTGGAAGCCATGTGATCAAGAGTTTGCAAGGCTATAATGTTGGAAGCCATGTGATCAAGAGCGCTAGGGCAGTAGAGCGCGCTCTCCTCTCGCGCGCCCTATCTTGTAGGTAATCTGCGGTGCCTGCAAGGCTTAAGGCGGGCTGAGATGACTGGTGGTTTCATGGGTACAGTCTTCCCACGTGCCTATAAAGTTGGAAGCCATGTGATCAAGAGTTTGCAAGGCTATAATGTTGGAAGCCACGTGATCAAGAGCGCTAGGGCAGTAGAGCGTGCTCTCCTCTCGCGCGCCGTATCTTGTAGGTAATCTGCGGTGCCTGCAAGGCTTAAGGCGAGCTGAGATGACTGGTGGCTTCATGCGTACAGTCTTCCCGCGTGCCTATAATGTTGGAAGCCACGTGATCAAGAGCGCTAGGGCAGTAGAGCGCGCTCTCCTCCCGCGCGCCCTATCTTGGAGGTAATCTGCGGTGACTGCAAGGCATAAGGCGAGCTGAGATGACTGGTGGCTTCATGGGTATAGTCTTCCCGCGTACCTATAATTTTGGAAGCCATGTGATCAAGAGCGCTAGGGCAGTAGAGCGCGCTCTCCTCTCGCGCGCCCTATCTTGTGGGTAATCTGCGGTGCCTGCAAGGCTTAAGGCGAGCTGAGATGACTGGTGGCTTCATGCGTACAGTCTTCCCGCGTGCCTATAATGTTGGAAGCCACGTGATCAAGAGCGCTAGGGCAGTAGAGCGCGCTCTCCTCCCGCGCGCCCTATCTTGGAGGTAATCTGCGGTGACTGCAAGGCATAAGGCGAGCTGAGATGACTGGTGGCTTCATGGGTATAGTCTTCCCGCGTACCTATAATTTTGGAAGCCATGTGATCAAGAGCGCTAGGGCAGTAGAGCGCGCTCTCCTCTCGCGCGCCCTATCTTGTGGGTAATCTGCGGTGCCTGCAAGGCTTAAGGCGAGCTGAGATGACAGGTGGTTTCATGGGTACAGTCTTCCCACGTGCCTATAAAGTTGGAAGCCATGTGATCAAGAGTTTGCAAGGCTATAATGTTGGAAGCCATGTGATCAAGAGCGCTAGGGCAGTAGAGCGCGCTCTCCTCTCGCGCGCCCTATCTTGTAGGTAATCTGCGGTGCCTGCAAGGCTTAAGGCGGGCTGAGATGACTGCTGGCTTCATGCGTACAGTCTTCCCGCGTGCCTATAATGTTGCAAGCCATGTGATCAAAAGTTTGCAAGGCTATAATGTTGGAAGCCATGTGATCAAGAGCGCTAGGGCAGTAGAGCGCGCTCTCCTCTCGCGCGCCCTATCTTGTAGGTAATCTGCGGTGCCTGCAATGCTTAAGGCGGGCTGAGATGACTGGTGGCTTCATGCGTACAGTCTTCCCGCGTGCCTATAATGTTGGAAGCCATGTGATCAAAAGTTTGCAAGGCTATAATGTTGGAAGCCATGTGATCAAGAGCGCTAGGGCAGTAGAGCGCGCTCTCCTCTCGCGCGCCCTATCTTGTAGGTAATCTGCGGTGCCTGCAAGGCTTAAGGCGGGCTGAGATGACTGGTGGTTTCATGGGTACAGTCTTCCCACGTGCCTATAAAGTTGGAAGCCATGTGATCAAGAGTTTGCAAGGCTATAATGTTGGAAGCCACGTGATCAAGAGCACTAGGGCAGTAGAGCGTGCTCTCCTCTCGCGCGCCGTATCTTGTAGGTAATCTGCGGTGCCTGCAAGGCTTAAGGCGGGCTGAGATGACTGGTGGTTTCATGGGTACAGTCTTCCCACGTGCCTATAAAGTTGGAAGCCATGTGATCAAGAGTTTGCAAGGCTATAATGTTGGAAGCCATGTGATCAAGAGCGCTAGGGCAGTAGAGCGCGCTCTCCTCTCGCGCGCCCTATCTTGTAGGTAATCTGCGGTGCCTGCAAGGCTTCAGGCGGGCTGAGATGACTGGTGGTTTCATGGGTACAGTCTTCCCACGTGCCTATAAAGTTGGAAGCCATGTGATCAAGAGTTTGCAAGGCTATAATGTTGGAAGCCACGTGATCAAGAGCGCTAGGGCAGTAGAGCGTGCTCTCCTCTCGCGCGCCGTATCCTGTAGGTAATCTGCGGTGCCTGCAAGGCTTAAGGCGGGCTGAGATGACTGGTGGTTTCATGGGTACAGTCTTCCCACGTGCCTATAAAGTTGGAAGCCATGTGATCAAGAGTTTGCAAGGCTATAATGTTGGAAGCCACGTGATCAAGAGCGCTAGGGCAGTAGAGCGTGCTCTCCTCTCGCGCGCCGTATCTTGTAGGTAATCTGCGGTGGCTGCAAGGCATAAGGCGAGCTGAGATGACTGGTGGCTTCATGGGTATAGTCTTCCCGCGTACCTATAATTTTGGAAGCCATGTGATCAAGAGCGCTAGGGCAGTAGAGCGCGCTCTCCTCTCGCGCGCCCTATCCCATAGGTAATCTGCGGTGCCTGCAAGGCTTAAGGCGGGCTGAGATGACTGGTGGTTTCATGGGTACAGTCTTCCCACGTGCCTATAAAGTTGGAAGCCATGTGATCAAGAGTTTGCAAGGCTATAATGTTGGAAGCCATGTGATCAAGAGCGCTAGGGCAGTAAAGCGCGCTCTCCTCTCGCGCGCCCTATCTTGTAGGTAATCTGCGGTGCCTGCAAGGCTTAAGGCGGGCTGAGATGACTGGTGGTTTCATGGGTACAGTCTTCCCACGTGCCTATAAAGTTGGAAGCCATGTGATCAAGAGTTTGCAAGGCTATAATGTTGGAAGCCATGTGATCAAGAGCGCTAGGGCAGTAGAGCGCGCTCTCCTCTCGCGCGCCCTATCTTGTAGGTAATCTGCGGTGCCTGCAAGGCTTAAGGCGGGCTGAGATGACTGGTGGTTTCATGGGTACAGTCTTCCCACGTGCCTATAAAGTTGGAAGCCATGTGATCAAGAGTTTGCAAGGCTATAATGTTGGAAGCCACGTGATCAAGAGCGCTAGGGCAGTAGAGCGTGCTCTCCTCTCGCGCGCCGTATCTTGTAGGTAATCTGCGGTGCCTGCAAGGCTTAAGGCGAGCTGAGATGACTGGTGGCTTCATGCGTACAGTCTTCCCGCGTGCCTATAATGTTGGAAGCCACGTGATCAAGAGCGCTAGGGCAGTAGAGCGCGCTCTCCTCCCGCGCGCCCTATCTTGGAGGTAATCTGCGGTGACTGCAAGGCATAAGGCGAGCTGAGATGACTGGTGGCTTCATGGGTATAGTCTTCCCGCGTACCTATAATTTTGGAAGCCATGTGATCAAGAGCGCTAGGGCAGTAGAGCGCGCTCTCCTCCCGCGCGCCCTATCTTGTAGGTAATCTGCGGTGCCTGCAAGGCTTAAGGCGAGCTGAGATGACTGGTGGCTTCATGCGTACAGTCTTCCCGCGTGCCTATAATGTTGGAAGCCACGTGATCAAGAGCGCTAGGGCAGTAGAGCGCGCTCTCCTCCCGCGCGCCCTATCTTGGAGGTAATCTGCGGTGACTGCAAGGCATAAGGCGAGCTGAGATGACTGGTGGCTTCATGGGTATAGTCTTCCCGCGTACCTATAATTTTGGAAGCCATGTGATCAAGAGCGCTAGGGCAGTAGAGCGCGCTCTCCTCTCGCGCGCCCTATCTTGTAGGTAATCTGCGGTGCCTGCAAGGCTTAAGGCGAGCTGAGATGACTGGTGGTTTCATGGGTACAGTCTTCCCACGTGCCTATAAAGTTGGAAGCCATGTGATCAAGAGTTTGCAAGGCTATAATGTTGGAAGCCATGTGATCAAGAGCGCTAGGGCAGTAGAGCGCGCTCTCCTCTCGCGCGCCCTATCTTGTAGGTAATCTGCGGTGCCTGCAAGGCTTAAGGCGGGCTGAGATGACTGCTGGCTTCATGCGTACAGTCTTCCCGCGTGCCTATAATGTTGCAAGCCATGTGATCAAAAGTTTGCAAGGCTATAATGTTGGAAGCCATGTGATCAAGAGCGCTAGGGCAGTAGAGCGCGCTCTCCTCTCGCGCGCCCTATCTTGTAGGTAATCTGCGGTGCCTGCAAGGCTTAAGGCGGGCTGAGATGACTGGTGGCTTCATGCGTACAGTCTTCCCGCGTGCCTATAATGTTGGAAGCCATGTGATCAAAAGTTTGCAAGGCTATAATGTTGGAAGCCATGTGATCAAGAGCGCTAGGGCAGTAGAGCGCGCTCTCCTCTCGCGCGCCCTATCTTGTAGGTAATCTGCGGTGCCTGCAAGGCTTAAGGCGAGCTGAGATGACTGGTGGTTTCATGGGTACAGTCTTCCCACGTGCCTATAAAGTTGGAAGCCATGTGATCAAGAGTTTGCAAGGCTATAATGTTGGAAGCCATGTGATCAAGAGCGCTAGGGCAGTAGAGCGCGCTCTCCTCTCGCGCGCCCTATCTTGTAGGTAATCTGCGGTGCCTGCAAGGCTTAAGGCGGGCTGAGATGACTGCTGGCTTCATGCGTACAGTCTTCCCGCGTGCCTATAATGTTGCAAGCCACGTGACCAAGAGCGCTAGGGCAGTAGAGCGCGCTCTTCTCCCGCGCGCCGTATCTTGTAGGTAATCTGCGGTGCCTGCAAGGCTTAAGGCGGGCTGAGATGACTGCTGGCTTCATGCGTACAGTCTTCCCGCGTGCCTATAATGTTGCAAGCCACGTGACCAAGAGCGCTAGGGCAGTAGAGCGCGCTCTCCTCTCGCGCGCCCTATCTTGTAGGTAATCTGCGGTGCCTGCAAGGCTTAAGGCGAGCTGAGATGACTGGTGGTTTCATGGGTACAGTCTTCCCACGTGCCTATAAAGTTGGAAGCCATGTGATCAAGAGTTTGCAAGGCTATAATGTTGGAAGCCATGTGATCAAGAGCGCTAGGGCAGTAGAGCGCGCTCTCCTCTCGCGCGCCCTATCTTGTAGGTAATCTGCGGTGCCTGCAAGGCTTAAGGCGGGCTGAGATGACTGCTGGCTTCATGCGTACAGTCTTCCCGCGTGCCTATAATGTTGCAAGCCACGTGACCAAGAGCGCTAGGGCAGTAGAGCGCGCTCTCCTCTCGCGCGCCCTATCTTGTAGGTAATCTGCGGTGCCTGCAAGGCTTAAGGCGAGCTGAGATGACTGGTGGTTTCATGGGTACAGTCTTCCCACGTGCCTATAATGTTGGAAGCCATGTGATCAAAAGTTTGCAAGGCTATAATGTTGGAAGCCATGTGATCAAGAGCGCTAGGGCAGTAGAGCGCGCTCTCCTCTCGCGCGCCCTATCTTGTAGGTAATCTGCGGTGCCTGCAAGGCTTAAGGCGAGCTGAGATGACTGGTGGTTTCATGGGTACAGTCTTCCCACGTGCCTATAAAGTTGGAAGCCATGTGATCAAGAGTTTGCAAGGCTATAATGTTGGAAGCCATGTGATCAAGAGCGCTAGGGCAGTAGAGCGCGCTCTCCTCTCGCGCGCCCTATCTTGTAGGTAATCTGCGGTGCCTGCAAGGCTTAAGGCGAGCTGAGATGACTGGTGGTTTCATGGGTACAGTCTTCCCACGTGCCTATAAAGTTGGAAGCCATGTGATCAAGAGTTTGCAAGGCTATAAAGTTGGAAGCCATGTGATCAAGAGTTTGCAAGGCTATAATGTTGGAAGCCATGTGATCAAGAGCGCTAGGGCAGTAGAGCGCGCTCTCCTCTCGCGCGCCCTATCTTGTAGGTAATCTGCGGTGCCTGCAAGGGTTAAGGCGGGCTGAGATGACTGCTGGCTTCATGCGTACAGTCTTCCCGCGTGCCTATAATGTTGCAAGCCACGTGACCAAGAGCGCTAGGGCAGTAGAGCGCGCTCTTCTCCCGCGCGCCGTATCTTGTAGGTAATCTGCGGTGCCTGCAAGGCTTAAGGCGGGCTGAGATGACTGCTGGCTTCATGCGTACAGTCTTCCCACGTGCCTATAAAGTTGGAAGCCATGTGATCAAAAGTTTGCAAGGCTATAATGTTGGAAGCCATGTGATCAAGAGCGCTAGGGCAGTAAAGCGCGCTCTCCTCTCGCGCGCCCTATCTTGTAGGTAATTTGCGGTGCCTGCAAGGCTTAAGGCGGGCTGAGATGACTGCTGGCTTCATGCGTACAGTCTTCCCACGTGCCTATAATGTTGGAAGCCATGTGATCAAAAGTTTGCAAGGCTATAATGTTGGAAGCCATGTGATCAAGAGCGCTAGGGCAGTAGAGCGCGCTCTCCTCTCGCGCGCCCTATCTTGTAGGTAATCTGCGGTGCCTGCAAGGCTTAAGGCGGGCTGAGATGACTGGTGGCTTCATGCGTACAGTCTTCCCGCGTGCCTATAATGTTGCAAGCCACGTGACCAAGAGCGCTAGGGCAGTAGAGCGCGCTCTTCTCCCGCGCGCCGTATCTTGTAGGTAATCTGCGGTGCCTGCAAGGCTTAAGGCGGGCTGAGATGACTGCTGGCTTCATGCGTACAGTCTTCCCACGTGCCTATAAAGTTGGAAGCCATGTGATCAAAAGTTTGCAAGGCTATAATGTTGGAAGCCATGTGATCAAGAGCGCTAGGGCAGTAAAGCGCGCTCTCCTCTCGCGCGCCCTATCTTGTAGGTAATTTGCGGTGCCTGCAAGGCTTAAGGCGGGCTGAGATGACTGCTGGCTTCATGCGTACAGTCTTCCCACGTGCCTATAATGTTGGAAGCCATGTGATCAAAAGTTTGCAAGGCTATAATGTTGGAAGCCATGTGATCAAGAGCGCTAGGGCAGTAGAGCGCGCTCTCCTCTCGCGCGCCCTATCTTGTAGGTAATCTGCGGTGCCTGCAAGGCTTAAGGCGGGCTGAGATGACTGGTGGCTTCATGCGTACAGTCTTCCCGCGTGCCTATAATGTTGCAAGCCACGTGACCAAGAGCGCTAGGGCAGTAGAGCGCGCTCTTCTCCCGCGCGCCGTATCTTGGAGGTAATCTGTGGCGGCTGGAAGGCTTAAGACGAGCAGAGATGGCTGGTGGCTTCATGTGCGCCGTCTTCCTGTGCGCCTAGTGTTCAAGAGACGCGATGAAGCGAGCGGCAGCAGAAAGCGTTCACTCCCCACTGCCAGCACTTTTCATCACGTCATCATTGTGACAGCGAGTGCTCGCGGTCATCGAGTGAGATCTAATCATGTTTGTCTTTGCCGCATGACAGCATGCTTGTTAATTTAATTAGTAAGCGAATGTCTTCTGCAACTTATTCGGCCCATAAAACTAACAACGTTACTTAGTGTAAATGTATAATACTTTCCTACAGCTACGAATCGTTCGCTTTCTGGGCGAAACTGCGACGTTTTAAACTAAATAGTCGATCACACGAATTCTGATATTCGCTGGCACAAATGCGAGTATTATGTCGCTGAGCAAAAACATATTCATCTTTATTTCAGCTAGTGCTTTAAAACGTAACATGAAGTCTTTGTTAAAACGGTATATTCCACTGTAATGATACAGCATGTATGTTTCTTTATGGCTGCCGGCAGAGCTACATATCGGGCCTCCGCTGGATTTTCGTCTATTTCCTTGTCCACTTCAACACAACCATCCTCTCACAGGTTGCGGAGATCTTCAAAGATTTGTTTCTGGTAACTAGAACGTTTCTTCTTTTTTTACTGTGTATGATATGAGCTGCATTCCTCCACTTGTCTCAGCAAAACGGTCACTGCACCTCAATGTATATGTGATTAGGAATTCGGTCAGAGTGTCTTTTTCAAGCTGACAGCTGAGTGCACTCAAGCGATGCCGTACACGTTTACATGCAACTAAGGCAGTCGACGCCTGTTTATTGGCAGAGGGTTGCATTTTGCATTCTCCTTCAACAGTAACAAATATACTTGATTTAATTAAAATGACTTAGTATGAACTGCTACAGGTGTGACCTTATATGGTGGTCTGCCACATTTAGCTGGTAAAGCTAGACGCTGAACCTGAATCACACTCGCATATCACAAGTAGGAACGGCGAGGGCGTGAAAGCGCTTGTGTGCATTCGTTCACCGTTCCCGAATATGTGACACCAACCAGGTGGAACGTCCACGCGTGCCTTCATAATGTTTATTTGAAATACTCCTTCCGACCACACTCACTGTCACTGAGAGTTGATTTAATTATCTTATTGCCCTACCACCTCCTCGTTACTTCAAAAAGCACTATAAAAATGGACGCGGTCTTGATATCAGAATTTAGCTGCAAAGCTTCCGTTGTATACCTTCATGATACTACATGTGGATAACAGCCCAAGTAACCACGGATATCAGTGGGACGTCCGCCACAAGTCCGAATGTCCATCCTTCTACATATCCATCACGGACGTCCTTAGAACTTACAAGAAATGTCTATATCCCGTTCGGATGTCCAAGACATCCGAACGGGATATAGACATTTCCCCAGACGTCCTGATCCATTTTTTAGGGGCGAAGCTCCTTAGGGTGTGGGTCGTTCCTTCCTCTGTAGTAGTAGTAGTAGTAGTAGTAGTAGTAGTAGTAGTAGTAGTAGTAGTAGTAGTAGTAGTAGTAGTAGTAGTAGAAGTAGTAGTATGTAGCCACCTCTAGTTTATGAATTGCTCAATAGATGGCGTTGTGTGTCCGTAGCCACCTGTAGTTTTATGAGGTGTTCACTAGATGGCGTTCCGGTTCCGCTTCCACTTCCGGTTCCACTTCCGGTTCCACTTTGCGCACGTTCGGTGCGCACGCGGGCAAAACGCCGACGGCGTCGACAACTGTTCTGCGCGTTGCTGGTGCTGCTGCATGTCCAAGTTTATACAGCTGATAAAACTACCTTGAGTCGACCCCATGGCTGCTTCGCATACTACTCAGGGTTCCCCTACGGGAAGATGGTGTAATTTTCTCTCTCGTTCCCGACGCGCGCTCTCTTTATCTCTCGTCCGTAGCTGTGGTTTACCCAAATGATCCCCCGGTGCTTCGCCCACTCATCATCATTCACTTCGTGGATATGCTGTGGCTTTTTTTCCCCCGGACATCATGATGAGGTTGTCAGGGGGACATCCTGTTTTGAACGTCCTCTGGCTGTACATAAATGAGCATGCCTAGGACATAAGTTAGGACATGAATCAATGTCCTAATATGAAACGAATATAGTTGAAAATTCTAAAGGTTCGTAATTCATTTTACGTTTTCATATTTCTGCACTCTATTGAATACATAATCTGAGTTATTTTTGCAAGGCAGGACGAGTAGCTGACACATCCTTGCAACGTAAGACGACAGTTATGCAGATTTTAATATTTGGGCAAACCCACTGTAGCATGAAGCATAACGGATCTCAAAGGCTATGCTTTCACGGGCTGCATGAACGATACATCATAGACGCCATGTAGTGGTAGACAACCTCTAAGGCTGTGCTCTTGCTGTTTGAATTCAATGGAAGCGACTTCGGGAGTCGGAACACGTCACAGACTTTTCGTTTTTCGACACAACTTATTCCCGAAACAAGTAGTTACTTCACTGCCTAATTTTATATATAATAAAAACGTTTCAACAAAACTATATTTGCGTCGATGTGTTAGAAAAAAGTAAGTTACATACTAATACTTCTGGAGTGGCAGCCGCTGTGGCCGCCTACGAAAGCGAGTGAAGCCACCGGCGGCCATATTGCTGGAGGCAAAAGAGGGCGGTCCCAGACGATTTTATATTCGATTCATGGGCGCCGCCATCTTGGGCTGTTACACAAACAATTTATTAGTTTTATGAGAAGTCACGTAACATGGTCATGAAACGCTGAACGCATTTACACAACTGGGGCGCTATAACGTAAAATGATTCCAAACTATTTTGATTCCAATTTCTGAAATCAGCCTCCAGGATTGGTCAAAACATTTTCGGGCCACTCCCAACTTCGCCTGTCTGGCACGCGACGTCACGAAAACCGCGATAGCTCCCCATCTGATATAACGTGTACGCACTGATTATGCATGATTAAACCGCACAAAAGAAAAATAACCATTCCTGATTCGACGCCTTTTCACCATTAGCCCTCTGCTATTGGTCCAATGTTTTCTGGCTACGCCCACTTCGCCTGTCTGTCACGCGACCTCACAAAACAGCGAAAACTCACCACGACAAAGTGACGCGTACGCGAAAAATATGCATTAATATGCCGAACAAAACTGACATTTTTTCCGAATAGCCACAGACTGCACCGTTCCGAAAGGAATAGAAGATGGCTGTCCGCCGATCGCTCAGGGCCGGTATTTTGTAGCGATGCCTTTCCGGTAATAATGCCTTTTCGCGCTTATCGCGCTTTGTCAGTTGTCAGAGCGACGGTCCGCTCGCGTTATCAACGGGATCAGCCGGCCGTGAGCGGTGGATGATAAGACTAGTATAGAATAAGTCATAAGTCATACTTATAAGTTGGCAACAAAGGCACACGGACCGCGCGAGTTGTGTAACTCCGCCAGCCAATCACAGAAGCAAACAAAATCGTCGGTTTACGACATTCTCAAAATGGCGTCGTATCTGATACGACTGTACTTGTACGTTTCACTATAATAGACGAGGGAAAACGTATAAAATTACGCGCTTATAATTTTATTTTTGTGGTTACCGCCTTATTTAGGTGACAGGGAAAGTTTGAAGAACGACTATTTGCAGCCTTGCGGAGGAACAGTGGCTGAGAGGGCGTGGGCGGGACTTGAGTGCAGACTTGGGTTGTATCCGATTATATCAGCATGTATATTTGTTGCTATGAACAGTATTCATGTGTGCTTTGTGGACTTTTTAGCATTAGGTGGAAGTACAAGATTTGTATTTTGAAGCTGGTGTGCGCGCACTTCTTGGTTTATGTGCAGCAGTGCGACGACAGTGGAATGCATTGAAGCACCCTACCGGTTGTTATATAACATTGGTTGGGAGCTTGAACGCATTCCACTATAGCGGCGTCAAGGTGTGTGTGTGTGTATATATTGTCACGTAGTAGTGACGGTAAAGAAAACAGTCGTAAAACTGTGTATGACAAAACTGGTGTTTTATTGGGCGAACCTGTGCCCACAGAAGCAAGCTACACTCGAAGCACAACGAAAGCGGCGAACACAGTCGGCGGTCGTCGAAATCTGATCAGCGGCGAGACGCGTCGGCTTTTATACCTGAGTCATCGAAGGTTCCAGATTAATCCCTGATGCCCGCGTGTCTTCCAGAAAGTTCTAGACACTTCGCGTCGGTCACACAATCAGATAACATAAGCGTCGGTGAAAACAGGCAACGAAAAGAAGCATCGATAACGTTCTAGAAACTTCCGATACAGGCGCGTCCTGCGCCGAGCGATAACGTTTAACATTTGTTAGCCGGTGGAAAGCGGCCACCGGTGAAAGATAAACATGTATACGTGTCAATACCCTCCCCTTAAAAAGCATCGTCCCGATGCTACAAACACGAAAGCGAAAACAAAACCACGCGTACAGAAAGGGACAAAAATAACAAAGCAACAAAGGACCCAAGTTCGTCAGCGGGCGTAGAAAGGCTTAAGACGCACCACGTGGATGACTTCAGGACGTGTGCGGGGCCGCTGTGATTGCGAAATACCGTCTGGCACGACCTCAGTCCAGTGCGCCAATACGTCGGATGATCTTGTATAGTCCGAAATAGCGACGTAAGAGTTTCTCGCTAAGTCCTCGTCGGCGTATCGGAGTCCAGACCCAAACACGGTCTCCGGGCTGGTACTCGACGTAGCGTCGTCGAAGATTGTAGTGTTGGCTGTCGGTTCTCTGCTGGTTCTTGATGCGCAGGCGGGCGAGCTGTCGACTTTCTTCGGCACGCTGCAAATAGGTGGCAACGTCGAGATTTTCTTCGTCGGAGACATCCGGTAGCATGGCGTCAAGCGTCGTTGCCGGTTTCCTTCCGTAGACCAGGTTGAACGGCGCCATGTGCGTCGTTTCTTGCATGGCCGTGTTGTATGCGAAGGTCACGTACGGAAGGATGGCATCCCACGTCTTGTGTTCGACGTCGACGTACATTGCCAGCATGTCGGCGATGGTCTTATTTAGGCGCTCGGTGAGGCCATTCGTCTGCGGGTGGTAGGCGGCGGTCCGGCGATGGCTTGTCTGGCTGTAGCGCAGGATGGCTTGAGTTAGTTCAGCCGTGAAGGCCGTACCTCTGTCGGTGATGAGGACTTCTGGGGCACCGTGGCGCAGGAGGATGTTCTCAACGAAGAATCGGGCTACCTCGGCGGCACTGCCTTTGGGCAAGGCTTTTGTTTCGGCGTAGCGGGTGAGGTAGTCCGTAGCTACGACGATCCATTTATTCCCGGACGTCGACGTCGGAAAAGGCCCCAGTAAGTCCATCCCGATCTGCTGGAACGGTCGGCGAGGTGGCTCGATCGGCTGTAGAAGTCCGGCTGGCCTTGTCGGCGGTGTTTTGCGTCGCTGACAGTCTCGGCATGTCCTTACGTAATGGGCGACATCGGCAGAGAGGCGAGGCCAGTAGTATTTTTCTTGTATCCTCGCGAGTGTGCGGCAAAAACCGAGGTGTCCAGCCGTTGGGTCGTCATGGAGAGCTTGCAGAACCTCTGGACGCAATGCTGAGGGTACCACGAGGAGGTAGTTGGCTCGGAGGGGCGAGAAGTTCTTCTTTAGGAGAATGTCGTTTTGCAAGAAAAACGACGCCAATCCTCGCCTGAACACCTTCGGCACAATGACGGTCTTGCCTTCCAGGTAGTCTACAAGGCTCCTTAGTTCGGAGTCGGCTCGCTGTTGTTCGGCGAATTCGTCGGCACTGATGGGTCCCAAGAAAGTGTCGTCATCCTGGTCGTCTTGTGGCGGCGGTTCTACGGGGGCACGAGACAAGCAGTCGGCGTCAGGGTGCTTTCGCCCGGACTTGTAAACGACGGTGATATCGAATGCTTGAAGTCTAAGACTCCATCGTGCGAGGCGACCTGAAGGATCCTTCAAGTTAGCTAGCCAACACAAGGCGTGGTGGTCGCTCACAACTTTAAAGGGCCTGCCATAGAGGTAGGGACGAAACTTTGATGTAGCCCAGATGATGGCGAGGCACTCCTTTTCTGTTGTGGAATAATTTGCTTCCGCCTTCGATAGCGACCGGCTAGCGTAACTTACAACCCTTTCTAGTCCGTCAGTCTTCTGTACAAGAACAGCGCCGAGTCCTACGCTGCTTGCGTCGGTGTGGACTTCGGTATCGGCGTTTTCGTCGAAATGCGCAAGTATTGGCGGCGATTGCAGGCGTCGCTTCAGTTCTTCAAATGCTTCGACTTGCGGCGTCTCCCACTTGAACTCGACGTCGGCCTTCGTGAGGTACGTCAGTGGCTCGGCGATCCGTGAAAAGTCCTTGACGAAGCGCCTGTAATAGGCGCACAGTCCAAGAAATCTACGCACTGCTTTCTTGTCGGCCGGCGGAGGAAAGTTGGAGATGGCTGCAGTTTTCTGAGGGTCGGGGCGCACTCCAGACTTGTTGATGACGTGGCCTAAGAACAAGAGCTCCTCATATGCGAAGCGGCACTTTTCTGGCTTTAACGTGAGTCCGGAGGTTTTGATTGCTTGAAGAACTGTTTCAAGGCGCCGCAGGTGTTCTTCGAAGCTTGAGGCAAACACAACGACGTCGTCCAAATAGACGAGGCAAGTCTGCCACTTCAAGCCTGCCAGTACTGTATCCATGACGCGTTGGAAAGTCGCAGGTGCCGAGCAAAGACCAAACGGCATGACCTTGAACTCGAACAGACCGTCTGGTGTTATAAAGGCAGTCTTTTCCCGGTCCCTCTCGTCGACTTCGATTTGCCAGAAGCCGGTTTTGAGGTCCATCGACGAAAAATACTTTGCGTTGTAGAGTCGATCCAAGGCGTCGTCAATCCGTGGGAGGGGGTATACGTCCTTCTTCGTGATCTTGTTGAGGCGACGATAATCGACGCAGAAGCGTAGGGTTCCATCCTTCTTCTTCACTAATACCACGGGGGACGCCCACGGACTCTTGGACGGCTGGATGATGTCGTCGCGTAGCATTTCGTCGACTTGTTGCCTTATGGCTTCGCGTTCGCGCGCCGAAACTCGGTACGGGCTCTGACGGAGTGGGCGGACATTTTCGTCGGTTATGATGCGGTGCTTGGCGACAGGGGTTTGTCGAACTTTTGACGACGACGAGAAGCAGTCCTTGTATTGCAGGAGCAGAGCTTTTAGTTGTTCTTTCTTATGCCTGGGAAGGTTCTGATTGACGTCGAAAGTTGGTTCAGGTATTATAGTCGTCGTTGCAGGTGCACTGGAATCCGTGAAGGCGAAAGCACTGCTGGCTTGTACTATTTCGTCGATGTAGGCGACCGTGGTGCCTTTGTTAATGTGCTTGTATTCGGGGCTGAAGTTCGTGAGCATCACCTTTGCTTTCCCTGCACGCAGCTCAGCTATGCCTCTAGCGACGCAAATTTCACGGTCGAGCAGGAAGTGATGATCGCCCTCGATGATGCCCTCCATGTCTGCAGGCACTTCGGTACCGACGGAAATCATTACGCTGGAGCGAGGCGGAACGGTGACTTGTTCTTCAAGCACATTCAAGGCATGGTAACTTATGCTTGTATCCAGTGGTATCGCGTTGCACGTTGAAAGCGTTATCGACTTGGACCTTAAGTCGATGACTGCACCGTATTGGCTTAGAAAGTCCATGCCTAGGATGACATCCCTGGAGCAGTGCTGCAGGATTACGAAGCTCGCCGGGTAAGTGCGGTTGTTTACCGTGACTCGCGCTGTGCAGATTCCAGCCGGCGTTATTAGGTGGCCTCCCGCTGTCCGGATATCGGGTCCTTGCCAGGCCGTCTTCACCTCCTTTAACTTGGCGGCGAACGTGCCACTGAAGACGGAATAGTCGGCGCCAGTGTCGAAGAGAGCGGTGACGTTATCACCATCGATGAGCACGTCTAAGTCGGTAGACCGTCGTCTAGCATTACGGTTAAGTCGTGGCGTCGGATCACGGCTGCGTCGGCTTGCTCCGCTGCTGCTACGTCGCGTCGGTCGGTCTTCTTGCGGCGGCGAAGTGCTGTCAAGGCTGTTGCTAGGCGGCGTGCTGATATCTCGTCGTGATGATTCGCGAATCGTCGTCGTCGTCGGCGGCGGCGGAGGATCTTCGGCATTGCGTCGTACAGCAACCACACCTCCATCGGTTGCTGCCTTTAGTTTCCCGGGTAAGGGCTGGAAGATCGGCCCCGGGTGGGACCGGTGCCCTGACGGCGATGCGGCGAGATGTAGCGGCCTGGTGACGGCGAGCGTGAGGGTCGTCGGGGTTGCCTCTGGGCTCCGGCGAGGTAGTCGGCGATGTCGCGCGGTCGTTCACCCCGCACTGGACGCGGCGCGTTGACGGCGAACCCTCGTAGGCCCTTCTCGCGGTATGGGCATCGGCGGTAGACATGGCCGGCTTCCCCGCAGTGATAGCAGAGCGGGCGGTGGTCGGGGGCGCGCCAAATGTCCGTCTTCCTTTGGTAACTGCGCTGGGCGACGGGCGGGCGTGCTGGCGGCGGCGGCGGTGGACGACGGAACTGCGGCGTTACGGGGCCCTGGCGCGAGCGCGGAGGGGGGCCTTGACGACGGGCGACGGCGGCGTAGGTCATCGCTTCCGGCTCGGGTTGCGGCGATTCGGGAAGTCCTAACGATTGCTGGATTTCCTCCCGCACGATATCGGCGATGGAAGCAACTTGAGGCTGCGACGACGGTAGCAACTTCTGCAGCTCTTCGCGTACTATCGCCCTGATGGTGTCTCGTAGGTCGTGGGAGAGTCCTTGGACTTCGGCGTACTGTGGCGTCGAACGGCGATTGTATTGCCGGTTGCGCATGTCCAGTGCTTTCTCGATCGTCGTAGCCTCCGAGAGAAAGTCTTGGACTGTCGTTGGTGGATTCCGCACCAGTCCGGCGAATAGCTCCTGCCTAACTCCCCGCATGAGCAAGCCAACTTTCTTGTCTTCTGGCATAGCGGGGTCGGCGTGCCGGAATAATCGAGTCATTTCTTCAGTGTACATACCGATGCTCTCATTCGGGAGCTGTACACGGTTTTCCAACAAGGCTGCAGCTCTTTCTTTACGGACGACGCTCGTGAAGGTGTCCAGGAATGCGGCTCGGAACAGGTCCCAGGTTGTTAGTGCACGCTCCCTATTCTCGAACCAGGTTCTGGCGCCGTCTTCAAGCGAGAAGTAAACATGGCGCAGCTTGTCGTCGCAGTCCCACTTGTTGAACGTAGGGACCCGGTCGTATGCCTCCAGCCAGCTTTCGGGGTCTTCACATGGCGATCCGCGGAAAGTCGGCGGCTCCCTGGGTTGTTGCATCACGATTGCAGATGTTGGCGCAGGGGCTGTCATGGTAGCTGCTGCCGAGGTGGTGACTTTTGTCCTCTTGGTCGCTGTGGTCTTCTCGGGAAGAAGTCCGTACTCCGGCAGAAGTCCTTGCTGCCTACGGCTAGCTCGCTGGTCCTTGGCGACGTTGGCGCTGTCCTCCGGTTTCGGGCTTGGATCACGGCTTTGCAGGGGCGTTCGCTGCATGAACGCACTAGCACCTCCACCAGATGTCACGTAGTAGTGACGGTAAAGAAAACAGTCGTAAAACTGTGTATGACGAAACTGGTTGTTTATTGGGCGAACCTGTGCCCACAAAAGCAAGCTACACTCGAAGCACAACGATAGCGGCGAACACAGTCGGCGATCGTCGAAATCTGATCAGCGGCGAGACGCGTCGGCTTTTATACCTGAGTCATCGAAGGTTGCAGATTAATCCCTGATGCCCGCGTGTCTTTCAGAAAGTTCTAGACACTTCGCGTCGGTCACACAATCAGATAACATAAGCGTCGGTGAAAACAGGCAACGAAAAGAAGCATCGATAACGTTCTAGACTTTCAGAAAGTTCTAGACACTTCGCGTCGGTCACACAATCAGATAACATAAGCGTCGGTGAAAACAGGTAACGAAAAGAAGCATCGATAACGTTCTAGAAACTTCCGATACAGGCGCGTCCTGCACCGAGCGATAACGTTTAACATTTGTTAGCCGGTGGAAAGCGGCCACCGGTGAAAGATAAACATGTATACGTGTCAATATATATAAAGTTCTGTAAGCCTGGTGCCTAGGTAGTTGAAGAAACGCAGGGGTACACTTACGAAAATTGCATGTTCAATGGTTTAAATATGCAACGGTTTAAACCATTAATTATGCAATTTTCGTGTATGTGGTCCTTCGATTCTTCAACTATATATATATTGACCCTTTTCGCGGAGCAGTTGGTTCTCGAGAAACGAGATGGCGCTTTCAGCGGCGCGCCATACGTTGCCTCAGCGAAAGCGCATTAATACAAAATCATCACCGCTTCTGTCCTGTTTCTGTGCCATCAGCTGTTGGCAATGCAACTGGGTTTTTGCTCACGCATTGTGCTTCGCCAAAATATACTTGAGAGGACTGTCATAAGTGTACCAGCACAGGGAACGAGAGCGAAGAAACGGAAACATTGAAGAAGGCGTCCGGACGCAGCGCGAACTGTAGCAGGCGACAGGCGCAAATGCTTACTATGTTGTCATGCGAACTGTGCTCCATTCATGCTGCAAAATGTGGAGCGGTGGATTGAAGACGTGTGCAGTAGTTCGCTGCAAAAATAGTGACTCGCATGTTAAAGAATAGAATGAATATGTGTGGCCAAGTTCACGGACCGTTGCTACATACGGACAGTCTCTGTTGCCAGCCCTTCTCAACTTTCCTCGTGGGTAAAAAAATTTCACTTATCCGCCAGCGTTGTATTGCTAACCTGAAAGGAAAATACTTAAACACCGGAACGTCGGCAAGAGTGTGAGCACTCGTTAAACAATTGCAAAGGGAGTAGTGCCGCTTCCTGGTGTAGTACGTTTCGCGCACGTTATCTACACACATCTACCCCTACTCGCACACAAACTTGCGCACACTCTATCGCCAACGTATTAAGAATATGTGAATCGGCGCACACTTGAAGCAGCGCGCCAAAGCATGGGTGACAGCGACTACCCCAACATGACACCAATGGCCGACGGTCCACAGGAGTGAGCGAGCTACTAGCGATACGACATATTTGCTACATGCTATTACAAAGTACAGAACAGCTACGTTCCAAGCCTTGTGTGCAGCAAGAACAAATACAGGGTGTTTCAGCGAACACTTTCAACATTTATTTAAGGTTGCCTGTGGCAGATAGGACAATTCTAGTTAATGAGCTGGTCTACTCGAAGAGGCGGACATTACTTGCACAAAGAATTGAAACGCATTATCGACTAATTAACAAAACATCACTAATTAAGTTTTTAACTAATTACCTGATGGCCCATATTGCAATTTACAAATTGTAGCCGTGGAATTTGCAAGGCGGATCCACTTAGAATTAATTCTCAGGATGACACCAGTTTCGAGATATTAATTCCCGAACTTTGCGGAGAAATGCATTGGCGTTCCAGTTAATTTTGTGCTTGAATGTATAAAGCGACCTTTTGTTAAGAACCTAACTGGAACGCCAATGCATTTCTCCGCAAAGTTCGGGAATTAATATCTCGAAACAGGTGTCATCCTGAGAATTAATTCTAAGTGGATCCGCCTTGCAAATTCCACGGCTACAATTTGTAAATTGCAATATGGTTCATCAGGTAATTATAGTTAATAATCTAATTAGTGTATTTCTGTTAATTATTCAATTATGCATTTCATTTCTTGTGCAAGTAATGTCCGCCTCTTCGAGTAGACCAGCTCATGAACTAGAATTGTGCTATCTGCCACAGGCAACCTTTAAGAATTTTTGAAAGTGTTCGCTGAAACACCCTGTATATTGCAACTGAGCACACCGGCGAGCGATTAGGCAGAAAATAATCAGATAGTTACCGCACCGACGAACTTCGCTGAGTTGGAAACGTGACAAGACACTGCTTCATATAGTATTTGCCAAATAAATAATGAAAAGCAAAACACAATGAACCTGATTTAATTTATAAGTGGAAAGCTTGGATAGGTTGGAATACATTTTTAGCATCGCTTTTAAAACAAGCACCATATACGCTGCTCGTGCCGTTTGGACAAAGCTTAATGAGCTCCGAAAGCGCTTTTACATGTCCTCTGACGCACTGGCCAAAGCTTCGTGTCGTCCACCCAGTCAGCGTCTACGGTATCTCCGGAAACAGAGGTTTCCTGAGCCGCGCCGAGCGTCATGTACATCCATTGTAAACACGGAGGCAGCTGAGGCAAGCAATGGACGCGTCAACACGTGATCAAACATGGCAGCAACCACGGGATCGCCGAGAAAAGAGTCAATATAATTGTGAAAGAACGTTCCGGACGTCTTCTTTTTATTCCCGAGCGAGGGCTCGGGAATAAAAAGGGTAAAAGCTGTGATGATGAGTATGTACAGATGAAGCGTGTGAGTAGTGCTCACACTAATTTCCTAAAGCGGGAGACACACGGTCCGATCCGGCGTCCGACGCGCCGGAACGGCAGCCGGAACCGAGGCGTTTTGCCGTGCTGAAGCTCCGGATCGGATTAGATCGGATGACCGGCCAGCGCCGCCTCTATTTTTTTGAAAAAATAGAGGAGGCGATGGCCCGGCGTGCGACAAACTGGACAAACCGACAAGCGCCGAATCTGGGGTGAGAGAAATTGAGGAAGAAATATTTGGTCTTTGTTTACGAATTTCTCCGCTAATAACTCATATTTTTTGCACCCAACAAAAACTGTGTGCATTCTTGAAGGTCCCTCTTTTATTCCAGCTGAACTTCCTGTTTCTCTTTAGTGTCCATTTAACAGCTTCGCTGTAATATATGTACGTAACCGTGATCCGCAGTGTTCATTTACATATTGGACTGGGTTTTACCTTAGTCAATGAAAAATCAACGTGTTAGAAATGGTATCGAAGAGACGCTACGCGTTAAAAACAAACCGACTGAAGCCGCGGCTCTGTAGCCGGCTTTATGCCAACAGTAATAAATGGTCCCAACAGATGGCGCGAGAGCAGGGAGAACGCGGGAAATTTGAACTGAATTCAGCAAAACCTCCATTGCATCCATCATGGGTGGAGTGAGAGGTGAGGGGAAGAGCGTGAGGGGTGGGAGGGGGGAGAAGAGAGGGTGTTACCTATCAGGGGCGGCAGAAGATTATAGTCTTTCGACGTCATTTGCAGCGAAGCAAGCAGATATGCGGCCAATCTTTTCTCTTAATGTCAATTAGAATATCGGCTATCCCCGTTTGCTCTTTCATCCACACCGCTATCTTCCTGTCTCTTAACGTTAGGGCTAGGATGTTTCGTTCCATCGCTCTTTGTACGCTCCTTAACTTGTTCTCGCGAGCTTCTTTGTTAACCTCCAAGATATGCCCCATATGTTAGCACCGGTAGAATGCAATGATTGTACACTTTTCTTTTCAATGACAGTGGTAATTAATCTCCCAGTTAGGATTTGGTAATGCCTGCCGTATGCACTCCAGCCCAATTTTATTCTTCTATAAATTTCCTTCTCATGATCAGGGTCCCCTGTGAGTAATTGACCTAGATAAACGTACTCCTTTACAGACTCTAGAGACTGACTGGTGATCCTGAATTCTTGTTCCCTTGCCAGGCTATTCCACATTATCTTTGTCTTCTGCATATTAATCTTCAACCCCACTCTTACACTTTCTCCGTTAAGGTCCTCAATCATTTGTTGTAATTCGTCCTCATTGTTGCTGAATACGACAATGTCATCTGGAAACGGAAGGTTGCTGAGATATTCGCCGTTGATCCTCACTCCTAAGCTTTCCCAGTCTAAAGGCTTGAATACTTCTAGGCATGCAGTGAATAGCATTAGAGAGATTGTGTCTCCTTGCATGACCCGTTTCTTGATAGGTAACTTTCTACCTTTCTTGTGGAGAACCAAGGTAGTTGTGGGATCTTTGTACATATTTGCCAAGATATTGTTACGAGGCATTGCGTATGAGCCTGCCATTAAAGGACCGCTGTGCTACGCGAAGAGGAAGAAGACGGGACGTGCTTCGTGAGATGCTGTCAGCCATTCTCTGGTAGCAGCAGCCTGTATATATTTTCTCTCCAGTGTACTTGTGAATCCCCGTGACAATTTGGGGGAGGTGCGGGGTACCAGAAGACGCGCTGTACAACGGAGCTCCGCAGTGGTCGTCGAGTCGGGGTCATCATTATGACAGACGAGACCACGACCACGCCGCCTGCGCCGGCCAGTGCGATGCCTGCACCAGCGCCGACCACAACGTCAACGATCGTCGTTACGCACCTTAAAGACCCGGGAACGTTCTGCGGTACGGATGAAGTTGACGTCGACGATTGGATTGCCAATTATGAACGCATCAGTGAGGTCAATCGTTGGGACCCGACGATGATGCTGGCGAACGTGCTGTTTTACCTCAAAGGAACGGCAAAGGTGTGGTTCGATAACCATGACGCAGAGATTGGAAGTTGGGACACCTTCAAAACAAAACTTAGTGCCTTGTTTGGGAAGCCCATGGGTCGAAAGGCGGCCGCTACGCAAGAGCTGTCCATCCGCGCTCAGACGTTCACTGAACCGTACATCTCCTACATTCAGAACGTCTTGGCTCTTTGCCGTAAAGTGGACATGAACATGACGGAGTCGGACAAGGTTGGTCACGTACTAAAGGGAATCGCAGACGATGCGTTCAACCTATTACTGTGCCGAAATTGTGCGACCGTCGACGCAAGTATTGAAGAATGCCGGCGTTTTGAGCAGGCCAAAAGTCGGCGTATTGCGAGGTCATTCGCTCGGCTACCGAACACCGCCCCGACGTCATCATGCGAAGACGGACAGGCCTCTCGTCTGCAGTCATCGCCACCGTCGGAAATTACACGAATCGTCCGTCGGGAAATCGAAGCTATTGCTCCTGCTCTCCCCAACAACGGCCACGGCGATTTTCACGTGCCGGCCGTTTCCCTGATCCAGTCCATTGTGCGGGAGGAACTCGGCAACTTGGGTTTGGCCGTCTGCACCGTTGCTCAGTCTCGGACAACTGACTTTCGCCCTAGGTCGCCGCCTCGCCCGAGATCACCGCCCCAGGAACAACGGTTTTATCCGCGCTCTCGTAATCCGGCTGAATGGCGGACGGCAGATGATCGGCCGATTTGCTTCCACTGCCGCCGTATCGGTCACGTTGCGCGCCATTACAACAACCGTTGGCTGTCGCCGTTAACCCGGGATGACACTGCTAGCCGCACCGACAACTACCGCCGTTTTCAGCCCGCTCAGCCATACCAACCATACAACACTGATAGCTACCGCCGCTTCCAGCCTTTTGAGCCGTACAACGTCGATGCCACCCCTACGCCGCACAGTCGTTCCCCGGCGCCCCGAGGTCATCAGTCCCGTTCGCCGCCAGCGCGTCGGCCGTCGTCTCCTTCGCCTCTACGACGACGTCCGACATCGCCGCTCAACCTTCAACAGGGAAACTAAGGGATGCAGCTCTTAGAGGTGACGCTGCATCTTCGACTTGCACCTCAAATCCTCTCCTCGTATTGCCGACGCGACGAAACTTGATCGACGTTGACGGCTTAACTGCTCCCGCACTCGTCGATACTGGGGCACAAATATCCGTGATGAGTAATCACCTTCGTCGTCTCCTTAAGAAAGTACTTACCCCCGCCGCTACTGGTATTATTCGCGTCGCTGATGGAAGAAGTCCCGTAGTCATCGGAATGTGTACAGCTCGCATCACCATCGCCGGTCACCATATATCTGTTTTGTTTTCGGTTCTCGAGCAATGCCCCAACGACGTCATTCTCGGACTTGATTTCTTGTCGGCCCATGCCGCTCTCATTGACTGTGCAACCGGCATCCTTCAGCTTGAGCTTCCTCAACTGGCGGATGTTCCAGATTTACCGTCACACCGCTCTGTCGATTATGTTCGGTTGGCACCGCAAGCCGCCACGTGTGTTGCCTTGACGACGGCATCTCCAGTTCCAGACGGCGACTACATAGTGTCTCCACTAGTTGAAGTACTGTTGACCAGAAATATTGCTGTGCCACACACCCTCGTGACTGTTGTCGACAACCACGTCCAGCTCCCGCTTCTCAACTTCAGCAACTCGACTCAAGCTCTCCCGCAAGGCATCTCAGTGGCCAACGTGTCTGCGCTTGATGAATGCCACGTCGCGGCACTAGACGCGGACACTTGTTCGTCCTTGCTCGCAAGCGGTCCGGCAAGTCCACTCCCCCACGAAATTACCACGATGATTGCCCCTGATCTTCCGACTTGTCAAGCCACAGAACTCCACCACCTTCTAACGACCTATAGGGATATCTTCGACTTCGATGACCGCCCTCTCAGTCAAACGTCTCTCGTAAGTCATCGAATAAATACCGGAGATGCTATTCCTATCAGACGGCGACCCTATCGTGTGTCCCATTCCGAACGCCAGGTCATACAACGAGAAGTCGACAAGATGCTCTCTAAAGACGTCATAGAGGCTTCCTCAAGTTCGTGGGCGTCACCTGTCGTCTTGGTCAAAAAGAAGGATGGCAGCTGGAGATTTTGCGTCGACTATCGTGCCTTAAACAAAATAACGCGCAAAGACGTATATCCGCTGCCACAGATCGATGACGCCCTGGACTGTCTTCACGATGCGAAGTACTTCTCATCCATCGACCTGCGCTCGGGTTACTGGCAGATTTCTGTTGATGACTTGGATCGAGAAAAGACTGCCTTTATCACACCGGACGGCCTCTATCAGTTCAAAGTTATGCCCTTTGGACTGTGCAACGCCCCCGCAACGTTCGAACGCATGATGGACTCTCTCCTTCGTAGCTACAAATGGTCTATCTGCCTCTGCTACCTAGACGACGTCATTGTGTTTTCCCCAACGTTTGAAAGCCACCTTACTCGTTTGGCGACCATTCTAGCTGTCTTTCGTCGAGCAGGACTCCAGCTAAACTCCAAAAAGTGTAATTTCGGCAGACAACAAATCACTGTGCTTGGTCATATTGTAAGTGCTACAGGTGTCCAACCTGACCCTGCCAAGAATAGCGCTGTTAAGAACTTCCCTGTGCCCTCGTCTACTAAAGCTGTTCGGAGTTTCGTTGGATTATGCTCCTACTTCCGCCGTTTTATACGCAACTTCGCCATCACAGCCCGACCCCTCACCGACCTTCTCAAGAAGGACGTGCCCTTCTCATGCCTACAACTCGTCGCGACATGACACTGCCGGCTATTCGCCGTTCTTTCTCCTGTACGGCCGCAACCCTGCGTTGCCCTTCGAGACGCTCCTTCCTGCTGATCCATCCGTACCAACCGCATATGATCAGGACGTCCTCTCCCGAGCCAGAATGGCTCTCCAGGTTGCTCACACTAGGCTGTGTGCGTCGCAGGCCTCCCAAAAAGAGCGCTATGATAGCCGGCACCGCGAAGTAGAGTACCCTCCTGAATCTCTGGTCCTACTCTGGACGCCGTCTCGACGCCGAAGGCCTGTGCGAGAAGCTCCTCCCTTGCTACACAGGACCCTACAAGGTTCTCCGCAAGCTCAACGATGTTGACTACCTCATCACTCCGCTCCGAGATCGCCCATCTTCTTCTTTTGCGTCTGCTGCTGATGTTGTCCATGTGTCGCGGCTAAAACCCTACTACACCAGCAGTGCTGACTCATTTCAGAAGGCGCCGTGACGGCGCTCAGTCCCCCGGGGGTGATGTTACGAGGCATTGCATATGAGCCTGCCATTAAAGGACCGCTGTGCTACGCGAAGAGGAAGAAGACGGGACATGCTTCGTGAGATGCTGTCAGCCATTCTCTGGTAGCAGCAGCCTGTATATATTGTCTCTCCAGTGTACTTGTGAATCCCCGTGACAATATTCACGTATGTCTCCTGTACTCCTTGATTACGCAATGCCTCTATGACTGCTGGTATCTCTACTTAATCAAATGTATTTTCATAATCTATGAAAGTCATATAGAAAGGTTTGTTCTGCTCCGCCGATTTCTCGATTACCTGATTGATGACATGGATGTGATCCAATGTAGAATATCCCTTCCTGAAGCCAGCCTGTTGTTCTCTTGGTTAATTGAAGCTAAGTGTTGCCCTGATTGAGTCAAGTGTTGCCCTGAGTTGAATATATTATTGCGATAGCAATTATATGGACTGTTCAACCGGAGTTCTGCCGTCGGCCTCGCCATCGCCGTGAGGTTCCGTATAAAGTCCAAGGGCGATAAAATCATCGCCGCGCGCCGTATGCACGAGTGAAAGCGCGCGGGGAACGCGCGCTATCACGGAGAGCGAACGCACGGCGGAAAGCAAACGCGACTTCCGTCGCGCGAAAGGCCGTGGGGGTATGGGATGGAGGGAGGCGGGGCGACGATGTGCTGCGGCACCAAATGCGTATCTTGCAACCCGGCGCAAGGGGAACTGGCCACTCAATCTCCCACGCGAAAGCAAGAAAGCGGGAAAGCAGCGCGGGAGGGAGGGGGGGGGCAGCTTCTACTCTGCCAACAACTGCAATTGTACTTTGCCCGGCTGTGGCGGTCGCCCGCACCGTCTCTTATCTCCACACGGCTCTGACCTTTGTATGCGCTGTGCATTCGCCGCTCAGTTTCCGTCGAAGCGATAGACCGCACGAACCTTCGCCCGCTGCGGCGGCTGCGCTTGCTGCCAGCGTTTTGACAGTCGTTGTCTGCGGTCATTCAGTATGATCTATTCATGTTTGCTTGTGCGCGCTGACACCACGCTTGTTATTTCACTTAGTAAGCGAATATGTCCAAGTTTATGCAGCCGATAACACTACTATCCCTACTCCGAATAGCTCTCTACTAATTTGCTATCGCAATTGGTGCTTCGCCTTTCGGACGAAACTGCGACATTTTTTCAACTAGAACCATACATTATCCCATACCCTACTTGTCACCAACAACACTGGATCATTCCATTCTGCAGAACACACTTTGGCCGACAAATGCTTCGCTTCACTGTTCCTGTTTTGTTAAACAAATTAATTCAAAAAAGGATAATAATTGAAGAATGTGCCGCACGCGTTATTATGGAAGCACATTTATCATGAAATCACCGCAATACTATTTATCGCTAACTAAACTTTCACTGTATATTGTAATTTGTCTTCATGTATTGTACTGTGTAATTTAACCGTCAAGGAATCTGTGCATCTATATTTTCAGTTCATGATGATTCTATGTTTATGTGTATTACGACTTATTAGAGTGTACTAGATTGGGGGAGTGGGTTCAACGAGGGCTCTGCGCTGAGGCATCTTTATTGAAAATCCAGGTGGCGCTAGCGTCACTTTCTTCCGAATGAGCGGCCCCGCTCGCCGGCCGGACGCTTGTCGCGTCGGAGACCCTACCGCAGCTGCATGGAGCTTTGACAGGCGGATACTCGGTGGCTGAGATTATTCCCCACCGACGTATTGTAAATAAAATGGAAAAATAGCGGCGGAAAGAACGCAAAAGACGCAACAACGACGGTGCGTCTAGTAGACGACAGCTACTCGGCCCGTGAGCTCGCCTCAGCCAATGAGCGCTGCCGAAACAGCCGGAGCCAACGTTTATTGGCCAGAGATTGAGAAGGCGACGGCAGCCCCGCCACATTTTCCATGTTTTTTGCTTCACCCTCGGCGCTTGCCAAGGCGTCCGCTGGACCCACTCCCCCAAGCTAGTACACTCTAGACTTATAAAATATTCACCCTTTCTTGCTGTATGAATGAATTTTGTTCTTCTTTCCTCAATGCTTTCCATGTATCAGGGAGGCTCGGGTTCCCCTCAAGTGACTAATGTCACTTTTATCCCGAGCCTGCCCTCATCCTTGAGATTATGAAAATAACCTGATTTGATTTGATTCTATTGAAAACTATCTTGGTGAATATTTTTCAAGTACTGAAAGGAAGCTAATGGGCCTATAATTTTTCAATTCTCTAACGTCTCCCTTCCTATGGATTAGTATAACGTTGGCATTCTTCCAGTTCTCTGGTACACTTCAAGTCATGAGGCATTGCGTGTAAAGGGCTGCAAGCTTTTCAAGCATGATATCTCCTCTTTTATTAAATCGACTGTTCCAACTTCTCCAGTAGCTTTTCCCCGGGGCATGTCTTGCAAGGTCCTTCTAACGTCATCGCTAGTTGTAGAAGGATCCTCTGTATCCTGGTCATCCCTACTTCGAATTTCATTTCATTTCATTTATTTACTCCCAAGGCCGTACAGGCATTAGAGAGAGGAGTGGCAATAGAAAAAGAAAGAAATGGCTAAAGATGCAGCACATAGCCGACTTGAACACATCATGACCTGTGATAGTGAAGATCGAGGCGGGAAGGCAATTCCAGTCTTGACTTGTTTTCAGGATGAAGGCTTCGAGGTATGCATTGCTTTTACACTGAGGCACCCCAACCTTCATTTGATGATCAATACGGGATGACAAATGGTTCGGAGGCGAAAAAAAAGTGTCATTTTAGGTCATTATTTGTGTAGTATATTTTATTAAACAGGTATAAGCGTGAAATGAGACGTCTAGTAGAAAGGAGAGGTAGGTCAAGATTTTGCTTCATGCGAGAAACGCTGGCTAAGCGATAGTGGTTAGAGAGGATAAACCTAGCTGAGCGGTTTTGAACCGATTCTGAGGCCTGTGTTAACGAGCTAGTGTACGGGTCCCATATGGGTGAGGCGTACTCTAGTTTAGAACGCACGAGTGTCTTATATAGTAGTAGTTTCAACGGAACGGGAGTGAGGCGGAAATTTCGCCGAAGAAAACCAAGTGTACTGTTAGCTTTGTTAATAAGTTGGTGGATATGTTTCTGCCATGACAGGTTATTAGTGATATGGACGCCTAGATACTTGTAGCTGTCGAGGAACTGAAAGGGCAACCGTTAAGTTCATAGCCCTGAGAAATGGACTGGTTAATTTTTCGAGACACCCTCATTCCTTTACATTTGTTAATGCTTAGTTTCATAAGCCATGTATCACATCAAGAAGAAATTCTATTTAGGTCAGATTGAAGAACGGAGGAGTCAGACTCATTAGAAATTACGCTGTACAGAACGCAGTCGTCTGCGAAGAGAAGTAACAGAATCAGGCAGGTCATTAATATAAATTAGAAAAAGAAGAGGCCCAAGGACTGACCCCTGAGGAACACCGGATTGCAGGATTTAGAGTCATGATCATTAACAGAGACATACTGTGTTCTATTCTGCAAGAAACATTTAATCCATTTAAGCAAGCTACAATCAAGATAGAGTGCGCTAAGTTTCAGTCGATGTGAGACGGTATCAAAAGCTTTCGCGAAGTCAAGGAAGATGCAGTCAATAACTGAAGCTCGATCTAAAGCGGAAGACAAATCATTAGTAAACGTTAATAATTGAGTCTCACAAGAATAATTTTTACGAAAACCATGCTGCTGTGACGCAAAAAAAGTTATTAGACTCGAGAAAACTAATCAGGTTGCAGTAGATTATGTGCTCTAATAACTTGCATGGAATGGAAATTAAGGAGATCGGCCGGTAGTTTAGGGGGTTATGAATATCACCAGACTTGTGGACAATGAAAGTAGCTTGGCTGCTCTGTGCACTGTACAGGTCAGTATAGAATTCTTCCGCTGCTTTTACTATGCCATCGCAATTGCTGATGATATTACCCTGCTTATCTTTCAGTGCATACAGCTTGCCTTGTCCTATGCCAATTTTTTTTCTCATTGATTTCATGCTACGTCCATATTTTACGGCTTCATGAATCTTTCCCGCGTTATAATTTCGAATATACCTTACCTCTTGTAGATCAGTTTTGACAGTTCAGCAAATTCTATCTGACCTATCGAGTTTGACATTTTCATGCTTTGTCGTTTCTTTATTAGGACCTTTGTGTACGTGCACGCTTTGACAGGTTCGATGTGAGCATTAGAGATATCTAAGTGCAACGTACGGCGAGAAAGGCGGTAAAGCGTGCAGCATGCGGGAGTTCCCCAAAAGAGAGAGAGAATAAAGTTTTATTTGGAAAACAAGTAGGTTCCTCAATGAGTGAGTCCATGGCTGCATTGCCATGCGCGATATCGCTGGTTCAGCCGTTGCTGTTCTGCCGGCTTGAGCTGAGCAGCGCAGACTCCCAAGAGGAAAGGGCAGGGTTGGGTATAGGAAGAACACCCGAAGGGTTAGGGCATTCCCAAGTAGAGTGGTACACCGTGGGTTTGGCCCCACAGTAGGGACAGTAGGAAAGGTGTAGGGTGGGATGAAAGATGTGGAAACAATGGCGAGCTTTTCTTCCTCTGGCGCGTCGCCGGTTTAGACATGAGCGAGGGGACGGCTGAGTGAAGTCGACACCCTCGTACAGTTACGTTACGAGACTCCAGATACGAAAATCAGAGACTCTTGTTCCCCGTCTCGTCCCGCCTGCGCATCGGCGCAGCTCCTGAACAACGAAGAGACGTCCAACCCGGATTCTAATTGGTGACCAACTAGACGCCTTGGAGTTGTTTCTAGAGGCCAACTTAAACTCAGCTTAAGTCCTTGTCGGAGCTTGCCGACGAGATGATGGACGCTGCTCCCGCAGTCATAACTGCTGTACGTCGATCTCCCCTTCCTGAAGTGGATTCCTTTCGGGAAACATTAAAAGAGCTCGCATCTCAATTAGCCGACTTACGTCAGGAATTGCGCAACACTCACAACTTCAATCACCGACCACGTCCAACTCATCAGCATCTCACGCCACCTTCTATGCAACGGCCGTTTCAACAACCTGAGCGCAGTTTTTTCATCACAGAGCCTGTGCTACTATACCATTGACGCTTTCGCGCCGCGGCTCGTCGATGTGTGTCACCCTGTTCGTGGCGCACGGGAAGCGTTCAGGCCGTCAAGCCGCCTTTTCTATATCACCGACCGAACCACAGGACTGCGTTTGTTGGTCGACATTGGCGCGGAGGTAAGCATAATTCCTGCGTCCAAAGCTGACCGGCGTGTCCGCGCAAACTCAACCCCCTATACATGCAATCAACTCTTCCGTCATCGCAACTTACGGATAGAAGTCTCTTACCCTCGATCTCGGTCTTAAGAGAAGGTTGCAATGGTTATTTTGGATTGCAGAACGTCCGCTATGCCATCTTAGGGGCTGATTTCTTGAGACATATTCATCTGCTCATTGAGATGAGCTGCTGTCGCTTGATGGATAACACCACTGGTCTGTCAGTCAACGGTTTTCTATCGCACGCTCCAGCCCTCAACCCTACTTTTGTCAAACTGCCTACCTCACCGTATACTCAACGAGTTTCCGGACACCGATGGATCAAACCCCTGAACACACAGTGACCCATTGTTACCACACGCGTTCACTGCCGCCCTCGCCGACTCGGTCCTGATAAAATTCGAGTTGCTCGCAATGAATTCGAGGCATATGTTGCAACTAAAAATCATTCGTCCGTCACTTTGCTCGTGGTCGTCGGCACTGCACATGGTACCTCAGAAGTATACTGATTGGCGGCCCTGTGGCGATTATCGCACACTGAGTGGCGTCAGTGTTCCAGACCGATACCCGCCACCCAATATTCAGGATTGCACTGGCTTTTTAATCGGCACAACATAAATCGATCTCGTGAAAGCATATCACCAGATCCCCGTTGAGCCATCCGACATCTCAAAAACTGCTATAACTACACCATTTGGCCTTTTTGAGTATTTACGCTTGCCTTTCTATTCGCGCAACGCAGCTCAAATGTTTCAGCGTTTTATAGACAAAGTCACCAGAGGCTTGCCGCTTTGTTTTGCCTACATAGATGATTTTCTCGTCGCAAGCAAGGACGCTGAAATCCACAAAGCGAATCTACGTCTTTTCACTCGACTTCGTGATTACGATCTCGTCATCAATGTTCATAAATGTCAGTTTGGAATTCCGGAGATGGATTTTGTCGGACATTACATCACCAATCATGGCATCGCTCCGCTGCCTGGCAAGGTCCAGGCCATCATCGACTACCCGCCACCGAAGTCCACGCGTAACTTGCGACGTTTTCTCGGATTCGTCCATTTTTATCGCCGCTTCATCTCTGCATGCTCCAAGTTGGTGCAACCTCTTGAAGCACTCCTTTCCACTTCGAAAGCTGAGTCTACCGCACTTACCTGGGGCTCGTCGGTGATCAAGCTTTCGCCACCGTTAAGACCAAACTTGCCCAAGCCACCCTCCCCTTCACAGACCGCTCCCACTAGCCTTATCGTGAACGCTCCTTCGGAAGCTGTAGGGCTCGAGCCGCTCTTCATCAGTGGATTAATGTTGCATGGGCCCCCACCTCCTTCTTTTCCCGCAAGTTACGCGATACTGAGCGCCAATACAGTACTTTCGGATGGGAGCTCCTCGCGACCTACCTTGCAGTGAAGCATTTCAGGCACTTCCTTGAAGAGCGACAATTTATCATTCTTACCGGATCTAAAACTGGGAGGAAAATTTTAGAGAAATTGGGCTACGAGCCCAAACATGAGCAAGTGCGCTCAAGAGACATCCCCAGACAGATCAGGGACAAGATAAAAATACCTCCGCTACCCAGAAACATGAACCCTGCCTTTCACGACGGCAGACGTAAAGACAGGGCAGAGAAATTACAAACTAGGTATACTGGTCGACAGGACGTCTTATATACGGACGCTGCAGAATATGACAGCAAAGCGGCATATGCGGCCGTGGCGGTTACAGAAGATGGAAAACCAATGGCGTGCTGCACAGTCAGTGGCGTCGAGACGGTTGAAGCTGAGGAAGTGGCCATAGCCTTGGCCGTCAGTCAAAGGGGGGCAAAGGTGGTCATCAGCGACTCCAAAAACGCCGTGAGAAATTACGAATCGGGGAGGGTGACGGAGACTGCCATCCGTATATTAAACAGGAACGGGGGACCCAGACAGCTTGTTTTGCTCGTTTGGGCACCAGCTCACCAGGGACTTAGAGGGAACGAGGAGGCTCATTCGGTCGCCCGAGGTCTCACTTACCGGTCGACCCCCGGAACCTCCCAAGTCACCGAAACTATAAACAGAAGAGAGGATATGCGCGCATACCAGGAAATCACAGTATACTACAGACTAAATCGACAAATTTACCCGGCAGCGGACAGAACACTCAGTAAGAAAGATGAGGTTATGTGGAGGAAATTACAGACGGGGGTTTTTCCAAACCCCGAACTCTACAGTAAGTGGCATCCAAGAGTATTCGATTCAAAGTGCAAATTCTGTAATGAGGCAGCAAATCTGGTTCACATGGTGTGGACATGTCCGTCTAAGCATGATAGCTCGCGCACTCTAGAATCCTGGGAGGCTTTGCTCCGCAGCCCAGACCCCAACGTCCAGCAGGACATCATCGGTCAAGCCCTTGCTGCTGCTGTGTCTCAAGGTATTCCGGCCGACGACTAGGGGCGATGGGGGAGAAGCATTTCTCTCCCGAAGTTCATTGACTGGTGTTTTTAATAAAGTTGTTCCTCCTCCTACCGACCACAAACCACTTGTTCCGGCTTTACGTTCCTGCAGTGCCACCCATACTCCTAGAGAGCTCCGGCATCTTGCTTTCATTGCCGAATTCACGACAGACAAACGCTACGTCAAAGGCAGCCTTAACAGGGCAGCGGACGATCTCAGTCGTATTAGCATCAACGCCACGACAAGTCCTATCCACCTTTCCTTGTCTTCACTCGCGGCGGCACAAGCATCCGACGATGAACTTCCACGACTCCGATCTTCTACATCCCTCCGCTTGGAGCAAATCAACTTTCCCGACCACGACGTCACGCTGTGGTGCGACATTTCACCTAACTGTCCCCGCATTTATGTTCCTTCTCTTCTTCGTCGTGTTGTTTTTGATTCACTGCACTCAATCTGCCATCTAGGCGTACGTGCCACGTAACACCTTATCACCGAACGTTACGTCTGACCGCACATACGCGCTGATATACGCGAATGGGTCCGCACTTGTATAGCGTGTCAACATATCAAGGTGCAACGACACACCAAGCCTCCATTGGGAAAATTCCCTTTCCCAGATGCTCGCTTCCACACCATTCAATTGGACATCGTTGGACTTTTGCCACCATGTCGTGGTTATACGTGTTTGCTTACGTGTATTAATAGGTACACAAGGTGGCCTGAAACAGTTTCAATGCCTGACATAACGGCGGAGACAGTTGCTCATACTTTTCTGTCAATCTGGATTAGCCGTTTTGGTGTGCCATCAACGGTGACCACCGATCGAGGCGGACAGCTTGAGTCAGCACTTTTCACATCTGTAACATCCCTGCTGGGTAGTGCGCGCATTCGCATAACTGCTTACCATCCTGCATCCATCGTAGAGAGACTACGTTGTCACTTGAAAGCAGCACTCGCCGCTCAGCCTCACGCTGAGGATTGGATATCGCAGATTCCGATCGTGCTGCTCGGCCTTCGATCAACACTCCAACCAGAACTCGCCTGCTCTGCTGTGCGGCAAGGGTCGAGGCGTGTACAATGGTCAGGGCAACAGCGCCCTCCTCTGCCGAGCCGCTGTCGCTTGCGAGAACTGTGGTACGCACCCTAACGCGTCTGTGCGTCAATTACAGCTAAACACATGGCACGCCTCCCTGGGTAGCAGGCTGCGTCAGTGTAAAGAACCGGTGCATTTGTTGTGCCGTCTCCAAAATTGCGTGCCAGGGCATGCACGTCTCCGGCCGGCGTGTCGCTCAGGATGTCTATTGCGGGGAATCGGAACTACTTGAATGCTAGCGCGTAGAGCAGGAATGTGGGTGGCGGGTGCGCCTGAGACGTTGGAGCTGACCGTTGCGATGAGCCTCGAGAGGCTCGCCTATACGGTGTTGCGGATACCAAGCTGAAGAAGGTGTGTGGAGGCAACCCAAGAGCCGCCTTCGCTGCCTTCCGAAGAAGGACGTCCATCTTCTGAGTCTGAACGAGGGTGAGATTCTGATAGGGGAGGTTACAGGTGAGCCAGCTGATTAGAGCCTCTACTATGTGGAGGACATCTTTTTTGCGAAGGCCTATTCTACGATTAGTAATGCGGTGTATCATATTGTGTAACTTGTGTTATCTGCTGACCCAGAAGGTGTGTAGTGTGCGAGGCTTTGCCATCAGATTGAATAGAGGCGTAAGATATGGAGTCTAGCTAGTAGCTACCTGACGGATAGGCCTGCCGTGTAAAAACAAAGAGATTTTAGAGGATTTGTCGGTTTTGCGGCGCTTCCAGTGCACGAGGATCAATTGCGATTTTTCGGCTGCATAGGCAAGGCCGCCTGCGGCTGCATAGTTTTGCACGACACGCCTGGAGAGCACCGTCTGCTCCGTCTGCACCGTCTGATCCCCATGGGTAGCCCAGTTCGTAACATCATCGGCGTAGAGAGCGTGCTGGATGGTCGGTATCTGGTCTAGTAAGAGATGCAGTTTAGCCATAGCCACGTCGAAGAGGGTGGGCGATGCGATCGAGCCCTGTGGCGTTCCTCTACCTGTGAGTGTGATGATGTCCGACCGGAACTCTCCCATGCCTATAGTGGCCGTTCCGTCCGAAAGAAAAGCTCTGACGTAGTTGTAGGTGCCTGTTCCGCACTGGGAAGAGGCCACATAATTGTGGACCCCTCATGGTCCAGAATAGCTCTGGCCTGTGCCGCAGTGGGCCATATTCCACGTTCTATTCATAGTGTAGAGAGGCGCTCTGGTTTAATTAATTAGAGAGTAGAGCACTGCAGCGAGAGGCTCAGGCAACACAGGCTTCGACCAACTCGTCGTCTTTCTCGAAGCAGTGCTCCTTCTTCTTCAGTACAATTATCTCCCCGGAGAACAGGAGCCGTCCCGGCGACCTACGCTCACAGGTGGGTCGAAGTAAGGCTTTAGCCGCTGGACGTGGACGATTTCGCGCCCTCGGCAGCGCTTATCCGAAGGTGGCTCAAGGGGTTCTATCATGTAGTTCACAGGAGACGTTTGACTGACCACACGGTATATAGGGACCCTGGGGCCCCCTATTTTGCCCGAACCAACCTATTTAAATACTCTTTCTTTCCACGCACCATTAATGACTGGAATGACTTGCCTTTATAAAACTTGTAACACGATTGTTTACTTTTCGTATCAGCATTATTGCCGTATTGTTGCAGCATTTTGTTGTATTGACATTGTTTTACTTCTTGTGTCCTAATATTGTATTTTATCCACCCTGCATGGACTTCGTGTCCGCAGTATGTAATAAATAAAATAAATTAAATTAAAGGAGGGGTTGGGGTCGGCAACCGCTATCTGCCTCGGCACACCGAGCCCCGCGGTTGATGCGCAGGCATGCGCCAACCGCGGTCCGGTACATGCTCGAGGAAACAATAGACGACAACCACGTGTATGCTCGGAAAGCATTTTTTACGACTGCAACTAACACTTCGAGCAGGCCAGCTAGCTATAGTTGATATCACTGAGCAGTAGCGCACCCAGGATCTCTGACAAGGGGGGTTGACAGTTTGCCAATATCATCTAAACAGCACTAATTTTAATTTCTTCATGGGAAATTGTCAAAAAATGCGCTTTTTGCGAGTGTGCAGACGATCGCGCGTCTTACATCTTTGTTGCAGTACTCAAATGCGTAAGGAAAGAAAAGTGGTTAAACAAAAGGGGGCAGGGGTGAAGTCGGCCTCAGGGGGGGGGGGGGGGGTTACAACCCCCGAACCCCCCCCCCCTCCCCCGTCGGTGCGCCACTGTCTCTGAGGGTTTCCTCGAAGAGAATAATACACTAGCTAAAGAAGGGCTTCCGACTTACCAACTGGGGAATACGGGCGGCCGTGGCCAGAACGCGGTTGACTAACCACGTGCGGGAAAACGGGAGCTGCGGCGGAGACTTCCGCTATCGCCGTTTGCTGGGGACCAAAGAAACCCGCGCGATGTCAGTGGGATCTCACGTGACCCACCCGGTGGCGCTGATAGCGCTTGCGATTCCCGTGCGCCGCCCGCGGAAGGAAAGTTTCCCCTCTCCCAACTCTCCCTGGCGCGCATGCGTTTGACGCGACGTTCGCTGCGCGTGCTGCGCTCATAGGACCCGAGGATTCCCACATCCCTCCACCCTTAAATGCTACCCTACGGCGAAGAAATCGCTGGAACGACGGCATTGACAAAGTATCCGTGCAGATGTGATGGTAAACTCCGGCAGGAAATGTCCGAATCCACATTGATAGGCAGCACAGTCCTGTGTGGCGGCCGCCCAGATATGGCAGCTGTCACAGTGGTCGACGATGACGGGGGCTGAAGATGGCTTGCCCTCAAGATGCACGCCGCAATGTATACCCGGGAACAGCGGGTCAGGACTTTCGCGAAGCGGCGCGCGCGCCGGCACGATGAACCTCGCACCGACGCATCCTCGTGGGAGTGTATGATGGTGGGCCTCCCTCATCGTGGCTGCCATGTGCTGCTGCATCGGTCCGCGAACAGGGAGGGGTTTCCACTGCAATTTGAGGCCGAGACAGCAGGCAGGGACGTGGACGATGGCAGCAATAGCAAGTCCACGCGGCTTCACTCGTTCTGCAAAGTCGCTCAAATGCACTCCACAAACACTTAGAATTAAGGCAGTAGAGGCCGCCGCTGCGTCAGCCGTCTGACACGATGCTGAACCACCCGTCTACTGCATAGCTTTATGCGGCAACATGGACACAGCGCCCATGGACACAGCGCCCGTGTGTCTCCTTTTTTTTGTCCTTGTCTTTACTAAGCGCTCAACTACTGCTATTCAAGACTACAAAGGTACTTAGATGAAATGAGACGGTTTATCGGCTGCATAAACTTGGACACATTCGCTTACTAACTGAATTAACAAGCATGATGTTAGCGCGCACAAGTAAACACGAATAGATCACACTCGATGAGCGCAGACAACCGCTGTCAAAACGCTGAAGTGAGCAAGCGCGGTGGCGGCAGTGAGCGAAGTTTCGTGCGGTCTATCGCTTCAACGGAAACAAAGCGGCGAAAGCACAGCGCATACCAAGGTAGGAGCTGTGTGCAGATCGCTTTCAAGATACGGTCTGCGCGACCGCCCGCAGCCGCGCAAAGCACAAGTACGCAGTTGCTGGCAGAGTAGAAGCCGCAGCCCCTCCCTCCCGCTTTCCTTTTTTCGCGTGGGAGATTGAGTCGCCAGTTCCCCTTGCGCCCGGTCACAAGATACGCATTTGGTGCCGCAGCTAAACGTCACCTCCCCTCCCTCCCTTCCATGTCCCCACGGCCTTTCGCATGGCGTAAGACGTCGCGTTTGCTCTCCACCGTGCGTTCACTCTCCGTGAAAGCGGGCGTCCCTCGCACGCTTTCACTCGCACATACAGCATACGGCGCGCAGCGACGATTTTATCGCCCCTGGACGTTATACGCATCCCCACGGCGACGGCAAAAATGCGCTTGGAGTGTCAATTACAATTGCAACGAATGCCCGAGCGATTCTCGCTCATCAGCGTATAACCAGAAAAAGATACCCTACCCCTCACCCTCAACTCAGTGGAGAGGAAGCCTCCAGCTGGCGCAAAATTCAGACCGGGGTATACCCCCATCTTAAATTGTAGAATGCCCTGTTCCCCACAGGGCTGACTGTCCGTGGTGCGGCGGCATACCAACACTACAACATATTAGATGGGATTGTGGCTCACACACCCGTTAGATAAAACACGCCACACAATGGAGCAGACCTGGCGGGACAACAGTCCTTAAAACCGGTAACGCGGACGACCAAGGCTAGTGGGGCCCTGGACTAAAGCGGCTCCGACCATTCCACCAAAATCCTTTTGAATAATAAATGTTTTCTTCTGAGCACGCGCCAGCGAGTGCCGCCATTCCCTGACGAAATTCTCTGGATAAATTGTTGCTTTTAAAAGCCTAAAACTTACTACTGTAAATGTTGTAGCCCGCTACCTTATGGTAGCGACTGTTAAACTATTTCGCAAGTTGGTACGATTTCACTAAAGTTACTTTCGTCAATTAAAAACAAATGAAAAGCTGTAAACAGCCTTATGTCTCTGTGCATTCAGCACATCTCTGAGAGAAAATTAATACATAGCTTTGCTTATCTGCGCGTGTTTTGTATCTTATCTGTGGTCATGAAATTCAATTTACGGCATGTTTCGGCCTATGTCTAGGCATGCTTCAGCATGCTACCAGGCTAACATCTATAGCTACAATTAAAGCCCGCAGTTGTGTTTATACTACACGCTACACCACGCAGTTCGTCAACTTGTGGCAGCAGTGCCCTAAAATTGGTAAGGGCACATACCGCTGGCCCTCGGGAACAGCAGCAGACTTTTGTTTTATGCTGTAACTCTGCTTAAAACAAATGCAGTTTTGTTCAAGTTATGGTGGCGAATTAAGTAGCAGGCTGACACACACGCACAAGGACATTGCTTTCTGCTCACATTGGCTCAGTGCCCGCACACGCCAATATGCCGCTACTGCTGCGCTCAAACTGTTATCGCATTTATCTACACTATAGTATAAGTAACATATTGTTACGCGCGAAGGAGACCGTTTATCACCCTTACGGATGAAGGGGGCCGTTTATTGTAGGTCGCGAAGGTGAGCGCAAGAGCGGTCAGCTGGTTGATCAACTCAACGTCGTCCTCTTCTCTTTCAACCCGGGACCGCAAGCAAGTTCACCGGTCATCGTTCTTCTCACTCACGCGTGCGTGCAACAATATACAAGCATAAGAGAGGACACTTCCATAGGGGCTGATTCGGGTTCGCAGCCCACCTAGCGGATGTGTGGAATCTATACAGGCTCAGAGATTTGGACCGCACGAAAGCTAATCTTGAAGGCTATTTTCTGGCGATTAGAAAAATTTCACAGCCTCCAAGATCGCTTCTGTGCGCGTGCTCGTCCCGGAGGCTATATTTTTATTTTTTAACGCGTTGCTTGCATGCATCGAGTAGCTTTGTGTAAGCTGTACCGCCAGAGAAGCAAGCACACGATGCCACTGTGTGTTTATGCAGACATTTTAAATAAACATGACAAGTGTTGGAAGAGACGAAACTTTATTTTCAAGTCATATTCTCAGTAAGCACATGCACACTTTTATTTTTGGCAACGATCGATGATCGCAAGCACAAAAAGATGGGTGCACTGCACAATGCAAGACATGCCAATACAGCTGCCATATGTTGAGAAAAAATTTCACAAAAGGAATCATCATCATCATCAGCCTATATTTACGTCTACTGCAGGACGAAGGCCTCTCCCTGCGATCTCCAATTACCCCTGTCTTGCGCTAGCTGATTCCAACTTGTGCCTGCGAATTTCCTAACTTCATCACTCCACCTAGTTTTCTGCCGTCCTCGACTGCGCTTCCCTTCTCTTGGTATCCATTCTGTAACCGTAATAGTCCACCGGCTATCCATCCTACGCATTACATGGCCTGCCCAGGTCCACTTTTTCCACTTAATGTCAACTAGAATATCGGCTATCCCCGTTTGTTCTCTGATCCACACCGCTCTCTTCCTGTCTCTTAACGTTAGACCTAAAATTTTTCGTTCCATCGCTCTTTGTGCGGTCCTTAACTTGTGCTCGAGCTTCTTTATTAACCTCCAAGTTTCTGCCTCATATGTTAGCACCGGTAGAATGCAATGATTGTACACTTTTCTTTTCAACGACAGTGGTAATCTCCCAGTCAGGATTTGGTAATGCCTACCTATGCACTCCAGCCCAATTTTATTCTTCTACGAATTTCTTTCTCGTGATCAGGGTCCAAAATCAGCCTCCAATGATCATCCTCCAAAATGACAAAAGGAATAAACGGGCGATATTATGAAAAACCCCACAAATCAGTAAAACTGCAGAAGACAGCATTATAACATTAAGGAGGAAAACAACGCTCGTCTTTTGAAGCCTGACCTTTCTTATTAAGTAATAGTTTCGGGCTGCATAGCAAACAAGGAATGAAGGCTGCTAACTACAGTTGTCAGCCAACCGCGCTCTCTCCCTGTCCTGCCGTTGTTACTGGACCACGCAACACAGCACTAATTCCCGTAGTACTTGACTCCGGACGGCATGACCTGAAAAAAAAAAAAAGTGTTGGTTATGTCTTCTCTCCCGCCTTCGCACAAATTTTCACCTACGCACTTCACATCGCCCTTTCGCGAAAAGCGTCACGTGCAATTGCCGCAGCTAAAAAAGCAAAAAAAAAAAAAAAAAGATACCTTCGGTGTCATGCATGCGCTACTGAGGCAGGAGTGTTTATTCATAATACGTCGTAGCCACCGCTTAGAAACATTCTGCTCAATTCGCAAGTTCTCTCTAATTGCGCTCGTAACAAAGGCTTCAAGCAATCTGCGAACGCCACGAATAAAGATCCTAAGCAGAACTGCATTCTTTCACACACTTGCACAAGCATGCATTGAATTCAGACTACGTGTACCGGCGTGTGCCGACTCACTTTCTCGCGCCAAGAAACAATTTTCTCGCAAACGTGCTGCGCAGCATTCCAAATTGCTGTTTCTTACTTTATGTGAAGCAATCCACGAACATCGTGCGCGAAGTGAAGAACGCAAAAAAAGCTCTCTGCGCCTAACAGTACAATGCGACAAATGAAAAATACATAAGTGACACATACATAAGCAGTTTTCAAACTAACGAAGGGAAAAAAAACGTAATGAAAGCGTTCTTACCAAGCAGCAGCCAAGCAGACAGACGTTCAGGCAGACGAACCCAGCGAAGACCACGGAGACGTTATCGAACAGCTTTTTTTAGCGTCGCCTTGCCTGATCACGCCATCCCACCATCGACGCCATGCTGACCTTATATGGTCATGGCATTTCGAACTGTCCAAACGCAGACGATAAAGACGGATTTAGAGCCGCACTGCGAGCCCCTGAAAGCCACGTCTACAGCCACATCGACAAGTAGACGTACAGTGCACCAGAAAAGTTACTACTATAGATAACTAGTACGCGCGTTCCCTTGGAGACAGGGAGTGTTAATTGTATTGCCCTCTAGCGGGCGGCATGAAGCTGCGTATCTGTTCATGTAATTAATTGACTATTCATATATCACTAATAAGCCATTACCATCGTCTTGGCGCTCTTTGGCCATAACTGGCCCTTGCGCCAACAAACCACAATAATCAATCAATCAATCAAGCTCCGCCGCTTTTAGGCTGGAGTGTCCACTCTTGTAATTCGTATGTTACTCTATGGTACAACAACTTCGAAGACACAATGCTTTTTCACTCTTGGAAACTGGCTTATTGCATCTTTATTCGCTGCAGTCGCAATTGAAAAATGCGCCGCAATGATGTACCGCTTGAAGCAGCGATAACATCGAACAGGGCGTCATTCGTGATAGCTGAAAGGGCCCTCGTTTCTAGACTTGACCGCCGCCCGGCACCAATAGGTGAGCGGAGGCTGGGACATTAGTTGGCCACTGCACTCGGCGTTCCTGTATATTTTAATCCATGGCAGGACCCCTCTGGCAGCGAGTGACATCTGTTTATGTTTGCCTGTGACACCATATGCTTGTTAATTTAATTAGTAAACAAATTCTTGCTGCAATTTATGTGGCCGTTAAATCTACGAACATTCGTGTCTAATGCTTTGCTCTCGCTATCCACTGCCCCTTTTTGTGTTTGCACAATATGGCGTGTTGTTCTTTTATTGCCAAGAACACTCGATATGCAGTGTTCCTGAGCTTTCAGCTGTCGATTCGGCGTTGCCCTGCAATCTGCTGGTTAGCTGAGATGGTAAAGCAACCATCCAGGGAAGTATTGGGTTCGGTCCGCGGACCAGGACCAAACTGAGAAGCTTTCTCTGCTGACGGTTTTCTTTGTAGTTCATGCTACTGTATGGCGGATGACAATATTTCCCTTTCTTGAGTGATGTCATTTATTGTATTGCGGGAAAAGGTACGCAGGTGTTGATTAATAATAACTGTTATTTTTGCTCACTAAAGACAGGGCCATCAAAAAGCTACACTGAAGACGAGGTTCCAACAGTAAGTGGCTAGTGGCATTGCTTACTGCTAAATGTATGTGTCTTAGTCAATAGCAAAATAATACGCCGCTAAATTTAAGGTAATGTCTTAGACATCGTGTCCATTTTGCATGGGTGGCACTCATCAATTTTTACCGACAAAGTGCGGACCACTGTGGGCACAAAATGGGAGATGCAACCCAGACTGATTTCCCTCTCTTTCAGGACACCTATTCGGCAGAGGTAGTGCCCATCTATGTGTGGATATTCTTGGAGGTAAGTGGCGCATGCACCTACATGTAGTTCTTAATAGGCATGTTGCTTTTCTGATGGGGGAGACAAAAGAAAAAAAATCAGCAGCCCCTCCCTTGTCGATAAAATGGGGTAAGCGAAGCTTGTCGTGTTTCTTCTGTATTTCTGTCAAGTAAAACGTTGTGCTCGAACCACAACCGGTCACACGCACTGCAGCTGGCTGCCAAGTTTCAGTTGAGAAACTCACGCTGAAACCTGGCCGTCGCACCAGGGAAGTTGGCGCTAGCGTTGCCGAGGCGCACACCACCATTGTCGGGTTCCTGGAGGGCAAGACGACGCTGACGTTTCTCCTGGGCTTCCGAAGCCCTCACGCTAGAATCGGCACGTCGACGACGAGCCCTTTCCCGAGCGAGTGCGCGGCGCCATTGCTCCTCGGCGGAACACATCACGCGTGGCTTTCCCATCCGGACCCGCCGTGGTTGGCTATGGTGTTGATCTGCTAAGCACGAGGTCGCGGGATCCCGGCTACGGCGGCCGCATCTCGATGGGGGCGAAATGCGAAAAGACCCGTGTGCTTAGGTGCACCTTCCCCAAGTGGTCCGGATTGTTCCGGAGTCCCCCACGTACTACGGCGTGACTCATAATTAGATCGTGGTTCTGGCATGTAACACCCCATAATGTTTTTTTCCATCCGAAACAATCTAAGGCGAGGAAAACCCGGCGCGCCTTTCCTTGCCTCCCCGCGACACACCAGACGACCCTGATTGGTCGCGTGATCCGGCGCAGCTTTCCCCGCACCTGCTCTTTATTTCTTATGCCTGGCTCATACCCGCACATATGCGGGTATGCGCCACACGTGAGTGTTTGCGTGAGTACAACAACACCGAAACTTGTGAGCCAATACAAACTTCACTTGAAAAGGCCTGAAAGTATTCCCCATAACTCCTATACCCAATAACGTCATATGACATATGGGAAAAACGGGTTTTTATATGGGATACTATATGCGCATTCATACCGCATTACTGGATATGGGACTTATGGGGCAAATGGTTTTCAATAGGAACATTCGACCGCAGTCCTTGTTCAGCTGCAGCCACCAAAAGCAACTATGTCGTAGGCTTTCGCTTTCATTGATTTCACATATAATAACAAGGGTTAAGCAAGAAATCATTAGTATTTCTTAGGCCGGTAGCCGAACTTGAAGGCCGCAGCAGGCGAACGCATCTCGTTGCTAGGTCGGCCAGGCAAGCTTAACATTACACAATTTATTATAAGCACTGTACATGAGTGTTCATACTTGTCATTATTGATGAAACACGTATTGGAAGAGCGATTATTTCGCTTTGCTTTCAATTACTTTTTGTTAAAGCGCTGTGAGTGAACGACGCAAAGAGCGAGCGCGAAAGAGATCGAAGCAGGTGGTGTACTTTTTTTTTTTTTTTCATTTTCTTTTTGATAATTGTGCATATTACGCGCGTGTGACTGAATAGTGCTAAACTGCTACTCGTTTTTAAAGAAGGCTATTAGTAAACGAGAAAAAAATTAGCAAAGTTCGTCGGAAGATGCCGACAATCTTACGAAAAGTGCTTGTTCTTAAATTCGCGACAATGTTTAAGATAACGCAAGTGTAATATAGCTAATATATTTATTTCCAGTGCAAACAGAAGTAAAGGAAATGTAGCTCACGGCATTTCTGTACTTGTAAACGAAGTAACATATCAAAAAAAATTTTCGAGAACACTACATTTTTCAAGCGTGCTCAACTTTGTGGCTATGTTCTTACTTCCCTGTACATCCAAGCTTGTTGCGATTTACAGCAGAGATTGGCTTTGAGGTGGATAAGGAATCTGTATTTTATTATTCTACTGATTTTTAAATAATTTTTTTATTCAGGACATGAGCATTAGAAAAATGTGACTTTACTGGAAAATGCATATAAAAAATATACCCTCTGTCTCGTTCAATGTCACCCAAATTGTTCTCTGAGGAGTGCGGAATAATATTATGAAAGAACGTGTTGCATTATTTTTATTGAACAAACCTACAAATGTTAGAATATTTCGTTTCGACGGAGTGGTGACACGAGCCTTGCTCAACGGCGAGAATGAGGTGCAGTCGGAAAGGGAAAAAAGCGTTCGAATTAGATGCGCTCGCGTGACATCCGATTGTATGGATCGTCTTGCATGCGTCGCCGCGCTATTGCAAAATTAAAAGGCCACTGCTGGCAACCTCGACTGTTCGCATTTCTAGGTAGGCTTCACATCTGTCTTGCTAAACTGCCTAGGTGCGAAAATTGAGTGTGCATTGCTGTATAAATGGGTGTCGATGTTTCCACGTATCGGTGCGCGCATCGGATTGTTTGTTTCCTGCTGGGGTCTCAAAAAGTGCAATCATGACAAATGCGGGGGTGGGACTGCCCAAAGTCATTTTGGAGCAATTTTTGAAGCAAGTAATATTGCGTTTTGGAGCAGTTTGGAGCAGACAAAATTGCTTTTTGGAGCAGCTTGGAGCAGACTATATTTAATTTTGGAGCAATTTGGAGCAGATAAAATTTCATTTTGAATCAGCTTGGACCAGGCCAATCTTCATTTTTGAGGAATAATGGAATATGGCAGCACACTTCTAAACCACGACGAAACACACAAGAAACCAGCAAGAAGCGCGTTGTAGCTATATCATACTAGAATATGGAAGAGCGGTCGAGCGGCGACACGTCGCATGCTTTCCTATAAAGCCAAAAACATCGATGGCACTACGATCGAACTATGTATTACCGCGCCGACCGTCACGATGATAGCGGGACATGTTCTCAAATTATGCGGCCCAATCGACGCGTTAACATAATTTCTGGGTCACCATATGTCACCACAGATCCAGAGAGCCGCAATCCACCCTGGGCTGATCTAACTTAATATTGTTCCAATCTCTTTTTATTGCGATAACAATTATATAGACACTTGAGGCGTATTTCTAGCGTCCTCGGCGCCGTGATGTTCCGTATAAAATGCAGGGGAGATAACATCGTACGTCGCCGTAGTATGCTGTAAGTGCGAGGGAAAGTGTGAAACGGTGAGCCGACGATGGCGGCTCAATCTAGCGCGCACAACGGAGGGGGCGTTCTACTCCGGCAGCTACTGGGTATGGCGCGGCCCCTATTTTGAACGCGATCTGCGAGGGGACAGAGTGCGCGCTGTGTTTTCGCCGCCGCTTAGTTCGCGTTGAAGCGAGAGGTAGCACGAACCGCGCTTCCTCACTCCAGCATTTTGAAAGCAAGTTTCCGCGGTCAACGAGTGAGATAAGTTCATGTTTGCTTGAGCACGCGTGACACCATGTTTGCTTATTTAGTTAGTAAGCGAATTCTTACGAGTTTATACGGCCGATAAAACTAATGTGCTCACTTCGTATAGCTGTCCACTGATTTGCTATCGCAATCGATGCGATGGCCTTTCGGGTGAAAATGCGACATTTTATTACAGCGGAACTGTTAGAACCTCGCTATAATGATCATTCCGTCGTCCGCAGCTTCGCCGAGCTGGGGGAGAGAGAGCTGAGAGTGAGTGAAAGCAGAGTATAAAAATAGCATCGCGCAGCATAGTGAGCATAGTGGATGCGAGGTAGAGAGGAGGAGTGAGGCAGGTAGTAGTGGGATTTATATATATATATATATATATATATATATATATAGAGAGAGAGAGAGAGAGAGAGAGAGAGAGCTGCTGCCGACGCCGACCGCGTTTCCCCGCATTCGCGCCCAACGCGCCCGTTGTCCGTGACTGCAGCCGCACTCTAGCGGCGGCTCGGCAGGTTACGACCAGAGAACTGGACACTCATCGCTTCCGAGAGACGCCGACGCTAGCCGAGGCGATAAGACGCACCTCGCCACGGCTCCGCGATTTTAACACAAAATACCTGACTTATCGGATATACGACGCTCAACTCTTCTCAGGGATGCAACCAGTGTTCCGGCACCCCATGTAGGGTATGCCGGAGCAGTGTACTCCCGTTTCGGATGCTTTTCCTTGGATCTCCGACACGGCGGCATCGCTATCCCTAACCGCCGGAGCCTCGCCGGCGGCTGGGGCAAACGCGACAGTGCGTTCCGGCGTCATGGACGAAAAAGCGGCCATGGAGCTGTTACAAGACCAGCTTAAAGAACCTCACGTCTCTACTGTCGTGCGACGCCACCCTCAGACCATCATCATGAGGCTTGACACAAAACTCAACCTTGCAACGTATCCGACGTATCAAGTCACGAACGCCATCGGCGTCGTTGCCGGACTCACGGCGTCTGAGGTGCGCGACGTCAATATGCAAGTCAGACAGCTGCAGAACCTCGATCGTCGCGGCAACGAGCGGGCGGGAATCGGCGACTCGCTGCCTTGCGCGCAATGACTCTCAACGGAGAACGACACGATGTGACCGCCTACGTGGCACAGCACGCACGCTGCGTAGTCCATGGCCTCTCTAAGGATATCCCGGTTGACCAACTCTTGTCCATAATCAGCATCGAAGACAGGCAAATTCTGGCAGCACGTCGCTTAGGCGAGTCAGAGACTATACTCCTCACTGTTAAGGGTGCCACGGTGCCCAAGGAAGCCAAGATGGGCCTGTGGCTCACAAAGACACAACCTTTTCGCCCTCGCGCTGTGCACTGCATCATTTGTTTCACCATTGGCCACCGCGCCGATGTGTGTCCCACGGCTCATGAATTCACTCGTTGTCAGACATCTGGTCAACAGTTCACGCCCGCCCAACGAACCCACCGAACAGCGCACGAATGTGAAGTTAGATGCTGCAACTGCGAGGCACCGCACGGTGCTCGCGACCCACGGTACCCCAAGAAACAGCAGGCTGGCAAGCTCACCCGCCTCGCTGCAGAAAGGAGACGACTCAAGGCCACAGCAAAGGTCAGCCCCAAAACCGCCAAACAAGCCTGAGTATTGACCCTTTTCGCGGAGCAGTTTGTTTTAGAGAAACGAGATGGCGCTCACGGCGGCGCGCCATACGTCTCCTCAGCGACCGCGCACGAATACGAAACCATTACCGCTTCTACCTTGCTTCTGTGCGATCAGCTGTCGGAAATGCAACTGAGTTTTCGCTAACACACTGTGCTCCAATCATGCTAGATTCAATCAATTGGATTGAAGACGTGTGCATTAGTTGGCTGCGAAAATAGTGACTGGCATGTTAAGGAATGGAATGAATCTGTGTGGCCAAGTTCGCGGACCGCTGCTGCAACTGTCCGAACGTGTTACTGGCACTTCGAGATGTACGACTTTCCTCGAGGATACAGAAATTTTCTCATCCGCCAGCCTTGTATCGCTAACCTTCAAAGAAAGGGCTTCATCCCAGAACGTTGGCAAGAGTGAGTACCACTCGTTAAACAATTACAAGGGAGTAGCGCCGCTTCCTGTCATAGTAAGTTTCGCGCACGTTATCTATACACATCTGTCCCAAATGGCAGGAAAACTTACGCCCACTCTATCGCCGACGTATCAAGAATAAGTCAATGGGCGCACACTTGAATATATGCGCACTGTATACGCACAATAAATGACGGACTACACCGATGGCGCACGAATGGTCGAAGCTGAATGTTTCGTGAGGGTCCACTAGAGTAAGCGAGTTACTAGCTGTAATATATATTTGCTACAAGGTATTACAATGTACAAAACAGCTACGTTTCAAGCCTTGTGCGCAGCAAGAAGAAATATATCAGAACTTAGCACACCCGCGAGCGATTAGGCATTAAATAATCAGATATTGGCCGCACCGAGGAACTTCACTGAGTCAGAAGCTGACAAGACTGCTTCAAAATACTTGCCAAATAAAGAACAAAGAGCACAACACACTAATCCTGACTGAATTCATGAGCGGAATGTTAGGATAGCTTGGAATACATATTTAGCCCCGCTTTTAGAACAAGCACCATATTATGCTGCTTGCGCCGTTTGGACATAGCTTAATCAGCTCCGAAAGCGCTTTTGCATGTTCACTAAAACTGTGATCAAAGCTTCGTGTCGTCCACCTAGTCACCGTCTACGATATCTCCGAAAACAGAGGTTTTCTAAGCCGCGCCGGCGTCATACACTTCCTTTGTAAACAAGGAGGCAACGGAGGCAGTTGAGGCAAGCAATGGACGCGTCACCACGTGATCAAACATGGCAGCGCCCACGGGATCGCCGCGAAAAGGGTCACCAACGAGGCAGAGCTGCTGCCTACGCCGTCCGCGTTTACCCGCGTTCTCGCCGAACGCGCGCGGTGTCCGTGACTGCGGCGGCTCGGCCGACCAGCCACGCCTCGAGTGACCTACAATATGGGAGAGTGTCCAAAGCGCCGCGCGAATGCATGGGCGAGGACCTTTTTGTGTGAACTCCCGCGGCGCTGCTGTACCGGACCCGTGGGCTTTCTCTGCTGCGGAAGCCGCGCCAAGGCGGCGGGCGTCTGCTACGAGCCTGATATTTTGGTTGCGATCAGCCAACATCGCGATAGTTTGGGATATATTAAGTACCACGTCACCGCAAGGTAATACCGCAGTGACTCACCGCACAGAAAACGTGTTTGCCGGCTGTGAATACGGGTATTTTATCTATTTCCTTCTAGCTCGCTTGGTCCGCGCTTACGCGGCTGTTTGAGTAACGCATTCCGCGCGCATACTTCATTTAGTTATGCGTGGAATGAGCAACGTGAACGTGCTGCAGAAGAAAATAAGCTGGAGACCGCGATAATAACCAAGAGAACGTAGCAGATATGGCTAGCTCACGCTAACGCTTTTACACCCTATCGTTTCCTGTCTTTTATTTCATGCATTCAATTTGCTTTACAAGACTGCATCCCGCGCTCTGTTGTTTCTTTATTAAGGCGAAATCCTTAAGTAGGCTCTTGGGAAGCGGAATGTGTCTGTTGGCCGATTCCGCGCGGTACCAAAAATAAGTACAAAGCGCGTAATTCTCTCGGCTCGTTCACTTGGTATATATACCAAAGTATAGTGTGGAAAGGCACAAATGTGTGACTAAGATGACTGATGGGTCATGGCACTATTAACTTGCACTCACGTCACGATTAACGATAACAATATGACGACGGCCAGAAATCCCTCTGATGCTGTGGGTGTGAGTATAAAAACATGTTGAATGCCAATCTAAATCTCAACGTGTCGAACTTACCCATATATCATGAAGAACTGAGAGCACAGGTAAAGGGTAATAATAGCAATGATAATTTCTGGGGATTTACATCCAAAAATCACAATATGGCTGTGAGAGACGCCGCAGTGGAGGGTTCCGTTAATTTCCACCTCCTGGGGTTCTTTAACGTGCACCTAAATCTATGTACACGGGTGTTTTATGCATTTCGCCTGCATAGAAATGTAAGCCGCCGTGGCCGGGAATCGAACCCGCGTCCTCGAGCTTAGCAGTACAACCTGCCAAAGCCACTGAGCTATTTATAGCACGGTGTGTATAGGTAAAGGGTACGCGAGAAATATACGTGGCAAAAAACAAGACAAACTAAAATAAATGAAACGCTAACAGTGCAACATTGTATACGTATGCATCATTTCATAATTACGAGCAATTAAGCGTCAGAAAACGAACATGATGTATTACGTATGTGCAACTCGTCTTTCGCCTTCTTGTGTTGCAAAAGCGCAAACACTAAGCGAATTTTAACATGAAAGTAACTTTAAGTAACTTTAAGTACAAAGCAAATATACTTACTTATCAATAACTACGTACTTGTAGTTACGTAATGAAAGAGGCAACAAATCAGCAGAACATAAACTTTTCATTTCTTGCTGTTATTGAAGGTAACTATTTTATGGATATGTAGAATCAATAGCAATATTTGTAGTGCATCAAAGACAATAATTTTCAAGACCATTTTCCACTCAATATAATGCAAGCACAAACATCGTCAAGCGCCATGAATGCTTGTTAGTTTACGTAAAAAAATTACACGTTACGCAATAACTATGATATAATGAGAAGTTACATGTAGGTAATTTCAGCGAGGATTATCAAAACAAGGCTATTGCAGTAATAACTTTTACATAACAAATTAGTAAGTGGCTAGGCCAGTAGTAGCTATCTATTCATTTCAATGTAGAAAAAAATATTTGTTTAGCTATATTGGCTGGATCGAATGGCTTTTCTTTCGAATGTCCGAATTTGAAAAAAGATTCGCTCACGGTGAACCTTAAGGTATATCATGCGCGAAGTTTGTAATTGAAGAGATAGCGTACAGCAAAAATTGTTCGTGTACGCAATCTCCGAAGCGAAATAAGCCAACAATATTGAGGCGTTAGGGCCGTCTTTGCTCTTTCTCTTGCTTCGGTTACACCTTCTCACTCTGCTCTGTTCATAATAAAATATTGTTGTGGCTAAAAAATATTCGAATAAATACATATGCATATAGCTGTAAACCACTACTGACCGTGAGCGAAAAGCGCGTAATGGTGAGCGAAGCGGTCACTGCACGCACGTAAGTATTTCACTTGACTGCGCGAGTAACTTACTTTTTTCGTTACTCTGATTCTTGCAAGGATGGTGCTATTGCCCGCGTACCCATGCGAATAAAGTTTCTTTTTTTACGTTCTTTCCATGCGCGGGCTCATTTAGCGCGTTTCTACGCACGCACAGTTACCGTAATACCGTTCCCGAACTCTAGCACCGGAGCTAGGCCGCGCTGATGAGTTTGATACGTTAGTTTTTGCATTATCTTGCTACCCAAGCACAAAGAAACGCTCAAATATGGGTAAGCTCCCTGCAGCACCACACTGTTGAAGTTAAATAGAGTTTAAGTGCTTTGCGTGGAAAATGAAAGCTAAAAAAATGACAGCAGATCCACGAGGTGAATGATGATGAGTGGGCGAAGCTCCGGAGGGAATCATCGGATCTCCCGCTTAAGGGGACGCTAGCACAAACGCGTTAGAAACGTGCAGTACTCTCTAGTAAGGGGGAGCGGCCACAGCGTCTTACGCAGCCATTTACACATGCCGGAACGTGCACCGCGTTTGCCGACGCCATCACATGACTGCTGAGAGAGTATACCCCCCGTATTCATAAACGCTCCTCGACTTTTTTTGGCGCTGAGCCGTGCTCCCTCAAGGGCTGCAGAAGATAGCGCCAACCTTTCCCTTTCCCTCAAGAACCACTTACCTCCTCGACTTCAACTTGACTTGCCACCGCTTTGGGCAGCGCGTTCGAAACGCGTTGAAGGTAAGGTGGAGAGGCCACAGCGTCTTACACCAGCTTCTTACACGGGCCGTAACGCGCTAGCACAAACGCGTTAGAAACGCGCTAGAAACGCGGCCTTTTGTTAATGTTGGGTATTTATAGCCATCGTGGTGCATTTGTCCATGTCCGCATCGTGGCGTAGTGGGCTAACGCCGCGCGCTCGGAAGCGAGGGGTCCCTGGTTCGATTCCGCGCTACGGACACAACTTCGGAATTTTTTTCTCATTTTTCTCAGACTGGTTACACACTACTACCACTACTACGACGGGGACGGAACGGGTGCCGCTATAAGGAGCTTCGCCCCTAAAACTACAGCGCATAGCAGACGACTCTCGCTTCTCGCGCGCTTCGCGAGCGCGAACAGCCCACGGGTCCGGAGCAGCAGCGGCGCGGCGCGGCAGTTCACAGAAAAAAATGTCACAGTTTCGCCCTAAGGGCGAAGCAATGAGCGACACAGCAATGTCATACGAAGTAAGGTGAGCGGCTTTGGTAGCAATATGAATTGTAGTAAACATGAGCTGATTAAGTAAGCAGGTGTGCTGCGGCGTAAGTAGACCGACATGAAGAGAGACTCGATGACCGCGAGAAGGCGCGTGTGAAACGGTGGTGTTGATGAGAAGCGCTTCCCGTGGGCAGCGCGTGCGAAGGGACACACCTGTAGTGCTGCACTGCCGATCCGGGCAGCATTGCATGTGTAGCGTGCGTTGGAAAATGTGGCCTGACTATTACTAACTGAATGAACAAGCGTGGTGTGAGCGCGCACAAACAAACATGAATAGATCACACTGAATGACTGCAGACAACGACTGTCAAAACGCTGGCAGCGAGCGCATACGCCGCAGCGGGCGAAGGTACGTGCGGTCTATCGCTTCAACGGAAACTGAGCGGCGAATGCACGGCGCATAAAGGTCAGAGCCGTGTGGAGATAAGAGACGGTGCGGGCAAGCGACGAGCGCGGTTGTTGGCAGAGTAGAAGTGCCCCCCCCCCCCGCCCTCCCTCCGGCGTTGGCTTCCCGCTTCCTTGCTTGCGCGTGGGTGAGTGCGTTCGCTCTCCGTGATAGCGCGTGTCCCCGCACGCTTCCGCTCGGGCATACGGCGCGCGGCGAAGATTTTATCTATAGGGAGCCTCACGGCGACGGCGACGGCAGAAATCCGGTTGAAGTGTCCATATAATTGCTATCGCAATAAAAGGCCCTCGCCACAGCCGGCGCCTTGGTCACTCTCCCATATTCTAGGTCACTCTAGCCACGCCCTGGCAGGTGTGGAGGCGCAGCTTGGCCGGGAGGGAGATAAAGCTCGGAGTCGCCACGACGGCGGCAGAACTCTCGTTGACTCTGTGGCGAGTACATGTAGCCTTGATATGGGACGACCAAAGAAGATCCGGACACACGAAGAAGAAGCCGATCATCTTGAAGCGCGTCGCGCGGCCAAGCAAAATTTAGCCAAGCCTAGTAAGACATGGAAGAAGCTAGGTCGACCACCAGCTCCGCTGTTTACTCCAGCCTTGTACCACTAGTGCAAGCTGCCCACAGTTTTTCGGAGAACGAATCCGCTCGCTGTTCGCGGCCACTGCCGGAGCGCACATTCCGATGCCGTTCTGGCGCAGCGTGGCGCAATTTCGATCAATTTTCTGTGTTTGGCGCAGGAATTTGCGTTTGTATCAAAATGGCGCAATTAGCGCAGGAGTCCCACCCCTATTCATCAGTTCCTGTTTGTACAATTGTCGAGGCGCCGCGCGCCACCCTCGCTCACTCTGGCCGCTGTAACTCAAGCGGCGGTATCGGGTAGCCATACATGAAACCAAGCAGAGCCGCAGACGGCTACTCAGGTGTCACGCAAGACAGAACACCTGCAACCGCAAAGCAGTGCGCATCGTATAACCTAAATAAAGAGTTCTAAAGGATATAACATGAATCTCACAAGTTTTTCGCTGCATCGCGCACTTCGCTGTTGTCCGCACAGCTGCTGTCGTTTGCACATACACTGTCGTCCGCGCTTTGACATCGCCTGAACGGGCACACACTGCCGAAGGAAAACGTCGTTAGCCCACTGCCTATTTCTATAGCTTTCCTTGTGGCACAATGGTGAGAAAAAAAATTATGCGTGGCTCTGCTATCGCAAATACCAGAGACCAGCGGAGCTGGAGAAAGCCTAGTAAAGTAGTGGCAAACCACACGCTTAGTCTAACTCTTGCTGGTCATCTTCTTCCTCTTCCCAATCACAATTTCTCTCTCTCTGTCCGCTGGTCTCTGGTGTTTGCGATAGCAGAGCCGCGCATAATTTTATTATATTAATTTTATAGCAATTATATGGACACTCAAAGAGGATTTCTGCCGTCGGCGTCGCCGTGAGGTTCCATATGACATCAACGGCGATGAAATCGTTGCCGGGCGCCGGACGCTGTATGTGCGAGTGAAAGGGCGCGAGGGACGCGCGCTTTCACGGGGAGCGAACGCACGGTGGAGAACTAACGCGCGTTCTGCGCCGTGCTCCCTAAGGGCTGCAGAATTAAGCGTCTCTTTCCTCCTTTACAATCACCGTATATATAAAGCAAACGCGACTTCTTCTGTCGCGCGAAAGGCCGTGGGGGACGGGAGGGAGGGGATGCGACGTTTAGCTGCAGCACCAAATGCGTATTTATATAAAAAAAGTTGTCGCAGTTTCACCTAAAAGGCGAAGCATCAATTGCGATAGCAAATTTGTAGAGAGCTATACAGAGTAATGATATTAGCTTTATCAGCTGTATAAACTTGGACATGCAGCAGCACCGGCAACACGCAGAACTGTTGTCGACGCCGTCGGCGTTTTGCCCGCGTTCGCTCAAAATGCGTGCAGCGTTGGTGACTGTTGCCGGAGCCTCTGATATAAATAGGCACTTGGTGCCGCAGCTAAACGTCGCCTCCCTTCCCTCCCCCTCCCCCCTCCTCCCCGACGGCCTCTCGCGCGTCGGAAGAAGGCGCGTTTGCTCTACATATTGCCACCTGTAGGTAGTGGGTCGAGGGCAAGAGTGGGTCGAGCCCAAGAGAAGAAAGAAGACCGCGCGCTCCTTCTCTGCTCGAGCCAGCCCCGACGGTCGCGTCTTCCAAGAGCCAGCTGCTCTACGTTTATTAAACCTTCAGGGCTACTTTTCGAGGCTCGTGACAAACTGGTGGAGGTGCGGGGTAAGCGTCTTCACGGATGTTGCAGACCCCTCCAAGGATCCGCGCTACGAATCCAGTGCCTGTCGACACTCCCGTGCATCGGGCCAGCCGCAGGATCAGGGGACTGTCTCCAGAAGTCGTCAACGCTACAGTTCCCACCACATCAAGCGGTATGACCAGCGCTTCTCTTCAAACCGCCCCAACCGCTACGGGAAGCACGATGTCGAACCGTTACACACTTGAGAGTCCACGGATCCCGAAGACGTTTCATGGCACAGTGTTCGAAGACGTCGAAGACTGGATGGTCGAATACGAGCGCGTGGCCTCCGTGAACGAATGGAACGACACGGAGAAACTCCGACACGTCTACTTCTACCTGGAGGATGGCGCGCGTACGTGGTTTCAGAACCGCGAGGGGCAACTGACGTCGTGGCGCGAGTTTTGTCGTCAGCTTTTGGAGACATACACCAGTCCTGATCGCCACGAACGAGCGGAACGCGCGATTCAGGCCCGCGTCCAGTTGCCAAACGAAACTGTGACCACTTACGTCGAAGACATGACGCGCCTCTTCCGACGGGCCGATCCAAGAATGACGGAGGAGAAGAAGTTACGTCATCTGATGCGCGGGGTCAAGGAGCAACTCTTCGCTGGCCTCGTACGGAGCCCTCCGAAGACGGTCGCGGAGTTCTTGTCCGAGGCCGTGACTATGGAAAAGATGCTTCTGCATCGCTCGAACATGTATGAGCGGCAAGCGAACAGCATGTCTGTTGCTGACATGTTCACGGCCATAGGAAGCAACGGTGACTGTCTGCGAGAACTCATCCGCTCTGTCGTGCGCGAAGAGTTGCAAAAGGCCGCCGTAACACCGCACCCTACGGTAAGCTCCATAGCGAGCATTATCAAGGACGAAGTGCACCAGGCGCTCCGTGACACCTTGCCTCCTGCTAACGCTGCGGCAGTACCTGTTGAATATCCGCGTGCGACCTACGCGGAAGCCCTGAAGCGCCCTTCTCCCTCTCCGCCGCGGTTCGTTCGTGCTCCTCCTACGGTGTCAATTCAGTCGGCGCAGCCGATGTCGTACTACGACGCTGGGTATACACCGCCGCCGGTTGTTCATGCCGCTCCATTTGCCCACCATTCGGAGCAAGCGGTTCACTACGTCGACGACAGACGCCCGCCCCCTCGGAAGTCGGATGTTTGGCGCACACCCGATCATCGGCCTCTGTGCTTCCACTGCGGTGAAGCTGACCACCTGTACCGCCAGTGCCCATATCGGCGCCTTGGGATTCGCGGCTTTTCCGCATACTCGCCGCCACCCCGATACGGCCAGCGACCCCGGGACATTGAGGACTACCTCTCTCAGCAGCGCTTGCCACCGCCTGCCAGGCGGCAGTCGCGATCGCCGTCTCCCAGACGATTTTCAGCTCCGCCCCAGCGCTATTCTCCCGAGCGGTCGACCAGTCCCCGCCGGGAAAACTAACTGAGGCGATCTTTGGGGGCGAGGTCGCTGACGGTCGAAGCGCTGAAGACCTCCGACGGACGCAGTTACGGAAACATACCGATCCGCCATCACCTTCAGCTGAACGAGACGACCGGCTTTCGCTCGACATACCAGTGACTATTGACGGTTATGCCGTGAGTGCTTTAGTGGACACCGGCGCAGACTACACGATACTAAGCAGGAAAATAGCAATGCAGTTGAAGAAAGTGATCACTCCCTGGCGTAACTCGCAGATTCGGACGGCTGGCGGCCACGTCGTTACTCCGCTGGGCGCCTGCACGACTAGAGTTGAGATTCAAGGATCTACATTCGTTGCGAGCTGCCTTGTCTTACGCGAATGCTCCCGCGACGTTATTCTTGGGGTTGACTTCCTGCAGGAGTACGGCGCGATTATCGATCTGCAAGAGCATCGTATCACTTTCTCTGCCGCACGAGCAATCGACGTGCAAGACGGCCAACGGCGCGACGACGTACTTCGTGTTTCGGCAGACAGTGTAACGCTTCCTCCACGAGCCAGTGTCCTCGTCGACGTTACATGCTGTGGCTTACGCGATGGCGAAGCGGTGGCCGAAAGTAACTTGGAACACCTACTGAAGCAAGGTGTTTGTGTGCCTCGAAGTGTTATACAGATTCGTGCTGGTCATTCGCAATTGCTTGTTACCAACTTTAGCTACGAGCACCGACACCTGTTCCGCGGCACTTCGTTAGCGTTTGCTCACGCAGTAGCAAACGTTAACAACTGCTTCACGTCAGAAGTAGTGGAGACAGCAGACACGTCTCTGGGCCATCTCGACATCAATTCTGAACTGTCCACCGATAGCCAGACAGCACTGCGCAAGCTCTTGCATGAATTCAGGACCTGCTTCGCACATTCTTCCAAGGTACGCCAGACTTCGATCACTAAACACAGGATCATCACGTACGAAGACGCACGCCCGATACACCAGCAGCCTTACCGCGTGTCGGCAAAAGAACGCGAAGCCATACGTACGCAAGTCCGCGAGATGCTTGACGATGGCGTCATCGAACCTTCTAACAGCCCGTGGTCGTCTCCGGTCGTTCTTGTCAAAAAGAAAGACGGAACGCTACGGTTCTGTGTCGACTACCGCAAGCTCAACAACGTGACTAAAAAGGACGTGTACCCGCTGCCGCGTATCGACGACTCGTTAGATAGACTACGGCGTGCCCACTATTTTTCTTCTCTCGATTTAAAAAGCGGGTACTGGCAAATCGAGGTAGACGAACGCGACCGCGAGAAAACAGCCTTTGTGACTCCAGATGGGCTCTATGAATTTCGAGTGCTTCCTTTTGGCTTGTGTTCAGCCCCGGCTACTTTCCAGCGAATGATGGACACTGTCCTTACAGGACTGAAGTGTGTGGGGATGTCGGAGATCCCGCGGTCAGCAGGGCGCCGTCGTTGCGGTGCCTCCGGCTCCGGGCTCATTCGCTAGTGCGAGGAGACCCCTCCGAATACATGTCCCTCGACCCCGCGCTGTTTTCCCGGGCGCCGCGGCCGTGTCCTGGGGCGTCGTGCTACGCGGCCCTCCGATTGGGTCGTGGGGGCGTGACGTAGGGAAGGAGCCCTAACTGGCAGCGTTGTCGCGGCGCGCGGGAGTGGAGCAACGGGAAGGACAAGCGCCGGTCACGAGAGGCAAGCGGCAAGGTAAGTGAGCGACCATCTATTTGTGTCCCCAACGCCACGGCCTTGGGACATTCACGTGCTTTGCCCGCTTGCGTGAGTGTGGCTTGCTGAGCGGCTCTGTGTTCCGCCCTTGCGGTAGTCGCAGGCGCTCGGTGCGTCACATTCTGCGTGTCCGAACCGTCGCTGACCAGAGTCGGTGGCGGAAAAGCGCTAGGCAGTGTCTTGCGAACGTATCTCGGCACGCATGTGCGAACCATTGTTCGACGCGGCGCGGAACCTGCCTTCCCCCGCCATCGGGGACCGCGGGTGCTGAGTGTGCTCCGTGCTTTAGAGTGCAATTTCGTATTTCCTGGTGAAGTGTTTTAAGCAATAAATGCGTTAATTGTCCTGGAAGTCTCGCATTCCTGGGAGGGGGCTTGATACGTACGGCAAGAGCCGGCCAGGCCTCTAGGCTCGGTGCTCGAACCTGCGGTGGGTCTATCGCCGCACGCCGTCGCGCCTCGTCGTGAAGCCGGCTTTTGGGGCAATTTACCGACGCTGCGCGAAGAGACGTAGAGCGAGCCCACAAGTGGCAGGCCTGTCTTGTGTACCTGGATGATGTGGTCATCTTCTCTGAAACGTTCGAGCAGCATCTTCACCGCCTACGGAGTGTGCTTGAAGCCATCCGATCGGCAGACCTCACACTTAAGCCCGAAAAGTGTCACTTTGGTTACGAAGAGCTCAAGTTCCTCGGGCATGTAGTAAGCGCCAAAGGGGTCCGACCCGATCCCGACAAGCTTGCCGCTGTGGCCGCGTTTCCAGCTCCTGCCGATAAGAAGGCCGTCCGGCGCTTCCTGGGTTTGTGCGCCTACTATCGCCGGTTTATTAAAGGCTTTTCGAAGATAGCGGAACCCCTGACACGCCTTACGAGGGACGATACGCCATTTGTGTGGCATAATGAGCAACAGGCGGCTTTTGCTGAATTACGACAGCGCCTGCAGTCAGCACCCGTTCTTGCACATTTTGACGATGATGCTGATACTGAGGTGCATACCGACGCCAGCAGCATTGGCCTTGGCGCAGTGCTCGTCCAGCTTCAAGATGGAGTGGAAAGAGTTATAGCGTATGCCAGCCGCTCCCTGTCCCGTGCCGAGGCGAATTATTCGACTACGGAGAAAGAGTGCCTCGCGGTCGTGTGGGCGATCATAAAGTTTCGCCCCTATCTCTATGGTCGTCCCTTTAAAGTAGTGACGGACCACCATGCCCTCTGTTGGTTGGCAAGCATGCGCGACCCTTCAGGACGACTGGCACGGTGGAGCTTGCGGCTACAGGAATTTGACATCACCATCGTTTATAAGTCTGGCCGTAAGCATGAAGACGCTGACACACTGTCCCGCGCACCCATTGATCCTGCCAGTCAGGAAACAGAGGTTGATGACGGCTTCCTGGGCGCCATTAGTTCGTCGGACTTGAGCAGACGGCAGCGTGACGACGCTGAGATTAGACCGATCATCGATCATTTAGAGGGCCGCGACACAACCATACCACGCCATCTGTCCCGCTCGCTGACGTCCTTCTGTCTGCGAGACAACGTGCTTTATAAGAAGAATGCTCGTTCGACCAGCCGTGCTTACCTCCTGGTGGTTCCAAGGGACATGCGCGACGACATCCTCTTCGCTTGCCATGACGAACCGACATCTGGTCATTTAGGCTTTTCACGAACACTCGCTAGAGTAAGCGAAATGTACTATTGGCCCGGGCTTTCAGCAAGCGTCAAACAGTACGTTAAAGGCTGCCGTGAATGCCAGCGCCGCAAGACACCATCCGTTAAACCGGCTGGCTTACTTCAGCCAATTGGAGCACCTCGCACGCCTTTCGACCAAGTCGGCATGGACATTCTCGGACCGTTTCCTCTCTCGGCCGACGGTAACAAATGGGTGATCGTCGCGACTGATTATTTAACACGCTATGCTGAGACGCAGGCGATCCCACGAGCCACGGCCTCAGAGGTAGCGCAGTTCTTCATGCGCCACATCGTCTTGCGTCACGGTGCTCCCTCCACTGTAATAACCGACAGAGGGACAGTTTTCACAGCGCAGCTTATGGACGAAGTTTTTGAATTGAGCAACACCAGGCATCGCAAGACGACCGCGTACCATCCGCAGACCAACGGACTTACCGAGCGACTGAATAAGACTGTCACAGACATGCTCGCAATGTACATCGACGTTCAACACAAAACATGGGATCGGATCTTGCCTTACGTGACCTTCGCGTATAACACCGCCGTGCAAGAGACGACGCGCTTCACGCCCTTTCGCCTTCTCTACGGTCGCGAAGTCCAGACGATGCTGGACGCTATGCTGCCGTGTCAAGACGCTGACCAATTGACACCTGACGCCGAGGAATTTGCAGAGCGTGCTGAGGAAGCTCGGCAGCTCGCGCGGCTGCATATCGGCCAGCAGCAGCAGGCAGACGCACGACGCTACAACATCCGCCACAGGGACGTGTCCTACAACCCCGGAGACCAAGTTTGGGTGTGGACCCCCGTTCGCCGTCGTGGCCTCTGTGAAAAGCTTCTGAGCCGGTATTTCGGTCCGTATAAAGTGCTCCGCCGCGTCAGTGACGTAAACTACGAAGTTGTTCCGGACACAACATCGCAGACACGGAGTAGGACACAAAGACAACCGACCTCAGACATAGTTCATGTTGTGCGCATGAAGCCGTACATTGCGCGTCCGTAATTTTTTTTGTTTTCATTTTTTTTCTCTCATTCCCTTCTTTGTTGCTACTTTTCATTTATCTTTGGGAGCTTGCTTCTTCGTTCATTGACTGTGCCGGCGTGACGGCTACATTTTTTTTTGTGTACTTTCGCTTTGCCTGCCTTCCTCTTCTTTGTCTTCTACGCCTATTTTTTTAGCATCGAGGCGATGCTTTTGTTCGGAAGGGGGGATATTGCCACCTGTAGGTAGTGGGTCGAGGGCAAGAGTGGGTCGAGCCCAAGAGAAGAAAGAAGACCGCGCGCTCCTTCTCTGCTCGAGCCAGCCCCGACGGTCGCGTCTTCCAAGAGCCAGCTGCTCTACGTTTATTAAACCTTCAGGGCTACTTTTCGAGGCTCGTGACAATATATGGTGATTGTAAAGGAGGAAAGAGACGCCTACTTCTGCAGCCCTTAAGGGAGCACGGCGCAGAACGCGCGTTTGTTCTCCGCCGTGCGTACACTCCCCGTGAAAGCGCGCGCCCCTCGCTCCCTTTCACTCGCACATACAGCGTTCGGCGCGCGGCGACGATTTCATCTCCATTGACGTCATACGGAACCTCACGGCGACGACGACGGCGACGCCGACGGCAGAAATCTGCTTTTGAGTGTCCATATAATTGCTATCGCAATAAAACGTTGCGAGGCGAGAAGGGGATAAAGACTTCCGACGCTGCTCCACGAGTTTCCCGTTCTGGTCTCGTCGAAAACCTCCGAGCCGCCGCCAGAGGCATCGGCTGCAGTCACGGACACCGGGCGCGTTCGCCGCGAACGCGGGGAAACGCGGTCAGCGTCGGCAGCAGCTCTATAAAAAAAGTTGTCGCAGTTTCACCTGAAAGGTGAAGCATCAATTGCGATAGCAAATTTGTAGAGAGATATACGGAGTAATGATATTAGCTTTATCAGCTGTATAAACTTGGACATGCAGCAGCACCGGCAACGCGCCGAACTGTTGTCGACGCCGTCGGCATTTTGCCCGCGTTCGCTCAAAATGCGTGCGGCGTTGGTGACTGTTGCCGGAGCCTCTGATATAAATAGGCACTTGGTGCCGCAGCTAAACGTCGCCTCCCTTCCCTCCCCCTTCCCCCCTCCCCCACGGCCTCTCGCGCATCGGAAGAAGGCGCGTTTGCTCTACATATATGGTGATTGTAAAGGAGGAAAGAGACGCCTACTTCTGCAGCCCTTAAGGAAGCACGGCGCAGAACGCGCGTTTGTTCTCCGCCGTGCGTTCACTCCCCGTGAAAGAGCGCGTCCCTCGCGCCCTTTCACTCGCACATACAGCGTTCGGCGGCGCGCGGCCACGATTTCATCTCCATTGACGTCATACGGAACCTCACGGCGACGGCGACGGCGACGGCGACGCCGACGGCAGAAATCTGCTTTTGAGTGTCCATATAATTGCTATCGCAATAAAATGTGGTTGATCCCTCTTATATAGGAATCGGTATAGAACACGAAAGTGAAACGTGTCTTCACAGAAGTAGTGTAATGTTTATTGCACATTGATATATAATGTCTATTGGTGTTTTGTGGCTAAAGCGCCCTTAGGCGTTGATGCACCCACGCTGACGCCTGGTGGCACGTCTCCTCCATCACGACTACCAACGTCGATGACCATGAGCAACCGTCGTGCATATGGAAGCTGCACTACGCTGCACACGCTAGCACAACGCGAAAGACGAAGCACGTAACTGACACACTAATACAACGCGCAAGACAAAGCACGTAACTGAATCGTCACCGAGTCAAATCAGCGCGTACAGCGCGTCGTAATTGCAGCCTCCGCGATCAACTTCAGAAACATTTTCAGAGCTAATTGCGGAGGCCACGCTCCGCTGTGCTGAGTACGGTGAACGCCACCTAGGTGGCGTTGGTAGTGCTTCTTGATGCCAGCGTCCCTTCGAATGCTGGCATCGAGGCGTCGTAGTGCTGAGACCACCGAAGCGTTCACTGTCGGTGCGCGTTAGTGTCATAATGCAGTACTTCTCTTTTCTGCTCGTAGGCGGCGGCACCGCCCCGAGCAAGAGCGCGGGTACACGGAGGAGTGTTAGATATATAAGGCGCGTCTGTGTAGCTCTCTGCAAATGCGTTTGTGGCGCAATGGGTTAAACGCTCGGCGATCTATCGTCGCGGACCGAGAGGTCGTGGGTTCGATTTCCAAATTTTGCATGTTTGTGGAACTTTTTCTTCTGGTTTCTTTCTTTGTATTATGTTCGTGTACATTGTAAGCTGACGTATTTCCGTGACGGAAATACGTCAGTGAAGTCTTGGTGGACCCCGGCATAAAACACTTTCGTGTTAAAAAATCCCACTACCACCTGCCTCACTCCTCCTCTCTACCTCGCGATGCTATTTTTATACTCTGCTTTCACGTTTTCTCAGCTCTCTCTCCCCCAGCTCGGCGAAGCTGCGGACGACGAGAGAGAGAGATTGTGGTTGTGAATAGGCGCTATTTTCTGCAGCCCTTTAGGGAGCACGACTCAGCGCCTTGGGGAAGGGGCGGGGGATGTAAAGAAGAAAGAAAAGAGGGTGAAGGTCGGTCGATTATACAGCCCTTGACCGTCAGGGGTAGCCAGGCGGCGCATTCACAATAGGTGAGGCGTAAACTCGTAAAGGCTCATGGGAAACGCCGTCTGCTCGGCGCTTCCGGTTCAACCGCTGACGGTTCAGGCACACGATTCTCCGTTCGCGGTGCCGGTCGCGCTTGCTCTCTGTGCACTTTCATCACAAGGTATCGCCCTCGCTGTAAATATCTAGAGCCCGTGACGGTCGCGTCGATGACTGACCATTATATCTGAGCATAGGCAGTTTTTAAAATATTTTTTCTAGCCGAATCGACTGTACACGTGAATTAGGTATACGTTATTAGGTATGACGAATCGCACTTTCTTGTTCTCAAGTGAATTCTGTTCGTGCCAACGACAGAACTCACCACAGCTTCGCTAGCTTCCATCTGCACAGTAGTGGAATAGGGATATGGTTTTTTTTACTTATTAAATCTAAGTTTCACTAGGCTGATTTGATCAAACATGCATGGTTTAGTAGTGGAGGCCGTTACAGGCGGGCAGGAGGTTCCAATCCATAACTTTTTCTTGGTACGAATGTCTTGGAACAACATTTAAGTGAATACCTTGCATATATAGTATAGCGACCTTAATTTAATGCTCGATGCAAGATGAGCAAGGTGTAGTGGGAGGATTTAAAAGGCGTAGACCGTAATTCTTCTCGTATATTTTGTTAAAGGTGCACAAGACGAGAAACACTATCCTAACGATCACAAAGCTGCAATATTACTTATAAAGAGACGTTGAAAGCAAATAAAGACAGACTCAAACGTGCGCGGAAGTGAACTGCAGTCGACGAACGCTTCTAGCATACCTCACGTTCCATATCTTACATAACTATCACAAAGTGTCCCAAACATAAGGGGTATACTGCAGCTTTAATCGCATTAAAATGTGTTATAAATTTCTCTAGGCTTTTATAACAAATGTTTTGGTGAGGTTGCAGAAAGAGATACTACTTTAAACATCGTTAAACCATGCCGACCGCGTGGTGAACGTGTGGTTATTAAGCATGTTCCATGAAATTTTATCAGTAACGTGGACAGCAAGTTATTTTAGAAAACAACACAATCATGATAAACGTCGCAAAACTTATAAAGGTTAGCTGTAAAATGATATAAAATTCATAGTATGTCATACAAACTTGTCCAAGCATCTACGTTATCAGTGGTATAAAAGTTCGAATAGCTAAACGTGTGGAAGGTTTTTTTTTTTTTTTTTAAGGAAAGTCAAGGTTCTTAGCTGTGCGGCGCTTGCCCAACGCGATTTGTCAAGGACTACGAAAGGCAAACACGTTAGTGTATAGGACGGGCTCTAGCACAAATCACTCTAGCTCATTCACGATTGAAATGTTACAAGATCGCTCACATTGTTGATCCGAACAGAATTCACTTGAGAACAAGAAAGTGCGACTCGTCATTCAAGTAAGCCCGCGACTGTGACAGCACGCATACCTAATTCACGTGTTCGGTCGATTCGGCTAGGAAAAAATATTTTAAATGACTGCCTATGCTCAGATATAATTGTCAGTCATCGATGCGACCGTCACGGGCTCTAGATATTTACAGCGTGGGCGATACCTTGTGATGAAAGTGCACAGAGAGCAAGCGCGACCGGCCCCGCGAACGGGAGATCGCGCGCCGGAACCGTCAGCGGTTGAACCGGAAGCGCCGAGCAGACAACGTTTCCCATGAGCCTTTACGAGTTTACGCCTCACCTATTTGCACGACAGCCCCGACGACGGACCTCTACTCTCCTTACGTTGCATAGCTGTTGCTTCCCTTTTCGTCTCGCCTAGCATTCCTCCTCTCGCCTAGCATTCCTCCTCTCCCCTTCGCTGGGCATTTTCCTATCCACGCCGGGCAGCGACTTTACAATTGCTAGTAGGTACAGCGGGGGCGTGGCACTGCGGGTCACGTGACTTCCGCTTAACACGTGTTGTCATGGAAATCTTGGAGCTCCTAGGCACCTCGGGACATAATCGCTTAGGGACTTTTGGGGCACTGATCTGCGCGGCGGCCGCTCGTCGGCTGCTGAGCGTGGCACTCTTATCTCCGGGACCGGGCGCAGCCGACCTTGCCGAGCGCAGGTCCTACGTGCATAGGGAGAGAATCGTTTAGGGCGCGTTGAATGTCTGGCGGTGTCTGGGCCACGCCGGCCGCGATTCATTATTGTAGCGTTTGTTCTAGTGGCGGAAATCCTTGCAGTAGTGGTGGTGTGGCATGACGGCTTTTGATCTCGGTGAACTGTGGTGGTGCAAACAAGCGGATACTGATCGCGTTTGTGCCCCGGTGCCGGGCGCCGACGCGAAGCGACGGTCGTTGGGGTGCTGCGGAGCGTAGCGTAGCAACACGCCAAATAAAAAAATACTTTTCCAGTCAGGTATACTGCTCCCTCCCTGATAGTGAGATTATATTTGGATCATCAAAACAGTGATGCGTTTATTTCTCTCGCAGGCGCGAGGACAAGCGGGTGCGCCTACATATTTAATTCCCTCGAATTGGTTCAAAATCGTGCCGCACGTTTCATTTCCAGGAACTACAACCGTCACTCAAGCGTAACAAACATTAAATCATCGCTCTCCCTTTCTACATTGCAATCAAGGAGAATAATCGCCCTAATCTGTCTATTCCACAAGATATAGTCTATAGCGTCAATCATCCAACGCTGCCTCTAGCACCACGTTACCGCACCTCACGTCGTTTAAACAACCCTCTAAGCTTCCAACGCATTTATGGTAGAACCGTTGCATTTAATTCATGGGCTTTGCCGCAGGCTATCATTCACTTGAATGGTCTTCCTGAGCACATCGTGAATATCCGTGATCCAGCTACTTTTAGGGCCGAAGTAACGGCCATTGTTTCTAAATACTAATGCGTTATGAACTATTGTATAATGTTGTGTTTACTTTTCAGTGATGGGTGCTGACAGTCAATAAGCATTGCTTTGCATAGTCATGTTAGTCATGCTCCTCACATTACCCCTATGTAACCCCCCCCCCCCCCACACACACACACACAATTATCCTATGCTGGAGCCTGTGAAGCAACGTGAATAAATAAATAAATAAAACATATAAAAATCAGTCACGTTCTCACTATACCAACGAAAGTGAGCTTCCCCTCTTTTTTCCAGGCAGCCATACTGCTCAGCATCTACACATACTACACCACAGTTCAGGAGCTTGAAGCAGAAGCCGCTAAGAAGAATGCACAGCAAGTGTATACAAGCACCTATCAGTAGTTTAAGGTGAATAAAGACGTACTGACACAAAAGAGCTTTGTTTCAATTCTGCAGTGGCCATTGACCATCATGCCAGTTTTGATGCATGTGGATGCTATGAGCGTCCCGTTTGAAATGGGTGGCGGCGGGCTTACACCACCAAGCTCTATTAGCGCGACCGCGTTAAGGGTCCCGTGTCGCAGAAAATCCGGCGTCGTTGCCCGGCCAAGCAAGTCATCCCGAAACACCCCGACCGCGATGTCCCTCCGCGTGGCGCAAGGCGTTAGTGAACAAAATTGAAATGCTCGAAGTAATATCCGTCAGAAAATCGTAAAGTACGACTTAACCACAACCTGCAGACATCATAGCGTCGGATTGTAATTTGAATGTACGAGAAAACATAATCCTGTTACGAGGAAACTCAAACAAAAACCCCTATTCCAGCATTTCTATACCATACAACAGCGGCGCACCCAGGTAGGTTACTTGCTAAAACACCATCCTGATGGCGCTCGCGTCCTCGGCAGGTCAAACTGCGACTTAACCTGTCAAAAGGCTGTTTCACATGGTGCGATTTTGCACTGCGATTTTCGCAGATGCGAAATTCGCAACGGCCGTTTCTCATGGTGCGATGTCAACAATGCGACAGATGTAACGCCCAGGGTTGCTTGCCGTCAGATTTTGTCGCACACGCCGCATAAATTCGTTTAATGTAATGAAAAAGACATGCGCGTTATAATATAATTGACCTCTCTTTATTAGGACCAAATAATACGTGCGTTTTGTAATTTAAAAACGCTTCAAAGTATAATTTGTTTTGGATTGCGCAACAGCGGTTTGTCAAGTTCAATACGAAGAGAAATGGCGGACGTAAACAGCCATAGAGTTTCATATTACTATAACTATATGTTTTTTTTATTTAGAAACTCTATGCCCCGACCTTTTGGTGAGACGCTTCTCTCGTCTCCGTTTCGCCGCGTCGAGACGCTCGCACCCGCTGCCTGCCCGAACTTGACTAATGCCATCCTAGTGCCTTTCTTGCCGTGACGTCTTTTTGAGTGTTTGTGGTTCTTTATTCTTGTTTTTAGTTTTATTAAACGTTTTGTGTGTGTGTTCTCCAACAAACGGCTTTGTCCTCAATAGGGTTCTATGACCCTCAGAGAACCGTCTAAACCATTAAAAGAAAAGAACCTGTCATCACACCAAATAGTGCCGGGCAGGTTTCTTGGAATAATGAAACCTTTGGGCGACTTGCTAGACTTCTGCTTACTTACACGTGGTTGGATCCTAGTATATGGGGGCGCGGATCCAGGGGGGATGTCTGGATGTCCTGACGCTCCCCCATCTCCCCCCCCCCCCCCCCTCAGATTTCTGTATCGCCCCTCGCTGCCAGGGCGATCGCCCAGTCGCAAAAATTTGGCCACCAGCATTCTTAAAAAGTCTTTTTCGCGAGTACCAGTGGCAGCAGCCATGTAGAAGTAAAGCTAGCTCACTCGTAAGCTTAGCTGTTTTCAGTATGGGTGTGGTGTCGCGAAGTTGCCGTAGTAATTTTTTCTCATGAGCACCTAGGACCTCCTGTCACCGGCCGTGCCTTACTCGTTCCGTCGGCGGCATCTTGCGAACGAGGAGGCGTCCCTTTTGTCAAGCCCGCCGATGTCCGCGCGAGCGCCTTCGCGCCTGATTAACTGAGTTCCCCTTCGGGGTGTCATCGGTTGCCTCTTAAGGCGCAGTTATAGTCTAACGTAGCGTAAGCGCGCGCGCGCGGCCGCACAAGCTACATCACGTTGGCGAGAACAACAGCGTCAATTCGCCCCGCGATCTTTGAGTGGCGCCATCTCGCGTGTGACGTCAATGGTGGAACTCCGCTGCCGCGCCCCGCGCGTGCTTGCTACGTGAAGGCAACTTGAAGCTGTCGGCGGTCCTGCTCTGCTCGAGTTTTCGAAAAGCGAGTGGTGCAGGTTTTTCAACCAGTATGTACGAAATTTTCCAGGACACAATTCCCTGCGAAATCGAGCCGAGTAGTCACCACGCTTATTGTGGATTGCTCCTGGCGTCGTTTGCTAGTCTCCGTGTGTATACGTACACATATACGTGTAGCTTTTCGCCACTGCTGTTCCGTTTTCATGGCGCACTCAATGATTTGTTGGCCATTTTTTGACAATGAACTGCGGGATTTGGCCTTCACCTACGGTGCCTGCGCTGTAATCGCGTGTTTGTCTATTCAACGCATGCTGCATGTTCGGTCGCCCACTCCGTTTGCCACAGACATTCCGATTTTGTTGCTGCCCAACGCGTTGAGCCTATCACGAAAGACGTTTGATGCCATTCTCAAGAAACTAGGTGGTCACTGCGGTACGTTAATGCATGCATTGCTTTAGAGGCGTTGCAGCAAAATCTAATCAGGAATGCCTGATACAAGGGCGCTCAACATTAGTGAGCAAAACAAAATTACGTAGTCTTGTGCTGCAGCACTGACCTTCGCATGATTTTTCATTAAAATGGATTTCTTCCAGCGTGACACAGCTCGCCTCTGCAGGTTAGTCGGCTCAGCGTGACCCTTTCTTTTTTTGCTCCTACCGCAGGTAGCGTGCACATTCCCCGGGCTAGATTCGTATAGCGATGATAATTAGTGCTATCGCGTAACAAAAATAGGCGACAACGTTTTCTTAGATCACCATTTCCAATATATTTTGCTCTGTAAGCGGGTCATACCTATTCAAAACCAAAACAAGAAAATTGGTAAGTTTAGGTTTGCTGGGAACTATACCGAGTAAGTTGCTGGAGCGCTAAACACACAGGGGGGGGGGGGGGGGGGGGGGGGGCAGACATACGTATAAATTTGAAATGCTTACAAGATCTTGTGCATTTTTAACCACACTGATAAAATATTTTCCGAATGGTCTCTGGTAGTTGGAAAGTGCGTTGAACAGAAACAGTATTATGCTAGCCGAAGCAAACCTCATTTTTTCTAATTAGAAAGTGTTAATGCGATCTATTTGCAAGAAAGTAATGCAAAGCATGCTTGGCAAGTGATAACGATAGCTCGTGGTGCCCCACTAATGTTCACGATAAACCGCTTCTCGGTAAAATAACGATACTTTTGTAGTCAGAAAAAAGAATACGGAGTAAGGATAGTAGTTTTATCAGCTGTATAAACTTGGACATGCAGCAGCCCCAGCAAGGCGCAGAACTGGTGTCGACGCCGTCGCCGTTTTGCCCGCGTTCGCACCGAACGCGCGCGACGTTGGTGACTGTTGCCAGGGCCTCTGGGGGCGGGAGGACGCTGCTCGGCGTTCGCATGGAGCGGACGCGTCGCTCTCGAGCTCTGCATAGGTTTCAATTTATCCTGGTTTATGCGGTGCTGTACCTTCCATTTTTGGCAAGGATATTCCAAACGGTGATCGACACCCGCTGTTTTATTCACCACTTTCTGCGTCGCCAAGCTTAAGCCTCGGCGGCCGCTCCGCCACGTCGGCGGCAGCGTTCGGCGCCAAGGTGGCGATGGCAGCTGATATTGAAGTTGAAGGAGAAGATCTCACGGCGGAGGAGATGGCGCGATGGCGGGAACAACATATATTCCGTGCCAGCAAGCCCTCCAACCCAATCGCACTATCATCGCAGCCGAAACGACCTGGGAAGATGGCGTGGCCCAGGCAGCCACTGCCACCGGATGACTCCTACACCGCCGTGGTACGGATACGCGGCGGCCTAGATTGCTCAAAATACCATCCGATCTACCTCAAGAGTATGATGCAAGAGGCTGCCCAACTTGCAGAAGACATCGACAGTGCTCGGGTAAATACCCTAAAAAACACTTTATTGATCACCTCTACCAGTATAGACCATATTGACGCCTACCTTCGCGTCAAAAGCCTCACCATCGCTGGCAAAACCCACGAAGTGGTGGTGCACCCCACCTCTCCGCAAGACTCGTGTAAAGGAATTTTCGCTTTACCCGTCGACATTAAGGAAGCCGAAATCTTGCCGCATCTTCGACAAGCTAACCCGGAACCCGCGGTGCTCCACGCCCGCCGCATGGGTAAGACCGAAACAATATTGGTGACTTTCCTCGGGAAGAAGGTGCCGTTCTACGTCCAATACGCCCACTGCTGGCTCCGCTGCACCCCTTTTCGACAGAAGGTGGAAGCCTGTGTCAAGTGCAAGCAAATCGGACATCGGCCGGATGTGTGCCCGGTCGTGTGCGTTCCAACTTGTGAGAAGTGCGGGGAGGTTAGCCCCGACGCGAACCATACCTGCAATCATAAATGTGTGGTCTGTGCGGGAGACCACGCCACGGGCTCGGCGCAGTGTCCGCAGCGCTACAAGCCCAAGAAGACCCCTCCTCCTCCAAAGAAGAAGAAATCTGATACCAAGAAATCACGCAAGGAGCCGCCACCACCTCTGAAAGGGAAAGAACACTGGCCGGCGCTACCGACACCATCAACCTCGCAATCAGGACCAGCGCACAGCCAGGTGAGCTGGGCTGGGGTAGCTTCTCGCGGCTCCTCACTTCCCAACTTCCCTCCCAACCTGACAAACACCAATCAATTTTTCTCACTAGCTCAAGAAAACGCAATGTTAAGAGCCAAAATAGCCCAGATCGAAGCTCAAATCCAATCGCTTAACTCCCCTATCCCTAGTACGTCCAATGCATCAGAAGACATGGACGTTTCTAACAATACACAGGCGAGCCCTGTGGTGGCGCCTCCCCCTCGAAATACGGCAGGACCTCCGCCCGCCAAGCGCAGGAGCTCCGACGAGGCCGAAATTCTCTTAGACGCAGACGCCTACATGGATCTGAACGACAGAATCACAGATCTTGAAACCAAAACTGGTCAGAGATTCCTTGCCATAGAGACGCGCATTACGCACCTCGAGACTCGCATGACGAATATTGAGAGCAAAATTGACGAACTCAAAAACATGATTGCTACGATCATCCCCCTCATTCCAACACTGAATAATGGCCAAAACAAATAAAAGCAAAGATTTAATTATCTGGCAATGGAACTGCCGGGGGTACAAAAAGAAAAAAGCTAATTTCCAACACTATGTAGCCAATAGCCCACCGGCGGTAATAGCATTACAAGAAGTTCACTGTGCAGTGAAACTACCGGGATATAATACTCACCAGTCGCATCGCTCTGCTGCAGGGTCGTACACGGCATTCCTTACACAACGACACCTCACAGTAACACATGCCAAATTTGACGGGGTCGACATAGAACACGACTTTATTAAAATTCTTCCACAATCTCACAGAATTCCTACCATATCCATTCTTAATGTTTACAGCAAACCGAAAGACAAAAAACGCAAATTTGACACTCTCTTTGTTTCTGCCCGCAAGGAAGCTGGCCGTCACCCGTTAGTAATTGTGGGTGACTTCAATGCACCGCATCAGGCCTGGGGGTACAGAACCAACACTCCCAAGGGTAGGGGATTATGGGAACTCATTCAAGACTCGCACCTTACCGTACATAATAATATAGATACACCGACGAGACTCGGTAATAGTGTCGCCATGGATACGACACCTGACCTTACGCTCTCCCTTCGTGCCAGAAATGTAGATTGGCTCAGATTAGACGAGAACCTATGTAGCGATCATTATATTGTTCAAACCTCCCTTAGCTTTCAACACAAGCCATTTCGTAGCACACAACTCAGTATCACAGACTGGGCTAAATTTCGTGAATACAGGGGAGGGCAGATGTCAGGCGACATTCTTGACATAGAACAATGGGTTGAGCAGTTAAAGGACGATGCGCTCAGATATACCACTACCCTGCCTGAGGAGGCACAGATGCAAGAAATTGACGCGAAACTCCTTCACATGTGGACGGCGAAGAGCTCGCTCTTACGAAGGTGGAGAGGACAACGCTATAATAGGAAACTCAGACGCCGGATAGCGAAGCTGGACCTGGAAATCCAGGACTATGCTGAGCAACTGGCTCAACAGCAATGGGGACAAAAGTGTGAAAGTCTTAGTGGGAGACTGAGCAATAAGCGGACGTGGCAACTATTGAGGCATCTTCTTGATCCGACTGAATCTAAAACTGTACATGGTCATCAGATCAATAAAATACTGCACGAGCGAAAAGACGATCTTGCAAGCTTTTTCCAAGAGTTACGCGATAAGCACCTCCCCTCACAGACAAAAGCTCCCCACGTAAATTACACAGGATCCCGCAACCCAGAACTGGACGCCCCGATTACGGAGGCTGAGGTTGCACACGCAATGGCCAATCTCAAAACAACGTCGGCGTCAGGGCCGGATCAGGTCTCTAATAAAATGCTTCGTAACCTCGACAGGCAAGCCGTTGCTGCACTCACAAAATACTTTAACGAATGCTTGGAGACGGGAACCCTCCCCAAGCAATGGCGAGACGCCAGGGTAATCTTTATTCCGAAACCAGGCAAGCCCATTAACCCCGATAACTTACGCCCCATCTCCCTTACGTCATGCCTAGGCAAATTGCTAGAACACGTTATTCTCTACCGACTAACGGCGTACGTGGAGGAGGCAGGAATCTTTCCAACCGAAATGATTGGCTTTCGTAAGCACTTATCTACCCAGGATATCATGCTCCAACTTCAGAAGGATATAATTAGGCAGAGTCCAGGTTTCGACAGCAAAGCTGTGCTCGCACTTGACCTTCGTGGGGCTTTCAATAACGTTAGCCATGCAACCATATTGAGGGAACTTAATGGACTAGACATTGGAGAGCGTACTTATAAGTACATCGCCAACTTTCTCAAAGATAGAACAGCCACGATTCACATGGGTACAGAACACTCTTCGGAATTCAACCTGGGCAGCTTTGGAACGCCCCAAGGTTCAGTGCTATCCCCCTTCCTCTTTAACGTCGCGATGCTAAACATCACTCGCGAACTTCAGGCAATCCCAAATATATCCTTTGCCCTCTATGCGGACGACATCACCATATGGACCAGGGGCGGCGGTTCGGACGCGGAGCTGCAGGAACTCTTGCAGAAAGCCACGGACCGGGTCAACGAATGCGCGCAGCAGCTCAACCTGACGTGTGCTCCAACCAAATCAGAGCTCCTGCTTCTCCCCTCTCACAAACGAGCCGAAAAACATATGACTCCAATTCATATCACCCTAGATGGCACTCCCATTCCTATCGTTGATAACATTCGGATCTTAGGTCTCACCATACAGAAAAATAAGCAAAACACAACTATAATTCAGAGGCTTAGGCAATCTGTTGCTCAGACAATTAGACTAATTGGCAGAGTATCAAACAAGAGAGGGGGCCTGCGAGAAAGAGAACTACTCCAACTCGTTCAAGCTTTCGTAATCCCTCACATAACATATACTGTGCCCTACCTCACTCTCACTAAACGGGAGGAGGAGGAAATCAATACACTTATCCGCAAGGTTCACAAGTTTGCCCTAGGGTTACCCATGAGAACATCTACTGAACGATTTCTTGCCACTGGGGCGCATAACACAGTCTCAGAGTTAATTGAAGCCCGCCTCAATGCACAGTATTACAGACTCGCAAAATCCACTACCGGAAGATGCATACTTCACAGCCTTGATATTAACCCTCCCTTCCAATCTACACGCAAAATTCCTCTGCGGAGTGAGCTCCGAGCCAAATTGTATGTACCACCGCTTCCTCGGAACATGCATCCACAATATAACCACATGCGGAGAGTGGCTCGTGTGCGAGCGTTGCACCGCCACTACGATAAACTACCCGGCACACTATACGTAGACGCCGCAGAATACCCCTCAAACCCCCATAAGTTTGCTATCACGGCAGTCACTCCACAAGGCCAGCTGGTGGCAGCGGCCTCTGTATGCACCTCTTTCTCAGAGGAGGCAGAAGAGGCAGCCATAGCGCTGGCTCTCACCATCCCCTCAGCCGCCACAATCATCAGCGATTCTAAATCAGCCGTGTACGCCTATGGAGCCGGGTGTATCGGCAGACTGGCTGGAATCATCGCATGCAAATCAGTAGTTCAATCAGAAGTTACACTCGTTTGGGCTCCTGCACACGAGGGCCTGCCAGGCAACGAAGCCGCCCATGCCTGTGCCCGAGGTTTCACGAACCGGACACAGACAACACAAGGGGAGGCTGAGGCCGGCGCCTCGCGTGAAAGACTCATAACATATCACGACATCTGCCAACACTACACGTCATCTCGACGCACTTTACCCCCTCTCACTCGTCCCCACTCGAGGGAATTGGAAATCTTATGGAGACAACTGCAGACACACGCCATCACTACTCCGTCACTCCTGAATAAACTATACCCCGATCAATTTCTCGATCCCGGCTGCTCTCGTTGCACAGCCCCTTATGCTAACTATAACCACATACTTCTAGAATGCCCCGACCACCCCCCTCCCCCCCGCCTTAAGAGTGTGGAGCTGTGGGGGGCTGCCCTAGGCAGCTCCGAGCCTGGTCTGCAGGACGACGTCCTGCGCTGGGCCGTGGAGGTGATGGGGCTCTACCACGAGTAGATGTCTCTGTCGCCGCCCACCCCCGCAGATCCTGCAGGGTTTTAATCCTGACAAATAAAGTTATTCATTCATTCATTCTGGGGGCGGCTCGGAGGTTTTCGACGAGATCAGAACGGGAAAGTCGTCGAGCAGCGTCGGGAGTCTTTACCACCTTCTCGCCTCGCAACGTTTTATTGCGATAGCAATTAAGAGGGTCTTGCGCTGGAGTTTGAGGTATAGTAGCGGCGCCTGGTGGCGGCGAAAAACGTCATCTGGGTAGTACCAGCTTGGATAGTATTGAGCCCTGGCTGTGGCGAAGCACGTTTCTAGCCCGCGTTTTGCGTCGATTCGCACTTTTTTCTGCCCTGTTTAGAGTGCGAAAAGGCTCGTCACTTCTCACAGACCATGGCGACCAGGCTGCGAGCTGGCCGCAGCTATATAGTTACGGTGGCTAGATGGGTAGGTGTGCCGACCGGCGCCTCGGGAGCGTAGTTCACCGCTTCTCCGCGTCATGACGCAAAATTGGCGCTGCGGTCAGTAGAACGGTTCCGCAGCGCGCGTCGTCTGCTACAGGGGGCTGGCGGACTGGCGGCGAGCAAAAAAAAAAAAAAAAAAAGAAAGAAACAGAGCTAGTCCGTATTGGAATAGTTGTATGTCGTCTGTTCGTGTCAGTTTCAAAGGTGAAGAGCTCCGCATCTCTCGTACTGTTTGTAAGTTCCTAAGCGATGTGGAATGTTCCAGGTCGGAAAAATGACCGGCGAGATTAGCGCCGGCGTTGCTCCACCAATCAAGACCACCAAGGAGACTTACTGCTTCGCTCCGAACTGCAAGTCGGGCTCTAAATTTGTGACAAAGACAGCGGAATTGTTCCACTGTCTGACAGCGGAAATGTTCACCCCGAGCTGCTCAGTAGCTTGCTCAGTATCGGTACGGTGGCTAGATCGATTGTATCGGCGACGTTAATGAGCAAGCGGTACACCGAAAAGCGTACGTCCATGAACTCCTCGACGTTGGAAATTTTCAAGCCGCACATGAGGTGCTCAGCGCCCGCGACATCGAGCACCGCTGCGCTGCTACAGGGAAAAGAAAAGTGATTCTAGGCTGATATTCTATATAGCAGGCTATGTAGCAAGGAAGTTCCTGCAAAGAACCAAGTGCACCGATTGCTCAGGGACATTACTAAATTCAACAGAATGAGTAGGTCAGGGCTGTTGCTCCCTTCTGAAGCACTAAAGAAACTGGTAGCATCGCTCGAAGACGCCTTCAAGCTGTGCTTCAGTTTAAATGAGTTACGAAGGAACAGTGTATCGCCGACTTTGCATCCTTTCTGCAGCTGAATCCCCCGAATTTAATCGGCTGTAAGCGGCACAAGAAAGAGCTCACAAACGATGTTGTGAAGTTCTATTCAATTATACGCGTTTACTTTCTTGTCAAGGGCAATAACATAACGCGCGAAAGCAACAGGGAGAAGAAGAATCACCTGAAGTGGAGGCGTACATGTGCTGTGAACAATGCTATGATGTGGTGGACCAACGTTGCGGCCTTGCTGGCGCTAGGCTATTTATGTTGGTGCGTTTGCTGACTCAAGTTATGAGAGCGTTTCTTGTATTTTAAATATATTCATGAATTTAGCCCAAGACGTATTACATTATTTTATTGTAACCAAACAGTGAACCATGCATATGCACTTACCCACACAATTCGTCTCTTAACAATTTAAATACCGTAACTGAGGCAGCAATAAACACAATAGCTGGATTTCTCGAAATTGAAACATTAGAACTCACTAAATATCACGTAAACACGTTTCCATGTACCGTATAAAACCACTGCAGTATTGTTTTATGCATGGAAAAATGCATCTACATACTTAATGCAATATGCTGGAGCGCCGCGTTTATACCAATAAATGTGACCAATCGCCAAGCTAGAAAATTAACTTCAGCATATCGTGTCTTCTGACTAGACGACAGCAACAAGTTCCCCATTCTGGCTTTGCCTACACTGCTCAAAATGGCATTGCATAGCACGTACTTCAAAGCTAGAGCAGAGGCAGCGATACTATCAAACACGCTGCTCGTCTACACAGCGCAGCCGACGTTGCGCGCAGCTCAGCCGTTATACTGTCCGCAGCGCCACTTCTGCGTCATGATGCGGAGAAGTGGTGAACTACGCTCGGTCGGCACACCTACCCATCTAGCCACCGTAATATAGTTATACGAAAACGGACTCTCCGTGTGCCGTGGGACGTAATGCTGTTGGAAGCAGAAGACATCGGCGACGCCGATCGGGAGAGACCGAGCTTAGCCTCGAAAAAGCGTCACCGTCGTTAGTGCTGCGTCGTGGGCTGCCATGAACAAAAAGGCCTGAATCCCAACATCAGATTCTACCGTTTTCGTTCAAGGCCTCAGAAGTGGAGCGTCGGACGCGCTGGATAACTGCAGTTCGTCGCGCTGGGTAAGCGAAATAGAAGACCGACATAGCAGCAGGCATGGCTGGTGATTCACGATTCGAGACCCGGCCACAGCGACAACTAACAATTCGACCGGTGCGAAGTGGTGAAGTGACCAGGTGTGTGCAAAGAACCACAAATGGTCGGGCTGATTCGGTGACAATTCACTACCCCACTAGAGCAGCACAGGTTAGAGAGTTGAATGTGCTCATCCTTGACCTCAAGCCAGCACGTTGAGGCAGCACAGCAAGGTAGTATTGATTACAGCACATCGATGTTCGAGCGCTGTCATTAAAAGCTACATCAAGCGAGCAGCGCACGAGCTCGCGCTGCAGCGCGATTCGCACGTACGTACGTTAATTACTGCGAGCTTATATGCATTGCATCAGTTATTTATCAATTGCTAAAGGGACAGATGGCTGCTACTACAGCGCAGGCATAATTACTTGTCTAGCGGCATGCAGTCAACAAAGATTGCAGGAGATCCGCCGTTTCGCGGCATGTCGAAAGACCGCTGCCGTCGCGGCGTGTACGATCGTGCGCTCGAGCAGTTCGTACACCGCGGCATGCTGAATGACCGCTACCGTCGCGGCGCTAACCGTGGTGCGCTCGAGCATTTCCGTACACATGTCTGCTTATCACTGCTGTGAATTCATTTATAGAAAGCATTTCCTCGCGTTTGTGCGGCTGAATCTAGCAGCGTGGAAACCTTGCCTGAAGTTCAACTTCGCACGTGCGTGACTCGCTTCAGTTGCGATTGACACCACGGTAAAACTTCGCCGCTTATTTCTTGAACGGCGTACAGGTATTCGGCGTTGCATAATTTCTTGCCTTTACGCAGCATGCCACCCATGGAAAAATCTTCGGCGCCCGATATTCGCTGCAAGCCGTGGTACAACACAACCGAAAGTGGCGGATCCATATTGTAAACGTGCTTCCCGAAGCAGACGACCGAGTTTGGTAGTACCCAGTTTCGGATGGAGGGCGCTTTTTAGCACCATTTTCGCAGCGCCCCCTGGGCAACGCAAGAGCCCCTCTCCAAAGCAGATTTCTGCCGTCGGCGTCACCGTCGTCGTCACCGTGAGCTTCCGTATGACGTCAACGGCGATGAAATCGTCGCCGCGCTCCGGACCCTGTATGTGCGAGTGAAAGGGCGCGAGGGACGCTCGCTTTCACGGGGAGCGAACGCACGTCGGAGAGCAAACGCGCGTTCTCCGCCGTGCTCCCTGAAGCAGGCCACCAACTGGGGAGACGTTCGCGAGCACATGGTCTCATATCATGAAATTTCCCTTCATTACAGAGAGGAAAGACTCCGGTACCCACCACCACACAAATCTCTCACCAAACTGCGGCAGGTGACGTGGCGCCAGCTACAATCCCGCATTTTCCTCTCCCCCGCCCATCTAGCACTAATACACCCGGGACTTTTCTCGCCTGAGTGCACACTCTGTGGTGCGCCTAAAGCGGATTTCCACCACATTCTATATTTATGCTCTGAGCTCCGACCACCTGCCGATTGGCAACTCAGACCTCGAGCGATGGGAGGCTGCTGTGTCCAGCTCTGATCAGGCTGTGCAAAAACAGCTAACGGACTGGGCTTTAGTCGTCGCTGAGAAGCACCAGCTCCCAGCCACTGCACGCAGCCAAGAGCCAACCCATTCCTAAGGTGTAACCGCATAAGGCACAAACGACTCAATAAAGTTTTCACCACCACCACCTGAAGGGCTGCAGAATTAAGCGTCTCTTTCCTCCTTTCCATATATAGAGAGCAAACGCAACTTTTTCCGTCGCGCGAAAGGCTTGTGGGGGGGACGGGAGGAAGGGAGGGGAGGCGACGTTTAGCTGCGGCACCAAATACATATTTATATAAAAACGCCGCACGCGTTCGGTGCGAACGCGACGCCGACGGCGTCGACAACAGTTCTGCGCGTTGCTGGTGCTGCTGAATGTCCAAGTTTATATCGCTTATAAAACTACTATCCTTACTCCGTATAGCTCTCTACTAATTTGCTATCGCAATTGGTGCTTCGCCTTTCGGGTGAAACTGCGACAATTTTTTTTTCATATATATATAAATACGCATTTGGTGCTGCAGCTAAACGTCGCCTCCCCTCCCTCCCCCCACGGCCTTTCGCGGGACAGAATAAGTCGCGTTTACTTTATATATATATATATATATATATATATATATATATATATATATATATGGTGATTGTAAAGGAGGTTATAGATAGATAAAGAACTTTATTGAGGTCCTGAAGGATTCCGCCCCCGTTTTATAGGGGAGGATCGCGGGCCGCTCCCACGTAGGGACGCGGAGGCCTAGCCTCACCGCCGCGTCGTGGGCCTTCTGGACAGCCTGGAGTTGTAGTAGGACCGGGCTCTTGAACATGGAATCAAATTCATCTTCAGAGAAGTCGTGATGCTTTCCCTGTAAAGAGGGGCACCTCCAGAGCATGTGTCTGAAATCACTGCGATCGTTACAGTCTGGACAATGTGCTGAAATGTCTGAGTAGTGACTGTAAATGTAGAGGCTGGGGTATGTCCCCGTCTGAAGCATGCGAAGAGAGATTGCCTGTGGCCGAGACAACTTTTCGTGTGGGAGTGGGAAGGACCTACGCCCCATTTGATAGTGTTTCGTGACCTCGTTGAAAGTAGTCAAAATGTCCCTAAAATGAAGGCTGGGGGCTGGTTCCTCCGCCTGAGCCGCGCAAGTCCCGGCGCGGCAAGTGAGACCTCGTGCCTGGGAGTGGGCTAGCTCGTTGACATTGGAAAGGCCCCCGACCCTCGAGCCAAGATGAGCAGAGAACCAAGTGATGGTGTGGTGTGTGAGTTCCTTGTGAGCGAGAGTTCTAAAAACTTCCTTGCAGACGGTCCCAGAAGCGAAGGCTCTAGCAGCGGATCTAGAGTCAGTGTAAATATCAGTTCTTTGCGGATCAAGGAGAGCGAGTGCGATGGCCATCTGCTCTGCTTTGTGGGGAGAAGAGGTTCGAACCGATGCTGAGGATAGAATCCGACCCTTAGTATCTGTGGATACTACTGCAAAGTGAGCGGAAGATCCGTACTGGGTGGCATCGACAAAGCATGCAAGCGGAGAGTGGGCGTGAGCGTGGGATAAAAGAGAGGAGGCTCGAGCGACACGCCTGCCCACGTTGTATTGTGGGTGCATGTTTCGTGGAAGGGGAGAGACCTTGATGCAAGATCTCATGCGATCAGAGAGATGTGTGTTTTGCACTTCGAGCGTGAGGGGGTTGTGTCCCGTGTCAACCAGAATCTTTCTCCCTGCTGATGTAATTGAAAGCCTGGCAACCTGTGCCGTTTGCTGAGCCTCGATGACTTCTTCAAGCGTATTGTGGATTCCAAGGTCCATCAGTTTCTCTGTACTCGTGCGCATCGGAAGACCTAGGACTCTCTTGATGCTTTTTCGAATGAGAGTGTTTAATTTAGTCCTCTTGTGGCGTTGCCACTTGTGCATGGATGCGACATAGTTTATGTGGCTCATCAAAAAGGCATGGAACAGTCTGAGGAGGTTGTCCTCCCGAAGACCACCCCGATTGTTGGAGATCCTAGCGATTAATCGGATGACCCCTTCCGCCAGACGGTCGATCATCCAGCCGTTCTGTCCGTTGGCTTCGATGATCATGCCCAGAACACGTATGAAATCCACCCTTGGGATTCGCTTCCCCGCAGCCGTGTGCAGCCTAATGTCGACGTCTGCCAGTGGTTTCCAGTTTTGGGGTTTAGGACCCCTTCTCATAGGCCGATATAAAAGAAGTTCGGACTTTGACGGCGAGAGCTTGAGACCCATTTCCTTGATGTACACTTCAACACAGTCGACGGCCTCCTGAAGGGAGCTCTCGACGTAGCCCTCCGAGCCACCGACACTCCATATGGTAATATCGTCCGCGTATAGGGAGTACTTGATGCCGTCCAGGCTTGAGAGCTCGGCAGCAAGCCCGCACATGGCAATGTTAAACAGCAGCGGGGAGACGACTGAGCCCTGAGGAGTGCCGAAGGAACCCAGATCGTAGGGCTCAGATTTGAGGTCCCCTAGCTTGATAGTGGCTCTTCTATCCCTAAGGAACGAGCTGGCGAACTTGTGGAAGTTGGTTCCTAGGTTGAGGCGAGAGATGGATTCGAGTATGGGGGAGTGTGAAACATTGTCAAAGGCCTTCTCTAGATCGAGGCTGAGAATGGCCCTAACGTCCTTTGTCTCCTGATCTATATTATTATGTTTCAGCATTTTCATGACGTCCTGAGTCGATAGGTGTGGTCTGAAACCTATCATGTTGAAAGGGAAGAGGTTTGTTTCCTCAATGTGTTTCGATATGCGATCGTTGATGACGTGCTCGGCGACCTTGCCTATACAAGACGCGAGAGAAATCGGTCTCAAATTGTTAAAAATGGGACTCCGGCCTGGTTTGGGGATGAGAATGACTGACGCCATTTTCCAGTGCTCGGGGAAAACCCCCGACTCCCAAATACGATTGATTTCTTTGGTGAGGATGGTGACAGAATCGTCGTCTAGATTATGTAGCATCTGGTTCGTGATGCCGTCTGGGCCGGCGGCGGATTTCCCGTTAAGATTGGTTAACGCGTTCCGGACCTCTGCTTCCTGGAAGGGCTTGTCCATTTTGAGGGCTGGCGATCCCGTGTATTGCGGGTAGCCAGAAGGAGGTCGGGCTATAGCCAAGGGTAGGTATGTTCGGGCTAAAGACTCCATTAAGTCCGCGTCTGATTTCGCTTTCCTTTCCGAGTGTAGTATTCTGTCTACCAGACGTGTCTGTGTGGATCTGGATTTGGTCTCCTGCAGCAGGTGTTTGAGGAGGTTCCATTTCCCCCCCACTCTCATTTGCCCATCAACCGTGTTGCAAATTTCGTCCCAATGCTGTTTCTCCAGCGTCTGACAGTGTACGGATATGTCCCGATTAAGACTCGCTATGCGCTTGCGTAGTCTGCGATTCAGGCGGTGTGCTTTCCACCAGGTAACGAGGGCGCTTTTTGCCTCCAGAAGATGGGCAAGCCTGCTATCCATTTTACTGACCTTAAGATCAGTCTTGATCGTTTTGGTGGCCGACTTGACGTCTTCGCCAAGCTGAGATAGCCATTTGGCGAAATCCGGTGGGTCATTGCCTTCTTGTGTGTTCCTAGATCTGATCTTACGAAAGAGGTCCCAGTCTGTGAACTTGAAAGTTCTAGGGGGTTTGCCCTGAACTTGTAATGTTGTACTGAGAATATAGTGGTCGCTCCCCAAGTCCTCGGCCAAGTTAGACCACGAGACCTCTTCCGTGGTTGCAACAAAGGTGAGGTCTGGGGTGATATCCCTAGAGCAAGAATTTCCAGTGCGGGTAGGAAACGCGGGGTCCGTTACCAGAGTGAGGTGTAGATCCGAGGCCGCTTGCCAGAGCTCGGCTCCTTTGGCAGTGGTGCGAGGGTAGCCCCAAGCGTGATGGGGTGCGTTGAAATCCCCCGCTATCACTATGGGTGCACCCGCATTGCTAGCGATCGTAATGGCTTTCGATAACAACGTGGTGAAGCGATGGTGCCTACCTTTTGGAGAGCTATATATGTGGAGTATGAAGATGCTGTTTCTTAGCTTGCTGCCTGGTATGATCTCTATCAGAGAGTGCTCAACCTTGCTGTGTCTCATGTGTAGATTGTGCGTGATTGAAGTGTACTGGTTAGACACCAACGTGCAGATACCTCTGCCATCTAGACTTTTCGTGATGTGGGGTGTGTAGCCCGACAGGCTCACCATTTCCATCAGCGTCTCCTGTAGCATAACAACTTGTGGTCGGATTGATTGGGATTTGATGTACTGCTGTAGGGCTGCCCTTTTTGACTGGAAGCCCCAACAGTTCCATTGCCAAATTACGAAATTGTTATGGTGTCTCGCCATTGTTGAGTATCGCTGGAGGTTTCTCCTGCGAATTGCTACGGGATGGCAGCGTCTGTGCGATTGTGACCTTAGGATTTACTTTGACCGGAGTAGCCTCGGTTGAGTGTACAACTTTAACTTGGTCAGCTTCAATCTTTGTGACTCTGCTGTCCAATGCCGCTATCGACTGGACCACTGCCTTTAGTGCATTTTTGATATCGGCTAACGTATCCTTGACCTGCGTTTTGAAATCTGCATCCTCGTCCTTGGCCGGGTTTGCTAGTGCTCTCCTTTTTGTGGGTTTTGCCCCTGGCTGGACGTCCATAGGGACCTCATCGAGGATCGTAGCCGATGCGGCCACTGTACCGGGATACGTGATAGGAGGAGACGGTGATGAAACCGGCTGGGATTTCCTTAAGTCGGCTATTTCAGCTCTAAGTTGCTCAACAATTGCTCTGAGGCTAGCATTTTCTCTCTGCATCTGTACAAAAATATTCGTATGTTGCTCTGGATGAGTGCCCCCCTTTACCTGTGGGTGTAGGCTCTTAACCTTGGATGCCCAGGTCTGGTGCTGATCTCTTTGCTGCATAGCGATGCGGACGGCAGGTAGCCTGGAGCAGGAACGGCCCCTGTATCTCGAACGGCCTCTGGATCCCGAACGGTCACCCGCTCCGCCCCTGGAACGGGAGCGCCCTCGTGATGGGTGTAGCTGTTGGCTGACGTGAGGCAAGCGCCAGCTGCTGCTCGGGCCCGCAGCGGTATCGCGTGCACCTGCGCCGGCTGGTAGCGGCGGGAAGTCTCCGCCGCCATCTGTGAAGTTTATGTCATCGTCGATGTCTTCCGCAAAGGCCGACGTATATTGCATCAGCCGCTCTCTTCTTCTTCTTCGGACTATGTAAGGCACTTGAAAACGTTGTTTACACGTCTTGTCTGCCGTGAGATGTGGACCCCCGCACAACTTGCATTCCGGGGTGCAGACGTGACCTTCCGGAGGAGATTTAATACCGCAGCCTCTACAGACCGCCTCTTCTGGATTGGGACAAACATCGACTCGATGACCGAGCTTTCCACAGGCATAACAGACATCCGTCTGTCTGCGAAACAGGTTGCAACGCACCAAGCTTGTGCCACACACGATGTAATTTTGTACTTTTAGTCCGTCAAAGAGGACTATCACCGTGGTGGAATTCTTGATTCTCTTGACCTGTAGTGCAGTAGGGTTCCTTTGGTGCACGATAAGTGAATAAAGCTGTTCTTGACCAATGTCCAAGTCTATACCCCTGATGACACCTTTGCATGTGTTGTCGGGGGCAGCTCGGTAGACTCTAACTTCAAAAGTGGCCTTACCGATAGTAATAGTGTTGATCTTGGAGTATGCCCTGGCGTTCTCCGCCGGGGTACTGATAACTGCGATGTTCTGCATCATGTTCGGGCAAACCACGTCTTCTGCGACGTCTTCTTCACTGAGCGCTGCAGCCACTGCGAGTGACTGGGCAAACTTGATTTGACTCACATTTCTCATGTCGAGGCCATTTCTAGGTCTCACGATGACTCGATGGTGGTCTCTTGGGAGGTGAGGAAGTCTCGAAGCAGCAATAAGGCGCCTCTTCAATGCAGCTCGGGAGCGATGAGACGACTCCGCGTTGCGGGGCATCGAGACGCTTGCTTGCGTCTCGTTCGTGGGGGTATGCGTCGTACGAAGTTTGCGTTTAGCGATGGCCACGGACCACCCAGAGTCTTGAAGATCATCGGGAGTGATATCCTCTCCATCGACGGAGATTTGCATAGACATCTTCTGCGTAGAGTTCGGGAAAACCCTTGCGGGAACGGCCGGCGGCCGCTCCGCCGATGGGTAGCTAGGCCTAGCGCGGTACGCAAAAAAAGTCTTGAAGAAGAGGTCGAAAAGTCCACCCACCAAGAAAAACTTGGTACCGATGGAATCCTTGTGACTTTATGCGTTGAGTGGCGCAAAAATTCGCTCACAAATAGGCAAGAAACTGACCGGAAACATTCTCGAGAGCAGGAGCCGATATTTGTTCGGGCGGTCTAGTCGGCGTCCTCTTGTAAAGGAGGAAAGAGACGCTTAATTCTGCAGCCCTTCAGGGAGCACGGCGCAGAACGCGCGTTTGTTCTCCACCGTGCGTTCGCGCCCTTTCACTCGCACATACAGCATCCGGCGCGGGGCGACGATTTCATCGCCGTTGACGTCATACGGAACCTCACGGTGGAACCTCGCAATAACACGCTTTACATTTGTAGCCCCAAGTTACTGGAATTACGAGCGAAATGTGAAATTCGCATTCAACTACAATGCCGCTTTGTCAACGCGAGATTTTTCGCATGAGCCCTGCGATCGTGCTTCATTTCCAAAGCTGCGTAGACTCTCATTTACTGGCTCGGCGCGATGTTTTATGACGTGAGTCAGGAGATCGTGTCTGCCAGTGTGAGATGGGACCATATGAAAAAATGTCGCAGTTTGTAGCAGGAGATGTAGCAGCACCAGCAACGCGCAGACCTGTTGTCGACGCCGTCGGCGTTTGGCCCGCGTTCGCAGCGAACGTGTGCGGCGCTGGTGACTGTTGCCGGTGTCTCTGGTGGCGGCTCGGAGGTTTTCGACGAGATCAGAACGGGACACTCGTCGAGCAGCGTCGCAAGTCTTTACCACCTTCTCGCCTCGCGACGTTTTTATACTACTAACAACTACTATTACAACAACTACTACTAAATACTACTACTACTGAAAATTTTCAACAAACTGGAGTGCACTCTAAATGAATGGTACACGCATGGTTTCATGCTTAGTTTTTTACGCTTTTGTGATCAGCCCAAGATCTCTGATCTGTGCTATTTTTATGATGCAAGTTAAATAATCGTGGGCACAATGCAATGGCCTTGGTTCCCCGTGCCAGAGCAAGCAAAGCAAGAAGAGTCTGACGTCATTCTTACAAGTTAAAAAAAGAGTCCACAAAGTGCAAGAGGTGTGTGCAGCTGAACATGAGACAAAAGGAGTGCCATGCTCGGACTCTTCAATAGAGAGCTTTAGTGTGTCCGTTATTCCCGTGGCGCACCGACGGCGAGGGGGTGGGGGGGGTTGTAACCCCCCCTGAGGCCGACCTTACCCCCCCTTTTGTTTAACCCCTTTTCTTTCCTTGCGCATTTGAGTACTGCAACTAAGATGTAAGACGCGCAATCGTCTGCACACTCGCAAAAAGCGCATTTTTTGTCAATTTCCCGTGAAGAAATTGAAATTAGTGCTGTTGAGATGGTATTGGCAAACTGTCAACCCCCCCCTGGCAGAGATCCTGGGTGCGCTACTGCGTCATTCGGCTAAATGCAAGTGGACTGGGCGTTTTATCGGATGAGTGGAGGCATAAACGGTGAATGGCCAGCACAGTGCAGCCACTTGGTGCGCCACGCCACCAGGTGACTGCAAGCTGTTCACGTGTGTGCGTCCGCTCACCTGGTAAAACGCCCAGTTCGCTTGCATTTACCCGAATAACGGACACGCTCAAACTCTACAATGTTGTGCTCCAAACAACAAGTCCAGCCTGCACCTTCTCGTCAAGTCTGGTTTCTGCTGGAGCGCTCGTACAGTGGAGGGCAAGATTATGCACCAACCGAGAGAATTTCCCCTGTTTTCTGTCCATTTGCTGCAGTGACCTCCACTGCTGCACCTTTCATTGCACTGCTCCACCAGAACGACCCGTGCGACAAATGCTATGGACACCAAAAGCCAAAATGGAGCCTTAAACAACACCATGCCTTAGAGGCACAGTGCATCAACTCACCGTATTTACTCACATGTAGGCCGATACTGTTCTTTAAAAAATAATGTACGAAAGTCGGGGGTCGGCGTAGATTTGAGGATGTGGTATGGCCACCAGACATTGCCAACTGCAAGAAGGTGGATTCCACAAGGTGGACAATGGTGTTGCTGATTTTATCAGCACACAATGAGAAGTGGGAATATTCATAATGATGAAGATCATACAAGCGAAGACGAAGGAGCTCACAAATGTTCAAGGCGTTGCTCTGAACAAGTTCAGATGCCTCTCTACTTCGACATGAATTTGGCATGTCTACTTCAATTCAGGCAGTGAATTGTGTCGTGGTGGCATGGAATTAAATTCCAGTTGTTCTGATAATGCGTCTACGTAAGTGCAACATCTGAAGACTGTTGTGTGTTCTCTTTGCAGTCGAATGCATTTTTCCATTAGATTTATATATTCGAGGAAATATATTTTTCTTTATCTTAGAAATTTCAGGGGTCAGCCTAGAATCGCGGACAGCTTAGATGTGAGTAAATACAGTTAATCTAAGGTGATGCACATCTGAACAGTAGTAAAGAAACAGGTGAAAATGTGTATTTCACACTTAAGACTTGAAGAACAGAAGTCCATTGCTGCCCTTTTGGATGCTTAATTTATGTCTTTTTTTACCACCCCTTCGGCCAGCAAGAAGTCGTAGAGCTTCCTCGTCTTGTTGACATCAATCTTGATGATTGCTCGTGCATTGGCAAGGCGCAGTGAGCCCAGCTTCTCGTATTCATTGACAAGCAGTCCCTTGAAATGGAGGTACATTTCTGGCACTATGCGGAGACCTGCACACAGCTGAAACACATGTGAATCATGTAGTGCAACACACTCACAACATTTTGTGCTTTCGCATACAGACACAGTACTTGAACCCTGCTCACTCAACTGCTGCAAGTAGCACCACCAGCCATGCCAAATTATGGCATCCCTTTGGGCTGGCTACAGTGCATGCAGTTCTTGACGACCACATGATGCCAGAAGTGCACTTGAGCTCTTTGGTTTTTCATTCGCTCAGCGAATCCAGAATTCTTGGTCTTCCCTTTAGGCACAGGACGCGCTGCAGTTAATATTACAATTCACCAAATACGGTGCAAATAGCACTGCAGTTTCACAGCTAATGTGAGCTTAGAGCATCGAAAAGAAGTTTCACGCCATTTGTTGGCACACAATGAAATCTGCAAACGGCAGGTGTGGGTGTACATGTGAGTAAAACTAATTACAATACGCAGAGACAGGAACATAGAAATAAAGAAATGTAAAGGAACTCATCATCATCAGCCTATATTTATGTCCACTACAGGACGAAGGCCTCTCCCTGCGATCTCCAATTACCCCTGTCTTGCGCTAGCTGATTCCAACTTGTGCCTGCAAATTTCCTAACTTCATCACTCCACCTAGTTTTCTGCCGTCCTCGACTATGCTTCTCTTCTCTTGGTATCCATTCTGTAACTCTAATGGTCCACCGGTTATCCATCCTATGCATTACATGGCCTGCCTAGCTCCACTTTTTCTGCTTAATGTCAACTAGAATATCGGCTATCCCCATTTGTTCTCTGATCCACGCCGCTCTCTTCCTGTTTCTTAATGTTAGGCCTAACATTTGTCGTTCCATCGCTCTTTGTGCAGTCCTAACTAAGTTAAGGACAAGGAAAGGAACTATACATCGGCAATAGCAGCAGGTAACAAATTTCACTGTTCAATCATGCAGGGGAAATTTCCAAGCGGGTTATAAAAAAGCTGAAACAGGTGTGTTGTGCAAAAGAATGCCTTTATATTTACACATTTTCTCACTGTATCTAAAAACTGACACGTACCCAGCGGTCTGTAAAGCAACTGGTGATGAGTTCAATTTGTGCACCTAAATAGATACACCTGCGAGAGTTGTGTTCTGTGTGCAGGGTGTTGTTTTCTAGATGAAAGGTAGTGACACGCGTCGATTTAGGAGCGAAATTGTGACAACTGGCTAGAAGAGGCCAATACTGGCATCACACAGGCATTTAAAATTGGTAGTCGACAGGCTCAGCAGCGAAGCAGGCGCTGTAAGTAGAACAACAGGGTGTCCAAAAGATCAAAACTGTCAGAAGGACACCCTAATTAAAGATAGTGGTAAATTGTAACATGTAGCAGTCAGCTGCTTAGACTAATTATACATAATTTTAAACTGAATATATTGTTACGGTGAAGGGAAAGAAGAAGTTGACGCGAACGAGAGGAAGACGAAGACTCTGGCCATCGCCTGAACGCCATATTTCTTCGCTTGTAAATATACATTCTTCTACACTCGAGGGCCTGCTTTCTTCCTGCAACATTTTGGTGGAAGGTGCTGGGTACAATCACGGAACTTCGCAGCGGACGTCATCTACCTGCCGCCACAATGGCAGATCAACCGACACAACCGGCAACGCCTCAGCAGTCCATGCCAACGGTCATCCTCACTCATCTGCGGGACCCGGGGACATTTTGTGGCACGGACAACGCCGACGTCGAGGACTGGCTTGCGATGTACGAACGAGTGTGCGACAACAACAGGTGGGATCCAACAACGATGCTAGCAAACCTCATGTTTTATCTGAAAGGAACTGCGAAGCAATGGTACGATACGCATGAAGCTGACCTAACAAGCTGGGATGTCAGCAAAGAAAAAATGCGAGACCTGTTTGGCAGACCTGTCGGTCGTCAGTTGGCAGCAAAAAAAGAACTTGCATGCCGCGCTCAGACGTCCACAGAATCCTATGTCGTGTACATACAGGATGTGCTGGCTCTCTGCCGCAAGGCTGATAACACCATGACCGAGGCGGACAAGATTGGTATTGCAAACAAGATTGAAAGGTATTGCAGACGACGCCTTCAATCTCCTGATGTGTAAGGATTGTGCCACTGTGGATGCAATTATAAAGGAGTGCCGGCGCTTCGAACAAGCGAAAGGCCGCCGCGTCCCTCAACATTTCAACAGACTGCCCAATACCACCGCGACATCTTCATGCGAAGACCCACCGCAGTTCGTTCAGCCGACAGGATCAGAAGATATAACGTGTATCATTCGCCGTGAGCTTTAGGCCATGGCTGCGGCTCCAATTCGTTCCGACTGTCGGGAAAGTGTGCCCGCTATCTCGCTTATACAAGCGGTCGTTCGGGAGGAAATAGTGAGTTTGGGCATTCCATCTCTCTGCTCGGTCCGCCATACGAACACCTACCAAATTTCTCCAGCCGCTCGCTCCCAGACGCAAAGCTTTCCGCCACTCCGTCGCAACCCCGCTGACTGGCGCACAGCGGATGACAGACCCATCTGTTTTAATTGTTCCGGTATTGGACACATCGCCCGTCATTGCCGTAACCGCTGGTCGTCGTCTCCTCGGTGGTCGTCTCCGAGTCACTACCGCCAAGTACCAGACAATCGCACTTTCTCGCCCTACACGCCGCCTAGGAACATCAACGCCGACAGTGCTCCACCAAGATCCAGCCGCTCCCCGTCTCCGCAAGGCCGTCGGTCCCGTTCGCCTCTCGTTCACCGCTCTTCGTCCCCATCTGCAACCGGTCGCTTCCCTTCGGGAAACTAGGCGGTGCAGCTCCCGGAGGTGAAGCTGCAACTCCGACCCGACCCACAAATCCTCTGTTGACCCTGCCTACACGTGGAAACCTACTGGACATTGAAGTTGATGGTGTTCCTGTTACATCTCTCGTTGACACAGGAGCGCAGCTTTCAGTTATGAGCGCTGCTCTCCGCCGAAGGCCCAAAAAGGTTCTGACGCCCGCCGTACCGTGCACTGTGCGAGTCGCCGATGGGAGTACTTCACCTGTTCTTGGAATGTGCACAGCACGTGTGACCATTGCGGGCCATTATAGCGTTGTTTTATTTATCGTCCTTGAGCACTGTCCACACGACCTAATTCTCGGCCTCGACTTCCTTTCGAAACACTCTGCCCAAATTAACTGCTCCGCAGGTGTTGTACAGCTGGATCTGCCGCTTGCTGCCGACGCAGACGCAACAACTTGTGCTTCACCCCGCTTATGTTCTGCTGAGTTTGCAAGGCTGTCTCCACAGGCAGCTACCAATGTCCTCCTGACGCCCTGTCCTCCCGTACCTGATGGCGAGTACGTCGTGTCCCCGCTTACTGACGTGGTTTTGTCACAAAATATTGCCCTACCGAGCACCTTAATCCGGATCCTCGAAAACTGCGCTCGGGTGCCCATCCTCAATTTTGGATTTTCGACGCATGTGCTGCCACACGGTATTGCCGTCGCACTTATCACTCCTTTGGAAGAGCTTGAGATTTCTTCTTTGGCTCCGAATCCTTCCCGAGTACCAACGCACCTTTGTCACCCATTCCTTCGTGCTCGACGCCTGCGGACGATGTTTGTAAGATGATCGCCCCTGACCTTCCTTCCGAGCAAACAACAGCTCTTCGTCACCTCCTGTCATCTTATCGGGATATTTTTGATTTGGACGACCGTCCACTTAGTCAGACATCTGTTGTCACGCATCGCATCAACACCGGTTACGCCAGCCCCATTCATAGGCGGCCATATCGTGTCTCCGCAACAGAAAGGGCCACAATCTAGAAAGAGGTCGACAAGATGATGGACAAGGACATCATTGAACCTTCCAGTAGCCCATGGGCATCACCGGTTGTCTTAGTAAATAAAAAAAGACAACTTGTGGCGCTTCTGCGTTGACTACCGTCACCTCAACAAGATGACAAAAAAGGATGCTTACCCCCTGCCTCGCATTGACGACGCTCTTGACTGCCTTCACGGATCCCAATACTTTTCATCAATTGACCTCCGCTCCAGCTATTGGCAGATTAGCGTCGACGAGATGGACCGTGAGAAAACCGCCTTCGTCACACCGGACGGTCTGTACCAATTTAAAGTCATGCCCTTTGGATTATGCAATGCACCAGCTACATTCGAGCGCATGATGGACTCTCTGCTGCGCGGCTTGAAGTGGTCTACATGCCTCTGTTACCTTGACGATGTGATTGCGTTTTCGTCGAACTTTGAGAGCCACCTGAGGCGCCTCACGACCATACTCTCCGTGTTTCGCAGGGCTGGCCTTCAGCTAAACTCCTACAAGTGCCATTTCGGTCGCCGTGAAATTACCATGCTCGGCCATCTCGTAAACGCCGCCGGAATCCAACCTGATCCACAGAAAGTCCACGCTATGCGCCATTTTCCTGTACCTTGTTCAACAAACAATGTCCGTAGTTTTCTGGGCTTATGCTCTTATTTCCGGCGATTTGTGAAGCAATTTGCCAACATCGCTCGCCCTCTCACTGACCTTCTTAAGAAAGATGCCTCTTTCTCTTGGGGACCACTGCAGGAGCAAGCCTTCTCTACCCCGATCGAGCGGCTTACAACCTCCCCGATTCCGTCACACTTTGACCCTTCTGCGCCTACTGAAGTACGAACTGACGTGAGTGGTTATGGCATCGGTGCTGTCCTCGCTCAACGTCAACAGGGCCACGACCGTGTCATCGCTTACGCCAGCCGCCTTCTTTCCACGCCCGAGCGAAATTACTCCATCACTGAGAGGGAATGCCTCGCGCTCGTATGTTGCGAAATTTCGGCCGTACCTTTTCGGTCGGAGCTTCTGCGTCGTAACCGATCATCACGCCCTCTGCTGGCTCTCCTCTTTGAAGGACCCAACTGGACGACTTGCACGTTGGGCATTGCGTCTACAAGAATATACATTTTCTATTCTGTATAAGTCAGGGCGCCTGCATAAAGACGCTGACTGCCTGTCCCGCAATCCCGTGGATCAACCGGACGATACCGATGCAGACTCGGACATCAGTATTCTGTCCCTCTCCGGCTTTCTCCATATTGGCGACGAGCAACGCCAAGATCCTGTTCTTCAAACACTTATGGAACGCCTAAGATCCTCGCCTAATGACCCGTCTCTGCGGATGTTCACCTTGCGCGATGGAACTTTATACTGTCGTAGTGTTCGTCCTGATGGCCCGGAGCTCCTCCTAGTCGTTCCAAAGCACCTTCGACTGGCCGTGCTCCAGCAACTTCACGACGCTCCTACTGCTGGACATCTGGGCATCAATCGTACTTACGACCGCCTGCGGCGCCGCTTCTTCTGGCCCGGCATTTATCGCTCTGTACTCCGTTATGTCACTTCTTGCGACCTGTGTCAGCGCCGCAAGACGCCTGCTATGCCTCCTGCTGGTTTGCTTCAACCAATTTCTATCCCTACAGAGCCCTTCTTCCGTGTGGGCCTCGACCTCCTTGGCCCCTTTCCTATTTCTATGAAAGGAAACAAATGGATTGCTGTAGCAACAGATTATGCCACGAGATATGCCATTACACGAGCGATGCCAACCAGCTGCGCTATAGATGTCGCCGACTTCCTAATATATGACGTCATCCTGCACCACGGCGCCCCTCGCCAGTTACTCACGGATTGCGGCCGCTACTTTCTCTCGAAGGTCGTCGATGATCTGCTCCGCTCCTGTTCTACAGAACACCAGCTCGCTACCGCATACCACCCTCAAACGAACGGCCTCACCGAACGACTCAACCGCACACTAACTGAAATGCTGGCCCTGTACGTTTCCGACGATCACCGCAACTGGGACGTCGCTTTACCGTACATCACTTTCGCATACAACTCGTCCCGTCACGATACTGCCGGATTCTCCCCATTTTACCTTTTGTATGGCCGCGACCCCACCTTGCCCTTCGACACGTTGCTACCTTCCGCAGTACAATCATCCAGCACTGGTTACGCTCGCAATGCTATTGCCTTAGCCGCCCAGGCCCGAGAGGTCGCCCGTCATCGCCTCACAGTCTCGCAAGCTTCTCAAAAACAACGCTACGACCTTCGGCACCGAGACCACCATTTTTCACCTGGTTCCCTTGTCCTTCTCTGGACGCCTTCACGTCGCGTCGGCTTGTCGGAAAAACTACTTTCCCGTTATTCTGGTCCATACCAGATCTTACGACAACTGTCTGACGTGACATACGAGATCGCCCCAGTCGGTCAGCCTTCAGTGCCTCCCAACGTCACCAGCGATGTTGTCCACGTCGCCAGGCTCAAGCCCTATGTCCCCCCATTAAGCGACGCTCCATAACCTGCACCGGGACGGAGCTAACCCCACCGGGAGGCGGTGAAGGGAAAGAAGAAGGTGACGTGAACGAGAGGAAGACGAAGACTCTGGCCGTTGCCTGAACGCCATATTTCTTCGCTTGTAAATATACATTCTTCTACACTCGTGGGCCTGCTTTCTTCCTGCAACAATATTATGCAGTGAGGCATAGACTATGCAGAAACTTCATTAGAAGAACAAAACAGTTAAGGAAAAAATAAGAAAGAAAAAGAACCCAGAAACATGACTCTGTATAAGAAGAACAATAAAATATGCATTAACTAACCAGGTATCTGTTCTAAAAAGCACTTTTTGAGTGAACAAAAAAATGAATGCAATGAGGAACATGATTTGATTTCACATGAGATGCTATTCCAGTTTGATGTCACAGCAAAATAGGCAGTTTTGTTCCCATAGTTACAGCTTTCGGGAGTAGAAAGTTGTGTGGCTCTGCAAATCTGATTTTGCAAGTCAAAAATAACATTTTAAACAGTGAAACCTTCAATAGGTACCTCTTTGTGTAGAAGACAAAATGAAGATTAGTAGCTTATGAGAAATGAACTTGTCGAAAGGAAGAAAATTTAAGCTTTTATAAATGGGAGGCAAATCTCGAAGGCCAACCAGCAGTAAGTGCAGGCAGTCTCGTCAACAATGTGTTCACATAGCACTTTGTAAAATAATATATAACAATAATAGCATAAAACTGTTCACCTTGTAGATGATACCAAACCATAACAATGTGTGATGACGATGCTAGCACAACTAAAAATAGTACATTATTTCCATATGACGTTTAAACAACATACAGCAATGACAATGCACTTTTTTATATTTAAACTAATTTTCAGAGCTGGTCACTTTCGGAATGCAGAACTGTCGCTTGTGATTGCAGGGCCACAAGCACTTGGTGTCACGATTATTGAAGCACTTCAATAACCACCGGTTTTGCAACGTAGCACCAACACAACACCTTGAAGTTGGATTGAATTTGAGAATTACCATGGCTACCGACTCGATATCCACTGATAAGTGCCCGTGTGACAGATGCACTTACCTCCCGCTCCTGGGTGTTGAGCTTGTCATAGCCGGGCATGCCCTCAATTGCAAGTGGTGGCGCCGTGCGTCGTCCTGAGGGCACACAAAATTGGATCAAGCTGGTCTAAAACGAAACAACTGCTGACAACCATGAGCAGCCCCAACAAGCTGAACAGACTTGGTTGTCCAATCATTGCTGCATGTCATGCTATTTAAAGAAGGCTGGTTGGTTAACAAGTAATGGGATCCTGGCACTTAAAGAATAGATGACACGGCAAGATTCACACAAGGCAAACCAACAACTAGGCTTCGACCCTGACGGGACCGACAAAACTGCTTAAATTATCTGGCGGGTCTAATAAAAAGAGATGCATAACAAATCTCAAAACACACCGGTGATTCATTCTGCAGTATTTGCCAGAACTTAACCCGCCCCAGAATCAAACGCGTGCCCGCTTCATTTGTGTCCATAGCTAAAAAGTAACGTATAAATTAGATTAAAGCTCGTAAACCAAGTAGAAATTTAAGGCAAGTAGAAATTTAAGGCGACCCGATTTTATAGCAAGAAAAATATATGTGTTGCACAATGACGACCGGTTGCCTAAGGTCAGCTTCGCTGCAGTACATTTGCATTATGTGGTAAATCATACAAACGTCGGAAAAAGGTTTTGGTTTCGCATTCGATTTCACTGCACAGACAATTTTCAGCCCAATTTTCTTGAATAAGAATCAGGTAAATACTGCAAAGAGACAGGGTGAGTTACGGTTATTGCTTGAAAATCTTCCTAGGGCAGGCCAAATATAGGTGTTTTCAACAGATGACGACGTATGTTCTGCGCATTCACTGTCCCCTAAGCTTTGTGGGGACAAACACTGCCACCACTATCTGGTCACTGCCAGGTCACTATCTGGGTCACCATAGGGATGAGGCGCATGCGTGCTAACTGGCAAAGTTCGATGCGGGGACAACCACTGCCACCAAGGGGTCACTATCCGGGTCACCATAGGGATGAGGCGCATCCGTGCTAACTGGCAAAGTTCGAATTATCCGGCGAAGGTCAATTTTAGCATCGAAATAACGAAAGTTGGGGCTCATAGAAATGCATGGGCGCCGGCTGTGCGTTGCCTTCAGTCAGGATTGAATTAACCGAAAAACTGAGTAAACCCAAGTCAAATTAAAGGAAGTCTACATACAGGTGCAAATGTAGTTGCCCTGCAAGACATTTTCATATACAGAAAGCAGATACTTACCAAGGCCTTTTGGTGACGATGGTGACAGAGAGGCATCCTTGACAAGCTGCTTGTGTAGCCAAACTTGCGTGGACGTTTCATTCTGTAATGACAAGTCATCAGCCCATTACGAGCAGGAATTCAAAGTTTGTGGCTGTACTTACAAAATTTCGATTGGCATCCTCTAGCACAAATTACGCTTCTGATTTCTTTTCGCAGTTGCAGAGAATGGTGTTAAGTGTTGGCCTGAGCTAGTTTAGTTAGGTTCTATACTTGATAACAGTGCAAAAGGCATATTGTCCTTTCACCTGTGTTTTTTGTACCGTTTTCGAGTAGAGAACCTCTAGCATACATAGCATCACTGACATCAAAGTACTTAACATTGCAATTTGGGTCATCAAATCAAGATCCTAACTGTGCCACCCTGCAGAGGCAAGTTTCGAGAAATGCTCTAAAAGGAAGTTACAAGTCAACTTCTTTCACTTGTTAAACTGACAGCGTCACCATTATGTTGCTAATTTACTTCAGGGCTCTCAAAATCCTCCTGTGTATGTGTGCCTTCTGCACCACAAACCATTTTGGGAGCAATGACCAGCCCATTTCTAGTGTCCCTGCTTATCTGCTCAGCGATGAACATGCCTGTTATTTATTTAACTAAACATAGGCAGCTCGTGCTGAGACATGTCCAAGCTTTTCCGAGTTGGTGACATGTGAAGCAAAAGGAGAACAGAAAGACAACAGTAATTAACGTTTAGTGCGAGCTGTCAAAAGCTGCTGCTCTAAGCATTCTCTGTTGTCGTAACCATGGTAACAGTGGCCCCAATACCTGCAGCATTTAGAATTGCAGCATAAGCACTTAGAATTCATACTTGAATTATAATGAAAGGGAAAAACTGTCATTGACAAAATTGTCAAAAAGAGGATAGGACAATGCGCTCTGTCATGTCCTCTTTATTTATTTTCTTGTACAGAGGGGTCCACTGTTAAAGGGAACACCGGAGCGCATGGCGTCTGCTCTGCGCCACCGCCGGCCGGCGGCTGCAACGAGCTTCGCGCAGGCGCAGTGAGCGTAGTGGGCGGTGCTCTTTCGTCGTCTGCTACCGTCTGGTGCCGCACTTCGGATCGTCGCGGAAAAGCAGCTCGCGTGGTTCGTACCTGAAAGCAGCCACTTTCCTTCCAGCTGGAAGGAAAATCACGGAATTGATCTATAATCAAACAAATGTCACCCTGCACACCAGCAGCAATGATGCTGCTGTCTTTTGTTCGCCTTCTTGATACATAAACACTGCCCGCTTCAGAAAAGGTTAAGTGTGCACTTCGTTCGCCACTAATCCACGATGGCTCGAGTGCCATACGATGAAAGGCAGCGTATTGTTCAACTGTGGCAAGGGAAGTACAGACAACGCGTTATTGCAAAACTAGCGCAGAGGCCGCTCAATAAAGTTAATAGAATAGACAGTCGTCAGCGTTTGGGGCTGCATGACAAAGGATGGCCTCGGGCCTCTCGTCAGCTTAGAAGGAAAATTAACGGCCGACAAATACTGCGATGTCATCGAACAATTTGCGCTCCCTCATGCTGCAAATGGTGCTTTCCAGCCGCATGAGTTCCTCTTCCAGCATGACATCTCCCATGTGCACACCACAAAAAAGCTCGATCACTTCTACTGCGTCACCAAGTGGAAGTTCTGGGCTGGCCACCGCAGTCTCCCGACTTGAACCCTATAGAACACGTTTGGGGTACCATGAAGAAGTCCTTAGCAAGTCAATGCCTGCACGGGCTCTCCGCGGACAGCCTTTGGAGCACGGTCAAGGCCGAATGGGAGCGTTTGAAGCAAAGTGCCTCATTCTGTGAAGCCTTGTATGCAAGTCTTCCTTCTAGGATCAAGGCAATGCTGGAGGCAAACGGCGACGCAACCAGATATTGAGCGACGCACGGGTTTTATTTATTTGTTTTGACGCATGGTTTTCTTGAAGCCCAAGATGACGGCAGTTTGTAGGAGCACATTTTACACCTAGTCCTAATAAAACGGTTATAGCGCTCAGTGTTTTGAAGGTGTACCCAAAAATGCCTACCGTAATCAGAAAGGCACGATTTGTAAACGTAAACAACCTAAAGGTCTAGAACAATTTGGCATGCTGCTAAACTTCAACATCTACTCATAACTAAAATATCCGCAACTGCGGGAGTTCAACACGTTACGCATGCCAATACATTTCTCCATCGATCTTACCACTGTGAATTCTACTGAATGAGCTTCAATGGCGCTTATGGATTCTTTGTTCAGCATATATACCCACAACAGTGGCTCCAATATGCCTTAGCGTGCATGAGATGACCACTATACACGCAGAAATACTGTCTATTATTGTTGTGTCCTTAAGAGACAGTCCGCCAAAAATTGTCATGTTTTCCTTGCGAGTTCGAACGGCAGAAGTATCTGCAAGGTAATATTTTGCCCCGTCTAATTCTCGTTCAACCTTGCAACGGCTAGCTATCCAAATGTGACCATTAAGCCTCCGGCAAACTTTCAGAACGCGTGAACGGGTTGCTTTGCGACGATACGAAGCGTGGCTGCAGACGGTAGCAGACGACGAAATAGCACCACCCACCTCACTCACCGCGCCTGCGCGAAACTAGTTCTAGCCGCCGGCCGGCGGTGGCGCAGAGCAGACGCCACGCGCTCCGGTGTTCCCTTTAACAGTGGACCCCTCTGTACATCTTGCGCAGCATGTTTATGATTCAGGTATGGCCGACCAGTTCTGCGGAATCCCACAAGGTGGAGGTAGTATCATGAAAGGGAAAAACTGTGATCCACCCGAATGTAGTACTCATCTTCAAAGGAAACCCATATAGTTTTTTTTTTTTTTTTCCCTACAACCCACGTGCTCACTGTACGTTTTCCTCTAGGTCACCGTAGTCGGCTCAGTCGCCCAGTCGCCTTTTTTTCATCCCTGACTCTGTCAATAGACTGAAATTTCTCAATGACACAGGTGCTAAGGTGAGCATATTGCCGGCAAGAGTGGAGGACAAATGCTGCACACCCTTCTGCAATTGCAAGCTGTGAATGGTTCAAGCATTCCTGTTTTTCGTCGCAAATCGCTCACCCTCAACCTCGGCCTCCGTAGAACTCTCCGGAGGCTATTCCTTGTTTCTTCAGTTAGCCATTCTATACTAGGTGTCAACTTCTCTCATTTCGGCCTCCTGGTCGACATGACCCAACAAGGGGATACTTGATTCCACTACCAGATCCAGCATAGCTGGCAAACCTTTTTCGGTTGCTCCATTAGCCTTCACATTGCAATGTACGGTACCGGAGCCATTTGCCGCCCTCCTTCACGAACACCCGTCTAACTGTGTCACCCGACTGGACTACATCAGTGGTTCACAGTGTTCAGCATCACATAATCACCAACGGCCCGCCATGCCAAGCATCGCCGCGTCGTCTTGTACCAGAGAAGCTACGCAACACCAGGAACGAGTTCGAGCATACCGTAAAATTCCGAGCAAGCCCCCCCCCCCCCCTCAAGCAAGTCGAAATTACCGGCAAAGTTAGGGGGGGCGCTATCTCGAAACGGCACCAAAATTCAAGATGGCAGCGACAAAATTTTCCCGCCAAAAAAAAAAAAAGCGCAGTGGGAATGGCATTAAAATTTTATTGAACATGAGCTTTATTAAGCCAAAGATTTGTTAGTGGTGTTTAGCACTCTCAAAACCACCGAAAGAACTACAGATAGAGCGCATCGACGCTGCACCAACGCGTCGCCGCGACCGGCGACACGAACATTGGTTATGCAGCTTCTATTCCAGGCAAAATTATGTCCGCTAGAGTAAAGTGACACGTAATGTTCACTTTATTAAAAACCACATCCACAGTGAAACATTTAGCACTAATGAGAGTTCCGATACAAGTCAAGCTCAGCTGCAGTGCATGGCTACCGACGGCGGACAGCGAACTGCGGCTCAGCCATGCTCGCATCGCAGCTGGATCAGCATGTTTTCTTCGTGTGAAATTTTGCAAGGAGAGGGTAAAGCGGCAATGACGGTAACAAAACATTGCTGCTTGGGAGTGTCGGCGGTTCGTTCTGAAGTGCCGTCTGCTACAGATTCGAAGTGAACTGGAAAAGGCCTAGCGACGATATCGGTGGCGAGTGATTAGCAGCGGTGAAGCTGCCGGCGAAGCTAGAGCGTAGCAGCGACCACTCCTCTGTCGCCGAGTGGTCACGTCGTCGTGCCGCAGGGAAATCCTCTGTGCCGTGTGAGAGGCAGATCTCGCCATCGGCCGGCGGTCCATGAACAGACCGCCAGCCACAGTTCGCCCCGATGCGCACATGTGCCCACTGGGGCGTCCGGGTACGACCATGATTTGATGAAATGGCGTACCGGTGCAATTTGCCGAATTTGCCATTATTTTTGTGGACTGGATGTGGCAGGCCCGTGTTGTTGCAGGGTGGGAGGGGGGGGGGGGGCGCTTTCCCGGAACGGCGCGGAAATTTGAAATTAGCACTGAAGTTAGGGGAGGGGAGAGGGGGCTTTTGCACGGGTGGGGGTGCTTGCTCGGAATTTAACGGTATGTTAGAAATCGACATTGCTCGTCCCTCCAGCAGCTCCTGGTCCTCCACCCTTCACATTTTTATTTTTTTTATTTATACATACTGCAGCCCGTTAGGTCTACAGCAGGTGTGGGTGTACACATGAATAAAACTAATTACAATACGCAGACAGGAACATAGAAATAAAAATATGTAAAGGAATTATACATCAGCAATAGCAGCAGGTAACAAATTTAACTGTTCAATCATGCGGGGGAAAAAACTGTATTTGAAAGTGTTAGTGTGTGGATGGAATGGTCTGATATTAGAGGCATGATAAGCTCTAGTTGAGGTCAGGCAAGCAGGCGTTAAAATGAAGGGATCTGAGAGATGACAAAAAGAGTTCTTATAAGAATATAAAATCTCCAGAGATTCTATGTGCCGCCGTCTGGAAAGAAACTGGAGGTTTAATTCAGAAAGAGCAGATAACGGTAAATAGTCTCACACATGGTGAAAAGTCTTCACACGGTGCCCAAAAAGACCGGCAATTGGCGCCCTTGCGAAGATTATAGCACGCTGAATGCTGCTATGATTCCTGATCGGTACCCTCTACCAAACATTTAGGACTTCACTGTCGGTCTCCACGGTGCCCAGATATTTTCCAAGATCGATCTAGCAAAAGCCTACCATCAAATTCCTATCCCTCCCGAAGTCCAAAGGCATAGAAAAAACAGCAATCACAACGCCGTTTGGCCTCTGAGTTCCTGTGGATGCCATTAGGCCTGAAGAATGCCATCCAGACATTACAATGTTTCATTGATGGTTCACGGACTGCCCTCAGTTTTCGCCTATATCGATGACATCCTCGTGGCCAGTAGCTCATTAGAGACAAGTACGGTTTCTTCTCCATTGCCTTCAGTCTCATGGCCCTATCATCAACATCGCCAAGTGCTTCATCTATCGAGTTCCTTGGCCATCTCCTGAACGACGAAGGCATCAGACCACTTCCTTCCAAAGTTGGGACAATCATCAACTTTCCTCGCCCCACTTCAATGCGGCAGTTACTGATGTTTCCTCGGTTTGGTGAGCTTTTATAGACGTTTTATTCTGTCTTGTGCTGCTACAATCAAACCTTTGGAAGCTCTCCTCAATACCACCAACCCCACATCACTTTTACTGTGGTCAGAGGCGACAGAGTGAGCCTTCACGGAGATTAAAAGGCAACTGGCAAATGGCACTTTGCTCGTACACCCAGCACCCGAGGCCACCACTGCGCTCATAGTTGATGCTTCCGGCACTGCCGTCAGTGCAGTGCTTCAATTCATGGCTGGCGTTTGGCATCCACTCATTGCCTTCTCAAAAAAACTATCAGAAGCAGAGACAAGGTACAGTGCTTTCAGCTGCGAGCTTTTGGCAGCTTACCTATCCGTCACGAACTTCTGCTACTTTCCTCGAAGGCCGCTGTTTCACCCTGTTTACGGACCACAAGCACCTCGTCCATGCTTTCGGCTCTAGAAGAATGACATACTCCCCTCGTGAAATAAAACAACTGGCTCAACTCGCCGAGTTCTCGGTGCTATTTCAGCACGTCAAAGGTGCATTAAATACTCCAGCAGACGCGCTCAGCCGAGTCGAAGCCATTGCAACGACGGGTGTTTACTCGATTCTAACGCACCCTCAATTGTAATGCGCACTCGTTTTCCGTTTTCGTCGAAGCACTCATGTTTGGAATGTCACACCAGGTACTGCATGCGTGTCGTTTCGCACAAGCGCGAGGCATTGGAAAGGAAGAGCAAGCGTCACGATGGCGTCGTAGCATCATATAGTGTTACAGTAGAACCCTGCTGTTACGTTCCCGGGTGCTGCATTTTCTCGGCTGTTACGTCATTTACGGCTGGTCCCGGCACAGCTCCCATAGAACCCAATGCATTGATAACCCTGCTGTTGCGTCGCAACTGTGGACTGTTCCCGCATCATACGTTGCGAACTGCCACCCTGCGCCGGCCCGAGCGGCCCTTTTGACTTTTCATGTCGCTTGGCTTGATGGCTTGACGATGGCATTGGCCGCCCAAAGTGCCGGGGGCGACAACTATGACGTATTTTCGGTTTCCGCCAGCAAAAGTATGGCCCTTGAGATCCGTATTTGCTATCTAAAGATGGTGTCTATACGCATTGTGGCCCTAAATTGGTTTTGGCTCATAGATGTTCCGTATAAAGTCCAAGGGCGATAACGCAGTCGCCGAGCGCCGTATGCTGTATGTGCGAGTGAAAACGTGCGTGGGGAGCCGACGACCGCGTCTAAATCTTGCGCGCGCACAAGAAAAAAAAGCAGGGAGGACGCGCACTTTCTTCCATTGCGCTCGAGGCACTGGCGAGGGAGCGAGGGGGGAGGGATAGCGGGCGGCGTTGTACTGTACTCTGGCATCAACTGCGTACTGCGCTGCGGCGCGCGGTCGCGAGGGCCGTATCTTGAAAGCGATCTACATTGGGGGCAGAGTCTACTCAGTGTAGGTGCGTCGGCCGCTCGTATTCTGTGTATTCTCGGTGCTCAGTTTGCGTTGAAGCGATAGACAACAGCACGATGAGCGCGTGTCCGCGCTCATCGAGTGCGATGTGTCACAGCGTCTGCCAGCGCTTCAGCAACATCAACTGAAAAAGGAGAGTGCTGGCTTGGCGGGCTAGGCCAGCTGCAGCAAGATCAGGTTTGAATGAAGGGAGGAGGAAAGGTCAGGCCCGGTGCGGCAAGATCACCGGGTCGAGGGATGCAGGCCCGCCTCGCACACGCTCGCAAGCACGCACCAGGGTTCGTACACAATATTTGGCTGGAAATTCAAGGACATTTCAAGGATTTCAAGGATGCAAAAAGGAAGAATTCAAGGAGTGTTAGCGTAATTTTATTTCCTCACATGACTTAGGAAAGGAGCCCTATTTTCGCATTAATTTATCTTTCGAGAGCTGTTATCTCCGCTTCTTTTTCTTTGGCTGTTCGACGGAAACTTCGTCGCCTTTCGCCTTTCTGGTGGCTCTTCAAGGCAGATTCCCCCATCGTTGCAATGTCGACCGTCTTCTGACATAATGCGCACATTGCTCGATAAGGATCGCTTGGTTCCGGTCTCACCCAGTGACGATAGTCCGTATGTTGCAGCCACGCAGGCTGAAACTTGCACTTCCCGCCTGGCATCTTGTCAAAGTAAACACACAACGCAAACGCGAACTTCACTGAAATGGCGCGCACGAGGCCGACAAACGGCCCGACTATAGTACCTAAAAGACACATACTAGTGTGCCGAGAGCGGGTGTCGCGGTAGCACCGAGTGTGATGCCTGCCGCCGCCGGCCGCTTGGTGCGCTGCACTTCGAGACTGTGCCGGACCATGCTGAGACATGGGCGGACTTCAGGCAAGACACGACGCGAGTCTCCCCATTTGCCCGGCGATCTGCCTCTTATGTTCTTGTCCCAATCCGCAATACGTTCGGGGTCTGCGGACGCGCTGGGTAATGAGATGAGCCGTTTCTTTCCGCGTCTCTGGGAAATCGCGGCTTCGCGACCTGTTCAAAGTTTCTTTAGACGGACGAGTGCACACATAGATGCAAAAAACCCACTCACAATAAGAAAAGACTGCAACGAAAGCGGCAGCAAGGCGAGAAATGAACTAAGCATTGCAATCGACGCGTAGCAATCAACGCATCGCAAACGAACGCGAGTCGAACACCGCAGGATTTAGCATGATGCCGACAGGCATCGCTGTCTGGTGGCCCGCGGCGGCAGGCATCACAGCCCGCGCCACCGTCCCGCGTAGGGATGGTCGATTAAATGTTTGAATCGATTAACGATTAATCGTTTGTCGCTTTAGCGTATCATCGATTAATTGATTTCGATGCGGGGTTTTTCGTCGATTAATCGATTAATCGACTTTTTCTTTTCGGGCGCTTTAAAAAGGCTGAAATACAGTTATTATTCACGTAAGTACCTATTTTAATGCTTGAAAGGTGGAACCAGGATAAGACATACAAGCGTATAAATTTTGATAAAGAATAATGTTTAATTTGTTAGAGGTCAACTATAATTGCCACTAGTGACTAGTGAAGGAATAAGCAATATACAGCGTGTTCATATCGACACGTGAGCTTGTTTATCTTTCCCCGGTGACCGCTTTTCACCGGCTAACAAATGTTAAGGTGGTGGTCCGGCGCCACCAGCCCCCCGTTTCGATTACTTTTGGAGCAACCATGGTGGCTCTTCTACTTAGGATATAAAGTTGTCGTATATGCCATAAAAAAGCCTAATTTATGTAGATTCCAACTATTTATATTATAAAGAAATTGAATAATGTGATTTAGAAGTAAATGTTCAAGATCAAGCATGATATACATGGTTTTTGCGAAATGTGTCTCAGTTGTGACCATATTTAGAAGAAACTACCGCATTTACTGCATTGCGGCTTGCTCTGTAGCTTTAGGACATATTTATCTATTTCCTAGACGCAGCAAAATAATGTTGAATTTTTACTTTTTGGATAGTTTGCTTTTGAAGATTGCCAAATATCGCAACTTCTGTTGTAAACAGCCCGGCCACTACATGCTCTAGAAAGCTAAATTTTGGACAATTAGAGTTCAAGGAATTTCCATGTAGCACGCTAAATTTCATTCATGTACCTTTATTAGTTTTACACCGCACCTTCGTAGCTTTAGTACCTTCCCGCAAAAATGGGCAAAAGTAGGACCAGAATTCTAAATATTGCTTAATTTCGGTCGCATTATTAGGAAAGCCAAGAAAGGTACATAAATGAATTTTTGCATCCCAATTGGAAATTGCTTGATCTCTAATTTGTCCAAAATTTAGCTTCCTTGAGCGTGTAGTTGCCGGGCTGTTTACAACAGAAGTTGCGATATTTTGGCAAACTTCAAAAGGAAATTATCCAAAAAGTAAAAATTCTAAATTATTTTGCTACGTCTAGGAAATAAATATGTCCTAAAGCTACAGAGCAAGCCGCAATGCAGTAAATGCGGTAATTTCTTCTAAATATGGTCACAACTGAGACACAGTTCGCAAAAACCATGCATCTCATGCTTGTTCTTGAACATTTATTTCTAAATCACATTAATCAATTTCTTAATATTATCTATAGTTAGAATATACAAGAATTAAGCTTTTTATGGTATATACCACAACTTCATATCCTAAGTAGAAGAGCCACCGCGGTTGCTCCAAAGGTACTCAAAACGGGGGGGGAGCTGGTGCTGCCGGACCGCCACCTTAAACGTTATCGCTCAGCGCAGGAAGCGCCTGCATGTATCGGAATTTTCTCGAACGTTATCGATGCTTCTATCCGTTGTCAGTTGTCACCGACGCTTATGTAATCTGATTGTATGAGCGACGCCAATTGTCTAGTACCTTCTGGAAGACACGCGGGTACCAGAGATTACTCTGGAACCTTCGATGACTCATGTATAAAAGCCGACGCGCTTCGCCGCTGATCAGATTTCGACGATCGCCGATTGTGTTCGCCGCTATCGTTGTGCTTCGAGTGAAACTTGCTTTTGTGGGCACAGGCTCGCCCAATAAAAAGTCTGTTTCGTCATTCACAGTTTTGCGACTGTTTTCTTCACCGTAACTACTACGTGACAACTACAACGTAATTTTTAAAAATCGCCTGTGGCAGGTAGCATAATTCTTATCGTTGAGCGGTGGACATTAGTAGCACGATCAATCGAAAGACATATTCAACCAATTAACAAAAATTGACTAATTAACTTCTTGGTTAATTACTTTATGACACATATCGCAATTTACGAACTGTAGCCGGTGAGCTTGCAAGACGCATGTACTTGAAATGAATATCCAGGATGACACCAGGTGCGAGATACTATTTCTCAAAGTGTGGGACGAAATACATGGACGTTACAGTTACCTTTGTGCTTCCATGCATTTTGGTAAAAAATTAAGTGGAACAACAGTGCATTTTTACGGCGAGTATGATGGCGCCTATATCCAAACTGGTGTCATTCTGGAAATTCATTGCAAGTGGATACGCCTGACAAGATCACCGGCTACAATTCGTAAATTGTTATATGTGTCATAAATTAATTAACTAAGAAGTTAATCAGTGATTTTTTGTTAATTAGTTGAATATGTGTTTCGATTTCTCGTGCGAATTTGCGCCTCATCGAATAACCCAGCTCAATGATAAAATTATGCTACCTGCCACAGGCGATTTCTAAAAATTCCGTAAAACTTAAAAATGAACACCCTGTATGTTAGATGGCGCTTACTGAGGAGGGTGGGCATGGAGGAAGGAATAATTAGAAGAGAACATCGCAGCACGACTGACATCAAGAAGTAATGGCGCAACACGTGATCGCCACATCAGAGCGCGCGGTAGGTTTAATGCTGCCGGGTGCAGGGCAGCAGCGCAGCTGAACGGGTGCGCACTGATTTGAAACTGCTGCGAACCAAACATTATAGGCCAATACGTTGTCACTGAGGGTCACGTGTTGACCCTATTGCGAAGTAAAAAGCGAAGGAAATCGCTTGACGGTGAGTTCGCTTGCCAAGACTAGTTGCCTCACGTAATGCTCTCGCCTAGTTTATTTCTTCCTCCACGGGGGCGGCCTCTCTCCAGGCCCCAGGCAGCCTGTGTGACGTGCGCGTAAAGCGGGGAAGCGCTTGGCCAGCTGGATATGACTCGGGAAAACAGTCGACAGTCGCTCTCGGTCTTCGCAGCCGCGCGGTCGTTGCTCGTACTCCGCATTCTACAGTACGATTTCAAAATTTTCATGCCACTTTAGTCACTGTCTGGAAAACGATTAATCGAACTGCTTTAATCGATTAAACCGATTAAATTAAAGGTACACATCGATGACGATTAATCGTTTTGCGGCGTACTTTTAGTCGATTAATCGATTAATCGTTCATCGATAGTCCCGCGTTGGAGACTCTCGGTGGACGGCACACTAGAATATGTTCTAGGCACTATACGCAAGCCGAGCGAGCGATATGTCTCGCATTGGATTGGATTTCCAATGCATATTAGTTGCCAGACGACTTAGGGGCTGCGAGATTTAAAACCGAAACTTCCTGATGTTGCCCTTTAGTCAACACAGCTTGTTTTCATGGGCATTCGTAAGCGAAAGGGCCTTAAATATCAGCATGACTTGCGGAGGTACATCGTTAATTTCCTCTAGCGGAACAAATCCCACGGGATTTTCAAGGATTACAAGGAGCCCACGGGTATTCAAGTACTTTCAAGGGCCCTTGAACTTATACTGTCAATATCAAGGATATTCAAGGATTTCAAGGGGCTGTGCGAACCCTGACGCACACGTGCGCTCGCTTCGCATTCCGTAGCGGCGGAGAAGGTGCTTCTGCTGCTCGCGCAAAAATGACAAAATTTGGGGCGAAATCTCTAGGTTGTCGGCGGGGGAAAATTCGTTATTTCGAGGGGGTCTCTCGCTGCCACTTCGTTACGTAGAGGTTTCAAATACATGTGCTTCTATGGAGTAACGGCGAGAAATACAAAAACTTCGTTATATCCAGGAATTCGTTATATGGAAGTTCGTTGTAAGCAGGTTTAACTGTATTCATGTCAAGACCTATCATTTATTCTTGTCATACATTCTTGTCATACTATGCCAATTTTGGTACACACCAAGTTAATGAAACGACCATGAGAGCACCAAGATGTAGGCGGCTGTCTCATGACCTACATGACACATGTCATGATATTCATGTCATGCCCTATCATTTATATTCATAATACACTCTTGTCATACTACACCAATTTTGGTACATACCAAATTAACGAAACGACCATGAGAGCACCAAGACGTAGGCGGACGGACGGACGGACGGACGGACGGACGGACAGACAGACAGAGACAGACAGACAGATAGATAAAGTCAAAGTGGCAAATGTTCGCCAAGAAATGCTTCACATTTAAAAGTTCCCGGAATGGTGGTTCAGCATGCTAATGTTACGACCTATCACATTGAGTAGCACTGACAATTGGGCGAGTTGGTACGGATGCATGGCTTCAGAACGGCGCAACAAGGAAGACGAAAGGCGCTTGTGTTCGTGTGTTCTTTCGTCTTTCGTCTTCCTTGTTGCGCCGTTCTGAAGCCATGTTACGACCTATGGCAATGTTTACCTAATCACCTTCGAAGTAGGACCCTTGCGAGCACACACTGCATGTTTTCCTTGGCACTTTGCATAGTGAGGTGTGCTGGCACAGTTGTCGGAAGGGTGATCTTGGGAACTACACTTTTTACAGGTTAGTCAGCCTCAGCAGCTCTGCGAGCCATGGCCAAAACTTTGACAGTTGAAGCATCAGTGAGGGTTAGGGATATATGGCTTTACAAAGATTTTTGTGTATCCAGTTTCGAGAGTTTAAGGAAGTGTACTGGAGACAAAGGTCATGACCAGATGTTTGGTGGGAATTCCTGTGTTGCCTCATCTTAGTTTGATTCTTTGCACATTGATCACATCCTGGTCCTTCCATCCTTCATGAAGTTCAGTTTTACTCATATCTACTAGGTCATGGGGAACCCAGGAGTTTCGCAGGCCCCTCCTCAGGGTTCCGCGGGGCACTGATAAATATTCCCTGGTTCTGCGCTCTCCAAGTCTGTGTCGCCATAGTCATCAGCGAAAATCATACGGGACAGGAACACCGGAAGGCTTCGTGCGTAATTGTGCTTTTAAAGCATTTATTCTTGCTGTAAAGGCGTTTATTAGGCACCAGCCTTTCGGACCGACCGTTAGTTCAAGGCCCGAGATCTCAGAACGAGCGGCGTTTCTCGAGGAGAGCGCAGGAGGGATCGACCCACTAGACAGGGCTGGAGAGCATGACCCACTATGGCGTTCGTATCCTTCGCTACAATCACCCCCGGGAGCGAAAAGGGAGCCGTCGGGCGACCGAACAGCTAGTCACTATGAGTGGGTCATAGTAGGTCTTGAGGCGCTCGACGTTGACAATGTCGTGTCCACGACGGCGCATGTCCGTAGAAGGTTCAACTGGTTCGAACACGTAGTTGATGGGAGATGCGCGTTCAACGATACGGTAGGGGCCTTCATACTTGGGCACTAGTTTGGATGAGAGACCAGGTGTAGCGGAAGGAACCGAGAGCCACACAAGCGCTCCAGGAAGGAAGGTGGGTGCAGAAGTGGTGTCACCGCCTGTGCTCTTCTGGCGCTCTTGGTCACTGGATGTAAAGACCCGTGCGAGATCGCGGCACTCTTCGGCATGTCTTGCCGTGTCAGAAATGGGTGCACATTCGGATGCATCCGGCCGGTACGGTAGAATTGTGTCGATGGTGTGCGATGGGTGCCGACCGTACAGTAGGAAAAAAGGTGAAAAGCCAGTGGTGCTTTGAGTAGCGGTGTTATAGGCGTAAGTGACAAAGGGCAGAATGGCGTCCCAATTAGTATGGTCGGAGGCTACGTACATAGCAAGCATGTCCCCGAGGGTACGGTTGAAGCGTTCGGTAAGGCCATTGGTTTGGGAGTGGTACGCCGCAAGACACCCCCGCGATCACTAAGCAGTTCCTGGGGTGGCTCATGTCGCAGGATGAATCGTCGAAGCAAGAAGGAGGCAACATCGCGCGCTGTAGCTGCCGGTATGGCGGCAGTTTCAGCGTATCGCGTCAGGTGGTCGACTACCACAATTGCTCAGCGATTTCCAGCCGACATCAGTGGAAGGGGCCCATACAAATCGATGCCGACGCGTCCAAACGGCCGAGTAGGGCAAGGTAAAGGTTGCAGACCGGCTGGCGAGAGGCGGGCCGAAGATTTCTGGCGCTGGCAATCGGGACAAGAGCGAACGAACTTGAGAACGTAGCTGTACATCCCGCGCCAGTAATACCGCTGTGAAGACGCTGGTAAGTCTTGAAAACGCCGCAGTGCGCACACTGTGGATCAGTGTGGAAAGCTGCGCATACTTCGGAACGCAGACTGCGGGGTACCACTAACAACCACTGGCGTCCGTCGGGGTTATAATTGCGTCGGTGAAGCAGGTTGTCGCAAATGGCAAAGTGACGTGCTTGGCGACGCAATGTGCGAGTGCTTGGTTGGGCCGACGAACCAGAAAGCAAGTCTAGAAGGGAGGCAATCCAATGGTCCTTGCGCTGCTCAGAAGCGATGGTGTTAAGGTCGAGCGAAGAAACAATCTCGGATAGGGAAGAGCAGGTATTGTCAGGCAACGGAGAGCGCGAGAGGGCATCGGCGTCAGAATGCTGGCGGCCGTTGCGGTACAGCACGCGGATATCGTAGTCCTGCAAGCAAAGTGCCCATCGAGCAAGACGGCCAGAAGGGTCCTTCAAGGACGACAGCCAACATAGTGCATGGTGGTCCGTGACGACGTCAAATGGACGGCCATATAAATTAGGTCGGAACTTAGTCAGAGCCCAGATGATGGCTAAGCATTCTTTTTCTGTCACACTGTAATTTGTCTCAGCTTTCGTAAGCGTGCGACTTGCATAGGCGACAACATATTCAGGAAACCCTTGTTTGCGTTGGGCAAGAACAGCGCTGAGGCCAACCCCGCTGGCATCTGTATGCACCTCAGTAGGAACTGTCGGATCATAGTGGCGCAAAATTGGCGGGGAGGTAAGCAGATGACGCAGCTTTGTGAAGGCCTCGTCGCACTGGGACGACCACGAAGTGAGGGGCCCGTTGCATGTAAGCAGTTTCGTCAGGGGTGAGATGATGGCGGCGAAATTGCGAATAAAGCGTCTGAAGTAAGAACACAGACCTATGAAACTGCGCAATTCTTTGACGGATGTTGGCTTAGGGAATTCGGCGACGGCCCGAAGCTTGGCTGGATCGGGGAGTATCCCATCCTTGGATACGACGTAACCGAGGATCGTCAGTTGCAGAGCTGCAAATCGGCACTTCTTGAGGTTTAGTTGCAGGCCTGCGTTTGTTAAGCACGTCAAAACACACCGTAGGCGTTGAAGGTGCGTTGTGAAGTCCGGCGCAAAAAGAACAATGTCATCAAGGTAGCACAAGCATGTGTGCCACTTCAAGCCACGCAGAACGGTGTCCATCATGCGCTCAAATGTTGCGGGCGCATTACAAAGCCCAAAAGGCATTACGTTAAATTCGTATAAGCCGTCGGGTGTTACAAAAGCTGTCTTTGGCCGATTGCCGTCAGCCATGGGTACTTGCCAATACCCTGAGCGCAGATCTAAAGATTAAAATAATTCTGCGCCTTGTAGACTGTCAATGGCGTCGTCTATGCGCGGGAGAGGGTAGACGTCCTTGTGTGTGATCTTGTTTAGGCGCCGGTAGTCGACACAGAACCGCACAGAACCATCTTTCTTCGTAACGAGGACCACAGGGGATGACCATGGACTGTTGGAAGGTCGTATCACCTCGCGGCGAAGCATGTCGTCGACTTGTTCGTTGATTACACGACGCTCTGCAGGAGATACACGATACGGGCGTTGCCGCAATGGCGGTTGCGAGCCAGTGTCGATGCGGTGAGTAACAGTTGATGTCCGGCCTAGGGAAGATTGCCCGACATCGAAAGAAGAACGAAATTCTTCCAAGAGGCAGACAAGTTGAGATCGCTGGACCGGCGTAAGGTCATCGGCAATGGAAGAATCAAACACATCACTGGACGGTCCCTTACAGGCAGAAATAGCGGTGAGCGCATTAGAACTAGCGCAGTAATTTTTCATCGGGCACGTCCATAACTTGCACGTCTTCAATCGCTTCGACATTGCCTAGACATTCCCCTCGGAGCAGAATGACAGGGTAGGGGAACGGGTTGCAAACGAAAATGGTGCTGTAGCCCTGCTTGATGTCCACTGTCGCAAAAGGTAGCAGCAGGCCTGTCCGAGTAAGGAAGCGGTCAGATGGAGACAGCAGCGCAACAGCGTCTGAGATTCCACTGCAGTACATGGGCACGACTGTCGACGCGCGGGGAGGAACGTGGGTGTCGTCGTGGACAATTAGCTTGCTCGACAGGGAAGTATTGTCGGTGATCGGCAAGTCTAACAGTGGCGAGAGTTCCATCTCGGCCCGTGCGCAATTGATAACGGCATTGTGGCGCGAGAGGAAATCCCAGCCGAGGATAACGTCGTGAGAACACGAGGTGAGGATTATGAATTCTATGGCGTACAGAACGTCGTCTATAACAACACGAGCAGTGCAAGCCGCTAAGGGGTGGATATGCTGAGCACTGGCTGTGCAGAGGGACAGTCCAGAAAGGGGCGTCGTGACTTTCCAAAGTAGGCGGCAAAGCTTAGCGTCCTTAACACATACGGCGGCTCCAGTGTCCACGAGTGCAGATGCGCGAACACCGTCAACAAACACTTCGATCACATTTGAAGGACTGCGTTGAGGACTTTCACGTTTCGACGGGGCCACAGCCCTTGCCTCTTGGACTGCGACGATTAGTTTTCCTCGTCCCGAGTTACGGGACGGGGTCGCATCGGCGACATTGAGCAACGGCGTGGAGATGGTGAACAGCGGGTAGTTGGCGTCGGGCGCGAAGTCGGTGACATAGCCGAATGGGATTCGTAATATGGACGGTTGAACTGGCTTGTCATAGATGATGCGGCGCTAGGCGACTGAGCGCGATAACAATAACGAGCGACGTGACCGGCATAGCCGCACGCAAAGCACACCGGCCGGTTGTCGGAAGTACGCCATTGGTTCGCTGGGGCAGGTCCCATCCATGTAAGAGGTCGCGTTGTACTGGGCGGATGCTGGTATGACGGCATGGCGGGCAGCGGTCGGGGCCTAGCCACAACGTCGCCATAACGGAGAGGCACACTCGGAGAGAGTGGTTGAGACCTCGCGACGACTTCAGCGTAGCTTAGTGGAGCGGCCTCAGGATGATGGTGATGTCGGAACATGTTGGAGCGTTGCGACGACATCGGCGTAGCTTAGTGGAGCGGCCTCAGGATGATGGTGATGCTGGTCTGGCAAGACCTCGGCGATTTCCTGCTCGATCGCGCGACGGAGCGTGGGCATAACATTCGTTGCGGGCTGTTGCACATGCGGTGGCTGAGCGAAGGTTAGCAAGGAGAGCTGGCGTGCAACTTCCTCCCGAACGAACGCTTTCCCTTCTGTCGTCAGTGCTGTCTGGTCGGAGATGGTGGCCAAACCAGCAATGTGTCCATCACACGATGAAGGGCGACGTGTCAAGGAGCGCTGCCTTCGTAGCTCCTCGTAGCTTTGGCATAGAGTGACGATGTCGGTCACGGACTGAGGATTCTTCGCAAGCAGCATGTTGAACGCATCGTCTTCAATCCCTTTAATGACATTGCTTATTTTGTCGGATTCCGACATCGTTGCGTTGACTCGTATGCACAAGTCCAGAACATCTTCGATGTAGCTGGTAAATGATTCACCCGGCTGCTGTGCACGTTCTCGCAAACGCGATTCCGCTCGGAGCTTGCGCACCGCAGGGCGACCAAACACCGCCACCAAAGAAGTCTTGAACGAGGACCACGTCGGAAAATCGGTCTCATGGTTGCTGTACCAGAGACTGGCGACACCCGCGAGATAGAAGATAACATTGCTTAGCTTTGCGGGGTCGTCCCATTTGTTGTGATGGCTGACCCTCTCATACGTTGTCAGCCAATCCTCCACGTCGGTTTCATCCGCGCCGCTGAAGATGGCAGGGTCCCTGTGGCGAGGCACACCAGAGCACGACAGACTGAGGAGGCGCTTGCTGGGATGGGGTAGGTGGCACTTGCTGGGACGCGTCTTCTGGCATGGTTGAGCGAAGGGTACGGGATCGAAGCTCCAGGATTCGCGCTGAAGGCAGAAGCACTCTCCACCACTTGTAAAGGCGTTTATTAGGCACCAGCCTTTTGGACCGACCATTAGTTCAAGGCCCGAGATCTCAGAACGAGCGGCGTTTCTCGAGGAGAGCGCAGGAGGGATCGAACCACTAGACAGGGCTGGAGAGCATGACCCACTATGGCGTTCGTATCCTTCGCTACATTGCGTTTATCGCCACACATAACACCGCGTTGGCGACTGGCCACGTGCCTTAATAAGTCGAACCTGGGTATATCGAACTCGCCAAAAAACGTTTATTAGTTCAATATATGGCATAATTCGATGTAGGCCCGCTATAGGATTTGATGACGCAAAGGCACATACCAATAAGAAAAGTACTTTATTAATATGGTGGCTTACTTGCGTGCCCTACTTTGGAACAAAATAGTCCTGGATTTTCTTCTGTTTCGACTTCGCTGCCTGCGACAGCACGCACGCCTCCACGTTGTCCAATGAGTCGGAGCAGCTGAGGCCGCAACCTTCTATATTCACGCAATAGCGCCGGACCAATGCAAGTGCACTAATCACTTCGGAGGATGTAGGCAACGGGCCATCGTCAATTTCCTTATTGCTGTCGTTTTGGCTCGTGGTCGGCACGACGTCTGCAACGCAGTCCTCATCTTGTAGCTGGCCCATGATGGCGACATCATTATCCGCACTGACGAACTCGTTGAATGTCGATCCGTCGATAGCACCCGGGAACTCTGCCAGCTCGCTCCAAACTTCGGCGGAAACACCTGCGGTGACTTCAGTGTCTCCGCGCCTCGGAGAAAGCACGACGGCCTCTGATTGAATGTAAGCGCTGCGAGCAGGCCAGGATCATTTTTTGCAGGGGGGTGCCCGTGCACAGCCGGGTCTAAACCACTTTTTCTAGGGTGGCGCCGACAGTTTTCCCCACCAATGCGAGGGAAAGCCAACTTGCTGGGGCACTTTTGAGGCACATGGAGTTTGATATATCGGTTGTCGTTAATATTTTCGTTCGATGTAACAGTAACTTTTCCTATATATTCTCAATGTAAATTTACCGTGTTTAGAAATTGTTCGATATACGGGATAATTTGATATAAACGGGTTCGATATAGTCGGGCTCGACTGTAATTGCGCAGTCGCCATCCATGATCGCGTCTACACTCACCACGGTTTTGTCTGGAGCGGCTGCGGCAAACAATAGTTTTGTTTTGAGTCAGTGCATGCGTCGGCCGCGTGCCTTCAAAAATGCCTAGTCGCCATCCATGATTACGGCGATAGCGACCACGGCTTGGTCTGTAGTTGTTGCAGCAAACGGTAGTTTCATTTTGTCTTGGTGCGTGTGTTGGCCACCTGCCTTCAGAGCTACAAGGTCACTGTCAATAGCGGCCATGGTTTCGTACCGCACCGGTTGCAGCAAACAGTAGTTTCCCTATCACTCAGTGCAGAGATGTCGAGGATGAAGTGCACCGTCTACAACGCAATGGACGGACAATTTGTTGGCGACCAGCTCAATGGCTAAAAAATGGCAAGCAGAAACTTCTCTGGGAGTTCTCTACGTATGCATAAGCATTGTGCCACTTGCTCATCTCCACACAGCCTGGTGTCATTATCAGTGTTAAGACACTTGATCCGACCAGTACAAACTACGTGCTGCGGCGACACGAACTGGTGCAGACGAAGGCGCAAGGTGCATTGATAACGCAAGCTAAGTACTGCAGGTGGCGGCGCCATGTGCGCTGATGACGTTCCGATCATCATAAGCCGTTATTGCTCCTTAGCTCCTTGTCCATACGTGCCGAACCATTATGAACCGTGATCAAAGGACTCCGGCGGCGGCACGGACCGATCAAACATACTCTGGCACGGCCGCGCGGACCGTATCTTGAAAGCATCTGCGAAGCGGACAGACAGTGCCGACTGCTGCTAACTTTGCATGTTCTGTTTTCGCCACTCCGTTTGCGCTAAAGCGCCAGGCGGCCCGAAGGTAAAGTTGCTCGCTGCTGCGGGCTCTATCTTGAAAACTATTGTCCAATGCGAGACGGACGGACTGACGAACGGACAGTTTTCATGTTGGGTAAGCATAGAAATGCTTACGCGTTTAAAAATAATGTAGTGAAAAGCGTTCCTCAGATGAAGACACGTGTCGCAGCCATGCTGCCAAGAAAGTCGCGAGGCCTTCGCCGCTGCGAGCGCTAATCAGATACGAGATGACGAGAATTGCAGTTTTCGCACTGTTTTGTAAATAAAAATGGGTTGACGTAGTGGGCATTTGTTACTGTTCTTTACACCCACGATAATTCGACAATCGGTTAATTTTGCGATTTTTTTTTCGGTCCCATGAAATATGAATTAACGTGGTTTTACAATACACAAAGTAGAGCCGGCACTAGTTCTAACTAAATATAAGTCTCCCTGTGCGACATGCACTGAAAACTCATTCTTTATACAAAAAGAATGAGTTTTCAGTGCATATCGCACAGGGAGACTTATAATTAGAATTAGTACTGGCTCTACTTTGCGTACTGTAAAACCTCGCTAACTCGGATTTCACGGGACCAAAAAAAAAAAAATGGTCGAATTAACCGAGTTTTCAGGTGTAACGAAGAACATAAGTTTGTTTTGGTGGTGTGCTTTGGTCATGCCTTTGTTGCGATGCTGTCTTGTCTTGGATCATGACGACTGCACCCAGTTTGCACCACGTGGGCTGCATGCCACCCTCACCGTTGGCCCCAAACATGTTGCACGCTATGCCTAGCAGCTTTACTGGAAGGGGGGGGGGGGGGGGGGGTCCTTGGCACTTGAAGCTTAGCAGGGTACCCTGGGACCAACATGCTTGAGAACCCCTGTACTAGGTCTTTCTCGGATATGACACTGAAAACAGTGTTTAGGGAACCATACTGGGTTGCCGTTACAGGGATATCCCCGAACGTCCCAAGTTTGGAGAGTTTTTCATACTGAAGCTTGTGGCACACCTCTAGGAGGAGGTCACCACTCGCCATCTTGGTTAACTTGTAGCCTGGTCCTATGGTGTCCATGAAACATTTGGCCATGACAAATGGTGAGCAAGTTCTTACAGTCTTTTTCACTATGAATTACATGAAATCTCGGAACGTTTTCTTTGACATGGGTGACGAAAGCGAACGTTTCATCGGTGAATCTTCTTTTTGAAAGAGAACGATAAGGTAGTGCTGGGAAACAAGTTGAAGTCATAAAGGTTGACGTTATTTCGGCCCACCACGGAGCCCAACAAGGGGATGCTGCAATGCCTCTGGAAAGAGACTTGCATGCGCCCGCTGTGCATCACCGCTATTACCCAATATAACATACCCAAGGTTGGATAGATTACACCAGGTTAACCGTCGCCACCAGAAATTTGGGAAACTAAGATGAAATAAAAAGGAGACAGGAAAGATGATGTTACAGGGCATGAAGAGTGACAGGAAAAGGAGACTACCGATTTCGCTCCACGGAGGGGCCTTAGAAGTCCGAACACCAGGTGTCAACTCAACCCCCGGGATCCCCTTTTCCCTGGACACAGATAAGCCCACACATGACTACACGCGAGAGGGTCCAACCCCCATATGCTCGGGACTGTGGGACGCCTGCTTAAGCAGACGTCCCTGCAGTGGCTGATAGTATGTACCTTTGCATGTATTCAAACACAATGCAAGTTGCCAATACATTAGAATCTCGATGCTACACTCACATTTGATACGAATTTCGGGATGATAGGAACTTTTCAAAAGTCGTGGCCCAAGTCTATTACTTACAATGTGCTAAATTTCAGATGTTGCAAACCACTTTTTGCACTGCTTCAAATGGCATGAACAACCAAGCCGCCACGCATATGATGGCAAGAAAGCCCCAACTGGCTCAAACTAGCTTGGCAAAGAGTGAGGCGTGCTTGCATGAGACACTGGCTGTTTTCAGGCCGGCTGAGCTTGAAGTTGACGCTGAGGTTGAGCAGCTGAGCTGTCACAGCAATGTACCAGTCGCATTCATGTTGCCAGGGAGAGGTATATCACTTTACCTCGACTCCACCTGTGCACGTACCACACCCAAGAAAAAAAAGTAAATAAAAGTAGCTTTTGATTTGTGTGTGCGTGGACGTGCACACTCCCCCTATCCCCTCACCGGCTGTCTCGGTGGCGTGGCCAGTGTTGTCTGATGTGCCCGTAAGCGAACGTGTTGCCTCAGTTGCTTCGACACGTGTGAGGATAATACTGCAAGTTGGACTCGACTAGTCTAAGATGTCTACTCGGAAGCGGAAAACCCTTTTCTTCATAGAGCAGCTCAAAATTCTGAGAAAGGTGAATGAAGACCTTAAGAGGAAGTGCTTGGACATAACGACAAGCTAGGCCTTGCTACATCGACACTGAGAACAATTGTCAGACTTCACCGCAAGACACTGCATATGCTTCACCGCACAACATGACTGTATTGCAGCAAAACTAATTTTGAGAACCGGCCACTATGTAACACTTAAAAGACCCTTGTCATCGCGACCAGGTACCCTATGGGCGCGCACGAACTCAGCAACAACATCTGCAACTGAATTTATGCTTTCACAAAAATATATTCTGCCCCAAATAAGAATATTGAGGTGTGCTTGTGTTCAGTTACATTAATTTCTTTATTTTGTTTTACATTTATGAGTGACACTAATTGTTTTCACCGTTCCGAGAGATTCATATCATCGAGGTTCTACTGCAGTTCTACGACGTTTCCCCCACAAGATAAAATGGCCTTCAGATGTTGGAGTTTTCACATTTGTTGCATACATTCTGCTTGCAAGACAAGAACACGGCAATTGTAGCACGGTATTCTTTGCACGGTCAAATGTATTACGATTAAATTATGTGTACAGAGCACTTTAATGATTTACAACCTCGACGAAATGTTGTATCAAGGGCACAACAAAATAGCATAGTACCTGACAAGTACCAGGCCAACGTTGCGCTGTACGTGCAACTAGTTTGTTGCAATCTGTTCATGTTGGTTTTCAGACATAATTTTTCCAGTCGATCAAACATACCATTTCAAGGAAAAAACTCTGCTGTAGGACATTACTACACATTAAGAGTTCCCATACCAAACTTGCATACTGTAAGAGATGATCATATTAAGTTTTACAGAATTTTAAAGATTGCCTGTGGCAGATAGCATAATTCTTGTCTTTAAGCTGGATTATTCGAAGAGGCGGACATTACTAGCATGAGAAATTGAAACACATATTCAACTGCTAATTAGCAAGAATACACTAATTAACTTCTTCATTAATTCCTTTATGAAGCATACTGCAATTTACGAATTGTAACTGGTGAGTTTGCAAGATGTATCTACTTGAAATGAATTTTCAGGATGACACCAGTTTCGAGATATTATTTCCCAATGTGTGGGACGAAATACATGGACGTTAGGTTACTTTTGTGCTTCAATGCATAAAAGAGCGTCTTGTTAAAAAAGTAAGTGGAACAACCATGCATTTTTATGGCAAATTTGATGGTGCATATCTCTAACTGGTGTCATTCTAGAAATTAATTCCAAGTGAATACGCCTAGCAAAATCACCGGCTACAATTCCTAAATTGTCATATGTGCCATAAAGTAGAATGCGATGTTGGGCTAGTTGGTTCATGCTTTAAATGTGGTTCTGGCACAGCAAAACTAAGTGCAATTCCCACTTAGTCCACTTAGTTTTGTTGCGCCAGAACCACATTTCATGCCGTAAAGCAATTAACTGGAAAGTTGGCTAGGGAATATTTTTTTTCATTAGATAAATATGTGTTTTGATTGCTCATGCAAGTAATGTCTGCGTCTTCAAGTAATTCAGCTAAAGGACTAGAATTATGTTATCTGCAACAAGCGATTTTTCTTTAACTTCGTAAGACTTAAAAATGATCACCCTGTATAATTATGCATTTTCTGTAAAGGCATATGTCATTAACACTGTGACTTAAAACTAATGGTATTGGCAATTTATTTTAATTAACACCATTTAAATGGTGATGGTGACATTTCTTTCTGTTCTGGCACAAAAAATCTATATTTTTGCAAGCTCTTTGCATCCACTCGTATTTCAAATGTAAAATTTTGCACAGAGAGTGCTCTATACCTACACATTATTTGTAGCTATACTTCTTATGCGGCCCGAAAGGTCGTTACGGTTGGCTTTTAAATGAAATGCAAAAAGCTGACACTGTGGGCTGGTGCCACTGAGTAGAGAGAAAAGAAGAATCCTCCTTTGTGTATCTAAGCAAATGCCACAAGCATGTCTGCAGAGCAGCCCTGCTCATTAAACAGTTGCCTACGATTAAAGCAGTACTCTTCAGACGTGTTCTGCACTGAAAAGTGCAGATTTGAGTTTGCCGGAGCATGTGCGATCCACAGAAGAAGCAACGCTCCACATTCCTTGACCTGCATGCAACATCAGAATGCATGTAAAATAACTCCTCAAATGACTAAGAGCTACCTTGATGTGTGCCAGCAGCTCAGTGAAGGCAGTGTGCTTGGGGCGGTGGGTTGCCCTCCAGCGGCGGCACTGCTTGAAAAGCGCAATGCTGTCCAGCCGAGTAAGCCCAGCCCGACGGGACTCCTGCAGGAGCTGCACCTGTTGGCACAACAGCTGCTCACCTGCGCATTGACACAAATCATGCAAGGGCCTCAAAAATGTGCACACTGTCACCACATGTTTGCCGGGTCGCACTGTAAGGATGGACTGTCACACCTCACACACAGCTAGTGATGGCCAGCACACAATGTTTCACACTGCAATGCAGTGAAAGCTGAAGAGATTTTTGCACTGCTTCTATTTGCAACCACAAGGTTGTGCGCCACACGTAGAAAGCAATAATATTGACGCGAAATAAATTGGCATGTGGTGACACTGGCCCCTTGTGGTGAGAACTACGAAGTTCGTGGTTGCGCACGCTCTCCGAGGTCAAGCCATTGCTAAAGGCTGACGTGTTTTTTTGTCTATCTGTTGCTGGTCAACTATTCTAGCTGTACTAGCTGGGTGAAATTTCTGGTGGAGGTGCTGGGTACGGTCGATGTTAAGATCTTCGGAGCATACCCTAGACCTAAGCCCGGCGAGTAGTTCGGACGAGCTTACTCCTGTGCACGTACGTACTAGCCGACATCTCCAGGGACTCCAGCCACAGCACGGCCTGCTACCCGAATCATGTAGAATGACGAACCAACTACCTCCTGCCACTACTGCAGCATCGCACGTGGTCGTCAATCAGACCTGGAAGCCGAATCCGTTCCATGGGAGTGCTTCAGAGGACGCCGACGACTGGCTTGACCATTTTAACCGGGTCGCCAACCTCAAGGACTGGACCCACGAGCGCAAGCTACGCTACCGTACTTCGCTCTTGAAGATTCCGCCAAAACATGGTTTTAGAACCATGAGGCGACACTGACGTCATGGGAAGAATTTCGTCGGCAGTTCCTCAATGCCGTCGCCAGGGCGGACAGGAAGGAGAGGGCGGAGTTAGCAATGAAGGCTAGTATTCAAGGCCCGAATGAGCGAGTGACCCCGTACGTAGAAGACATGAATCAACTGTTCAGACGTGCGGACCCCTCTATGACTGAAGCAAAGAAGGTGCGCCACCTAATGCACGGCGTCAAAGAGGAAATCTTCGCTGGCCTCAATCAAAATCCGACGACGACACTTGCAGAGTTCCACGACGAAGGCACTACCATGGAAAAGGCCCTTCAACAGCAGGCCAGGCAATACAACCGCGACGCCGTGATTTCAAGGGAGCTCTCTGCCGTTACCCTTGGCAACGAGATCGGCGCCTTGCGAGGAATCATCAGGGCTGTCATCAAGGAGGAACTGCAGAAGATGCAGACGATCGCTGCCTCTGTGGGACAACTTTCCATTGCGGAAATGGTGCACGCCGAGGTCCGACAGGCCGTCCATGTTCCTGGACAGTACGAGGCACCACAGCAGGGACCGCGTGCTGAAATGAGTTACGCTGAAGCAATACGCCGTCCACCACCCTCAAGTGCATATAGCGTGGTACACCCCGCTCAGCAAATGGACGTAAGCTTCAGGCCTCGCAGCCCACCCCACATCGCCGAGGCAAGAACTAGGAAGAGCGACATCTGGCGCACCATAGACTACAAGCCCCTTTGTCATCATTGTGTCGAAGCCAGGCACATCTACAGAATGTGTTCTTATCGTCATGTGGGGCTCCGTGGATTCTCACCGAATGCACCTCGTCCACGACCTGGTGAGCGGCCTCCAGAAATAGAGTTTCGTCGCGAATCATCACAATGGTGATCAACGATGGCACGAGCCCCGTTCGTCATCTCCTGCTCATTACAGGTCACCATCACCAAGCCAAGCCTTCTCTCGCGGCGCTCTCAGACGCTGCTCGCCTAGCCCGGCGAGTCGGGAAAACTGAGTTCAGCGACCTCCGGAGCTGAGGCCGCTGACATCGACTGTGCGCAAGATCCTCCACTATGACAACAACGATGAAAACAGAACGACGCAGACATACAGACGCAGTCAAACACCGTACGAGAGGTAGTAACGTCGAACATTCCCGTCACCGTAGACAACGAAGAAATAACGGCGTTAACCGACACTGGAGCGGACACCTCAGTTATGAGCATGGACCTTGCCTGAAAGCTGAAGAAAGTTTCTACCGAATGGACTGGGTCGCAGATTCGCACTGCAAGAGGCCATCTGCTAACCCTGGTAGGAAGATGCACAGCGCGAGTGAGCATTCGTGGGTTTACGTACCTCGGAGTTTTCGTTATCCTCCCAAACTGTTCGAGGGATCTAATTCTGGGAATGGACTTTCTGCAGGCTAATGGAGCCGTGATTAACTTACAAAAGTCGCTGGTAACGTTTTCGACGGTGCAGGCCTTAACAGGGAGCAGCACTGACGACACGTATGTCAACGCCTTGAGGATTGTCGACGAGAACATCACGATGCCGCCAAGGAGCAGCGTATTGACCCTTGTAACCTGCGACGCATTTGACGACTGTGAGGGTATTGCCGAGGCAAATATCCCGCTGTTGCTCGAAAGACACATCTGCATCGCCCGGGGCCTTGTTCGAATACAGAATAAGTGCTCGCAAGTTTTGTTGATAAACTTCAGCTATAGGTATCAGCACGTCCCTCAAGGTACAGCTGTAGCCTTTCTGAACGACATTGCTGACTTCTCCGACGTCGGCACGTTACAAGTTACTTCACCAGATGCAACAACTCACGCCAGCATGAGTACCCGTGTCTACATTAATGCTGACTTAGCAGATGTACAGAAGGATCAGCTGCTGGGCCTAGTGACAGAATTCTCTGGCTGTTTTTCCACAGAATCTAAAGTCCAGTGCACCTCCATTATGCAACACCGGATATTTACAGAGGAGTCGGCGCGGCCTGTTCGTCAGCATCTGTACCGCGTGTCACCTATGGAGCGGGAGGCGATTAAGCGTCAAGTTCAATAAATGCTAAATGATGACGTCATCCAGCCGTCGACAAGTCCGTGGGCGTTGCCTGTCGTACTAGTAAAAAAAAAGACAACGCACTCCGCTTCCGCGTTGACTACAGACGGCTTAACCGAGTCACCAAACGCGACATTTACTCCCTGCCACGGATCGATGACGCTTTGGACCGTCTGCGTCATGTTGAGTGCTTTACTTCGTTAGACCTAAAGTCAGAGTACTGGCAAATCGAAGTGGACGAGCGTGACCGTGAAAAAACCGCCTTCGTGACTCCCAACGGGCTATACGAATTTAAAGTCCCGCCTTTCGGTCTCTGTTCCGCTCCTGCTACGTTTCAACGAATGATGGACACTGTACTCATCGGACTAAAGTGGCAGACGTGTCTAGCGTACCTAGATGACGTTGTTGTGTTTTCCAGCACGTTCTATGAACATCTCACCCGGCTACGAAGTGTCCTTACCGCAATACGCAAGGCAAGCCTCACCATCAAGCCTGAAAAATGTTACTTTGGCTTCCAGGAACTCAAGTTTTTAGGCCACGTGGTCAGCTCCCAAGGAGTACGACCAGACCCAGAAAAGCTCGCTGCCGTTGCCGAGTTTCCTCACCCTAAAGACAAGAAGGCTGTTCAGCGGTTCCTGGGCCTCTGCGCTTACTACCGTCGTTTCGTTGAAAGCTTCTCAAGGATTGCTTAACCTCTCACGAGACTGACGCGACAAGATGTGCTCATTGCGTGGACAGAAGACCAGGAGCAGGCCTTCACCAAATTGCGCAAACGCCTCCAATCCACTCCAGTGCTGGCGCATTTTAATTCACACAGACGCAAGCAACGTAACACTCGGGGCCATTCTGGTTCAATGGCAAGACAGCACAGAACGTGTAATTGCGTACGCGAGCCATAGTCTTACAAAAGCAGAAAATAATTATTCAACCACCGAAAAAGAATGTTTAGCAGTCGTGTGGGCCATCAGCAAGTTCCGACCTTACTTATACGGCCGGCCATTTCGAGCAAACAGTGACCACCATTCGCTCTGCTGGCTTGCCAATCTACGAGACCCGTCAGGTCACCTCGCTCGTTGGAGCCTCCGCCTCCAGGAATACGACAAAACAGTTGTCTACAGATCAGGCCATAAGCATAGTGACGCTGACTGCTTGTCACGTTCTCCTATTCCTTTGACATCCTCTGACTTGGAGCTAGATTTGCCATTTCTTGGTGTCGTCGACGTGGTGCGCATGGCTGACTATCAACGTGCAGACTCTGAACTGCTTCCAGTCATCCGATATCTCGAGGGAGCTGACATTGTTGTCCCACGCCCACTTTCATGAGGATTGACATCGTATTGCCTGCGGAACGATGTCCTGTACAAGAAAAATTTCGAGAACAGCCAAGAAACGTTCCTTCTCGTCGCTTCGACGGTGCTACACGAGGAAGTTTTACAAGCGTGTCATGACGATCCCTGTGCCAGCCACTTAGGCTTCGCGAGGACATTAGCGCGCATACGGCAGAAATACTATTGGCCACACCTATTTTCGTCGGTTCAGCGCTATGTGCGAACGTGCCGTGACTGTCAGAGGCGTAAAGTCGCACCCGTCAAGCCTGCTGGCCTCCTTCATCCTTTGGATCCGCCTCCGGTGCCATTCCAGCAAGTGGGAATGGACCTTCTTGGACCGTTCCCCATGTCTTCCTTGCAAAACAAGTAGATAATCGTGGCAACTGATTTTTTAACTCACTATGCGGAGACAAAAGCTGTGCCGCGGGGAACTGCTGCTGAAGTCGCCAGCTTCTTCGTCCACAACATCGTGCTTCATCATGGTGCACCCGCTGTGCTCATTACTGACCGCGGTGCAGCGTTTACAGCGGAGTTGTTGCAACAAGTCGTCACCCTGACGCACACCAACCACCGAAGGACCACAGCCTATCATCCCCAGACTAACAGCTTAACAGAGCGCCTGAACAGAACATTGGCCGACATGCTATCCATGTACATTAATATGGAACACAAACCATGGGATGAAATCTTGCCATACGTGACGTTTGCTTACAATACCGCTGTGCAGGAGACCACCGAGTTTACACCATTCGAGCTCGTTTACGGGCGTCGCGTTACAACCCCCTTAGACGCCATGCTCCCGGTAGACCACAGAACCACAAGGAATAACACCACTGAAGAGTTCGTTGAGAGAAATGTCACCCAGCTAGCACAGCTAGAATAGTTGACCAGCAACAGAAAGACAAAGAAACACGTCAGCCTTTAGCAATGGCTTGACCTCGGACAGTGCGCGCGCAACCACGAACTTCGTCGTTCTCGCCTCAAGGGGCCAGTGTCACCACGTGCCAACTTATTTCACGTCAATATGATAACATTTGTGAGGACGCTAGACTCTCTCGCATCGCCCACATAGCAAGTGCTGTGGCAGCAGTCGATGCAGCGGCACAGTAGTAGATGAGACTGCAGACACCGCCTGACCGCAGGGATACTCGGGCACAAGAGGAGCTAGCTTCTTCCTCTTCTGCTTGAGGGTTCATCTCCCAGACGCCCTCACGTTTGCTTCCCAAGACTTCAACTGCGAATGACTGAGGCATTTGTGTCCAGCATGGGGCAAACATTATAGCTTGGTGCCTTTATGTCATTGAGAACTGCCTCTATTCCTCAGTGTATTCCATCGGCCTGTCTCATTCCATGTAATTTCTCTAGCTGGCAACGTTGTACAAAAGGTGCAATAAATGCCCTTTTGTTTGTTAGCACTACAGTGTCCTTTGTTCGTAGTGCACACACAATGTGTTTACAGGCAACACAGAGTCCTACGGCTATTGTTGGCTTATTTACCCAATAGTAGCTACGCTCAGCCCCCAAATGCAGCCTGGTGTGACATCAGGGCAAGTGCTCACGTCTGCTACAGTCCAGCCCACACTCCAGTCAAGTTGCTTTGTTGTTTTTTCCCCTTTAATAATCGCATACACCAAAGTTCATACAGGAAATCAGTGGTAGACAATGATCTATTTCCCAAACTCAACACCTACAGTGCCATCTGACATCGATTTGTTTCCTCCAGTGCTGCATGGAGTTTAATGTGTCGTTTTACACACTGAAGCAGCAGCAGCAGCTTGCATCAATAATAAAGTTATAAAGCGAAATTTCTGCTTAGCTGCAACAAGCATGAAGCACAAGCTGGCTATATATAAGTCCAAAGTCCAGAACATTTACCTTCATTCTAAACCACTATAATTTGTTTTATCATGATTTGTAGTTGATAGCACAGAAATGAATTGTCACAAGTGTTCAGAACAATGCGTGACAGTAATGTAACAAGTCAACTAACAATTTTGTTTGCTCTCTGAAACGGTAATACCGGGCTGGCAATGTGGCAAAGGCATGCGTGGCACGTTAAGAGTACAGTGCCTCGCCTTTTTTTTTTCCTTTTTCTCTTCCAGGATTTTACATTCCATTTCCTTTTGGTGCAGACGTCCAGTAGCCAAATTTAATAGTTGTAATCAATAAAGTGGCATGGGATCATTGTACGAGGGCTATTTTTTTTTTCAAGGTCCGATCAGTTGCGAAATGAAAACCACAGTGAAAAATAAGAGCCGTTTTATTTGGAACATTTAGGTACACTTCCCAGCTACTTCTCTACATAGTCGCCGCTCCGATTGAGACATTTGTTGTAGCATGGTACTATAGCGGCTGCGAGAGGGCCACAAGGTGCAGGCAAGGGCAAGCAGTGAGCGTACCTCCGAAACCTTTCTAGCCGCCATACCGGTTGCACCCCGCGCCCCCGTCTTCCACTCTCCACCAATGGTGACGAGTGGAAAGGATGAGCAGCCCCAAGGGCGGCTGAAGCAAAAGAAAAATAAAACCAGTTGACAGTTGGGATTCACGCCGTCGAGTCGTCTCTCTCTCTCCTCCGCGCATACTTGCGTCCCAACAGTGGTGACCCAGACGAGGCTTAACGACAACAACATATCGATGCCATGGAGACTACAACCAACGCACCAGCAATCTCCGCCGTCGACGTTAAGCTGCCGCCATTTTGGACAGTCGACCCAGAACTCTGGTTCCTGCAAGTGGAATCGCAATTCGCCGCCCGATGCATTACTACCGACCAGACAAAGTACACCACATGGTCAGCAGCCTTCCACCTATAACAGCGAGCGAAGTACGAGATCTACTGGTCGCTCCACCTGCAGTGAACGCGTACACAATGCTCAAGCAACTGCTCATCAGCCGCCTCACGCCATCAGAGCCTCAGCAACTGCAACAGCTGCTACATGGTGCTGAGCTCAGCGACCGGGGACCCCTAGCCAATTGTTGCGCCACATGCAACAGCCGCTCGGCACGACGACCACCGACGTGGACAGCAGGCTGCTTCGGGAGCTCTTCCTGCAACGGCTCTCCACAAACGTGCAGATGGTCCTCACCTCAGCTGCCGACAAACAGCTTTCTCAGCTGGCCGAACTTGCTGACTTAATAACGGCAGTGGCTTCGCCATCCATCGCGGCGGTGCAAACAGACATGGGACTCCGCTCATCTACCAACGAGCTGCAGGACATAAGGGAGCAGATCTCTCACCTCGCCGACACCGTAGCAGCCATACGGGACGGCAGCGTGCGTGCGGAGCACCAGCGTGCCACAGCGCAACCCCAGCAACTGCGACAGAGAATCTGTTGGTACCACAGGAAGCACGGCAACGCAGCCCGCAAATGTATTCCACCTTGCGACTACGCGGGAAACGACTGCAGCTGGCAACTGAGGGCGACCAGTGTTCCGGATACCTCAGAGCGTCGTCCTTCAGTGTTCTTTCTCACCGACCGCGACAGTGGCCTGCGATTCCTCGTGGACACCGGTGCTGAGGTGAGCGTGGTGCCGGCTTTGTCAACAGAGCACCGTGTCCCCAGTGCGTCTCCCCTTCAGGCGGTCAACAATACCACCATTTCCACTTATGGATATCGCTCGCTGCCATTGGATTTAGGTTTGCAGAAAACATTACGATGGATTTTCATTGTGGCAGAGGTGAAACTCGCTATCCTGGGAGCAGACTTCCTTCGGCACTTCGGTCTTCTCATCAATGTGCGCAACAGACGACTCCACAATCCCGTGTCGCAAGCGACTGTGCAGGGAAACCCCTTGAAACACCCTCCGTTGAGTCCTACGCTGCTCGGGCCGGCCGGCGCCAAACATTTTGCTCGCATCCTGCACGAATTTCCTGAACTGACGAGGCAGCCGCCAGCCGGCTCTGCAGCGAAGCACGCGGTATGCCACTACATCTCCACCAGCGGCCCACGTGCGTGCACGGCCTCGCCGTCTGTGCCCGGAGAAGTTGAAAGTCGCCCGGCAGGAATTCGACCACATGCTGGAAGTGGGGATCATCAGGCCCTCGTCGAGCCCCTGGGCATCTCCACTTCACATGGTCCCTAAGTCGACACCGGGAGACTGGCACCCATGTGGAGACTACTGTGTGCTAAACCGGGTTACGACACCAGACAGGTACCCGGTACCGCATATCCATGACATCACGACGAGTCTGCACGGTGCTACCATCTTCGCAAAGATGGTAGCACCGTGCTGTGCTACCATCTGTGCTACCATCAGTGCTGTCTTACAGCAGCTCGTCGATGGAATCTGGCCCCCCACATCGTTTTTCTCGAGGAAGCTAACTCCCCCTGAGCGCCACTATAGTACTTTCGGGAGAGAACTGCTGGCCATGTACTTGGCCATCCGACATTTTCGCCACTTCCTGGAAGGCGTAAAATTCTTTGTCCTTACTGACCACAAGCTGCTTACCCTGCGTTTGCTAAGCTCCGACGGTGGCGCGCACACAGCGCGGGAATTGCGCGACCTGTCATATATATCTGAATTCATGACAGAGATCCACCACATCAAGGGGGACGACAACGAGGTGGCAGACGCCCTTTCCCTGAACCCTATAAATGCCATTGTGGAAACACAGCAGGTTGATCTCTCCACTTTGGCAGCAGCTCGACGTGAAGACGACGAGCTAAAGAGCCTGTTGACCGCAACCACTGCCCTGAAGCTGCAGTGGCTGCCAATTCCCGGATCCCAAGACAGAATTTGCTGTGACATAAGTATTGGCAATGCTCACCTGTTTGTGCCTTCCAACCTCTGTCGCCACATGTTCCAATCGCTGCACAGACTCTCTCATCCAGGGGTTTGAGCCACACAAAGACTGGTGACGGCAAAGATTGTCTGGCCATGCATTAATTGTGACGTCCGGCGCTGGGCACGTGAATGTGTAGCCTGCCAGCGTTCCAAGATACAGCGACACACCTTGACAGCACTGGGAGCACTCCCAACCCCGGACTCCCAATTTGATCATGTTCACCTGGACATTGTTGGCCCACTACCACCCTGCCACGGACAGACTTATCTGCTGACATGCGTGGATAGATTCACCCGTTGGGCGGAGGCCATTCCTATCATGGACATCACTGCTGAAACGGTTGCCAGTGCCTTCCTGTACCATTGGGTTGCCCTTCGGGGTGCCTTCCACGATCACAACGAACCGCGGCCGGCAGTTCGAATCCGCCCTCTTCACTAGCATCACTCAGCTCATCGGTGCCACTCGCATATGTACAACGGCATACCATCCCATGAGTAATGGCATGGCGGAGCGCTTTCACCTTCAGCTTAAGGCAGCGCTCACAGCAACCGAAGAACACAGCTGGGTGGAGGCGCTCCCGCTCGTCCTTTTGGGCATACGGTCCACTCTAAAAGCTGACATTGGCTGCAGCGCCGCTGAGCTGGTCTATGGCACGACACTCAGGCTGCCAGGGGAGTTCTTTGTGCACGGCTCAGACGAGACACCTATGGCTTCCAGTGGTTATGCACTTCGTCTACGTGATATGACGAGCAAACTTCGTGCTGTGCCCCTGCGATATCCAGGGATGCGGGCTGTACATGTCGACCCGCGGCTCACATCATGCCCATACGTGTTTGTGCGACATGACGCTGTTCGGCGGCCTCTTCAACCACCATATGATAATACCACCACGTAACAATATGATGGACCGTTTAAGGTCCTCCGCCTTGGGGACAAGCATGTCACCATCAATAAATGCGGCCGCCAAGAGGTTGTGTCGCTTGACCGTGTCAAGCCAGCACACATGGACAGTGACGCCGCCGCGGTGTCTCTGCCAAGAGAGCCCCCACCTTCCCCAGGGCCCCCAGCTGCAGCGCAAACTCCAGAGGTGCTCACGCGACGTACGCAAAGTGGACGGTGCTCAAGAGCCCCTACTCGCCTGGACCTTTGATCACTCCGTTCGGCAACTCACTAAGGGGGGAGTGCTATGGCGGCCGCGAGAGGGCCACAACGTGCAGGCAAGGGCGGGCAGCGAGCGCACCTCCGAAACCTTTCTAGCCACCATACCAGTTGCACCTCGCGTCCCCGTCCTCCACTCTCCACCAATGGTGACGAGTGGAAAGGGCGAGCAGCCCCAAGGGCGGCTGAAGCAACAGAAAAATAAAACCAGTTGACAGTTGGGATTCACGCCGTCGAGTTGTCTCTCTCTCTCTCCTCCGCGTGTACTCGCATCCCAACAGTACCAACTTTCCTATACCCTCATCATAGAACGCTGTGCTTTCAGCCAATTCTGTACGCTGGTCTGCAGCTCGTTGTCCGAGTTAAACTCCTGTCCTCCTAGCCAGCGTTTCATGTGAGCAAAGAGATGGTAATCAAAGGGAGCCAAGCCCGGGCTGTACGGTGGGTGTTCAAACACTTTCCATCATTTGTTAGGATGGATAGTTGGGCGTGTTGGTTAAGCATGATCTGAAGTGAAGGCGCAAAAACGACGACAGACGAAGAGAGAACACACACACACAGGGCTCCGATCTTGAGCGACTTATTCTTCGCTCGTGCTGGCAGAACCATGTCTAGCAGTCTAGAGGGTAGTGGTGTAGTCGAAGTTTTTAGATTCATTGAGAACTTCCTAATTTTCGTAGATAGGAATTTCATTGACGCTGACTTGGTCGTTAGTCAAACAGTGACAATCTTCAGGCAGATTCTATCTCCCATAGAAGTGACCAACGAACTTTTGGTAGATTCCTCCATCAGGTTTTTAGATCTTAGATTGTTTTTAGCAAGTAACCACGTCTGTTGGTAGTATGAACCTCGGGCTAGTAAACCTCTGCTACCTTTTAATTCCTCTCACTCTAAGCTAGTTAAACGAAGCATTGCTAACATAAGCCTGCTGAATGTTTTTAAGAAGTCCTGTCCACATAGAGCTGCGGCGAGTTTTCTTAAGCAGATCGACCGACTGGAAGAGGCAGGCTACCCGCAGCCTGTTCCAGTTTTCGTAGCGGAAACAATCCTGAAGAAGTCGAGAACTCGCCAACTGAACCAGGAGCCACCTCGCGAAAAAGAAAAGGTAGCCATCATACCTTACATACACCGCATGTCGCATAATTTGAAAAAGATTGCCAAGCGACCTAATGTAAATGTCGTGTTTTCTGCCCCGTGCAAGCTTTCCAACCTCTGCAGAATGACCAACCCTTTTTTCCGCAAGGCAGCAGCCTGTGTCACAAAACACGATAACAAATACGTAGATTGTCAGGCAGGAGTCGTGTATGAGATTGCTTTAGATTGTGGTAAAAAGTACGTGGGCCAAACCGAGCAGTGCCTGAATGACAGGCTGAGGCAACATAATAAGTCAACAATGGGAGGGAGGGCCACCTGGCAATTCATTGTAGAGACTGCAAATGTAAGCCAGACTTCTACGCCAGCGCTGTGGTTGCTAGAAGCCGTGACAAATGATTCCGTTTAATAATTGAGGCCAAAAGGATCATTGAGGCAGGTGATAAGTGCGTAAGTGTTGCCTCATTATCACTATCACGCAAAGAACTACTTTACCTGAACGCGAATGCGCACTGAGAAACTGGGATTGCGCTCCCTGTATAAAATAGTGGCGTTTTTTCTGATTAAACATTGTTGGAAGTGGCGCCGTGTGTGTGTGTTCTCTCTTCGTCCGTCGTCGTTTTCGCGCCTTCACTTCAGATCATCACTTCCCATCAAAAACGCTGCAGAAGCTTCTTTGTTGCAGCTGCACTGTACAGCCACGCATTGTCATGAAAAAGGACAATGCCTGATGACAACATTCCTCTTTGCTTCGTAGACATTCAAGAATCACGCTGTATAAGGCTGCAGTGATGGTCATGCCACGATCCATGAATTCCACCAAGAGAACACCATTGCTGTCCCAGAATACAGTAGCCATACGAGGGCGGTCCGATAAGTACTTAGCCTTCAAAATAAAAATGAAAATTTTGGAATGCTGTCGATTTATTTCTCAACATAGTCCCCTTTCAACTCTATACACTTGACCCAGCGATCCTCCAACTTCTTGATCCCGTCAGAAAAATATGTTTTCTCCTGAGCTGCAAAGTAGGCTTCTGTGGCGGCGATAACTTCTTCATTCGACTCAAATTTTTGTCCGGCAAGTGACTTTTTCAAGTCGGGAAACAAGAAAAAATCACTCGGGGCCAAATCTGGAGAATACGCTGGATGGGGCACCACTTCGTAGCCCAGTTCGACCAACTTGGCCGTGGCGATGGTGCAGGTGTGAGCTGGCGCGTTGTCATGGTGGAAGAGCACCTTTTTCTTTACCAAATGTGGCCGTTTTTTTCGCTATTCGGCATCGAATCGGCCCAGTAATTCGGCGTAGTAGGGTCCTGTCACCGTTTTGCCCTTCTCGAGGCAGTCGACGAAGATCACACCTTGAGAATCCCAGAAAATGGTGGCAATCACCTTTCCGGCCGATGCGACAGTCTTCGCCTTCTTCGGAGCAGGTTCTACGGGTGCAGTCCACTTTTTCGACTGTTCTTTGGTCTCTGGTGTGTACCAGTGGATCCATGTTTCGTCGACGGTCACAAAACGACACAGGAACTCCTTCGAATTACGCTTAAACAGCTTCAAACACTGCTCTCAAGTGGTCTCACGGTTGCGCTTGATGTCCGGAGTGAGCAAACGCGGCACCCCTCACGCCGACAGCTTTCTCATGCCCAAAATTTCATGCAGGATATGACCCACGTGGTCTTTTGAGATGCCTACTATCTCAGCTATCTCGCGCACCTTCAGATGGCGGTCTGCCAATACGAGGTCGTGAATTTTTGCCACGTTATCGGCCGTGGTAGCCGTTTGCGGGGCCCCTGGGCGAGGCTCATCAAAAACCGATATGCGACAATGTTTATACTCGTTTAGCCAATTTTTGACGGTGGCCATCGAAGGAGAAGACTCACTGGAGACGGCATCCAGTCGCTCTTTGATTTTGCTGCGTGATTTCCCTTCCAAAAACAAGAATCGAATCACCGGCCGATATTGCTCTTTTTCCATTTTTTTAATGGACACGAAAAATCACCTGCTTCCTCTTCCTCAAGCGGCCAAAAACAAAACCGCGAGCCCGATTCGACTGGACCTTTGCATGTGTCCCTCTAAGAGAGCGTACTCAATGTCAGTATATGTCATGCGATAGCATCGCGCTCTCACAGTGAGACTAAGTACTTATCGGACCGCCCTCGTACACTTTCTGCTGGAGAATGTTCGCTTGAACTTCAAATGCATCTACTATTTGGAATCAAAATGCATCTACTATTTGGATTGCTCTTTTGTTTCTTCAGTTTTGAAACGAACCTATGTCTCGTCCCCTGTGAAGATTTTCTTCAAAATATCTTCTCCTTCACTATGGCAACGCTCGAGAAACATTAGGGCTGCGCCCATTCGCTTTGTTTTGAGATGGTCGGTCAGCATCTTGGGAACCCACCTCGCACAGAGTTTGCGATACTGGAGTCTCTCACTCACGATGGTATAGAGAGCTGACTGTGAAATTTCGGGAAACAATCACTCAACACAGAATTGTGAACTGATGATTTTCTCAAATTGCCTGATCCACTCACTGAACAAGATTGGTTGACATTAGCTTCCTTCCCTGCCTGCCTGCATCATGAACGTCTGCGCATCCTGCTTCGAAGTTCCTGCACCATTGCCGCACTTTGCTGCCGCTCATGAAAGTTGTACCGTACACATTACTAATTCGTCGATGATATTATATTATTTATTTATTTACTTACACATACTGCAGCCCAATATAGGGCTATAGCAGGAGTGGGAACATTATACATTACTATAAATTACATATTAAAAACATACACATACCCAAAAAAATGAAAAAAGGAAGCGCTTTACATGTTAGCGAGGTGCTTACCGGTGGTAGCTATAAAATCTTTTAGTACTAATAGTGAACACATGTTGCCAGGTAGAGAATTCCATAGCTCTATTGGACATGGAAAAAAACTATTTGAATGTGTTAGTACGAGCAAAGATAGGTGTTATGTTCAAAGTGTGGGAGCTACGGGTACAACTTTGTTACAATGAGAAAGACCAGAGGTGGAGTTGTGTACAAAAAAAAACGTTTTAAGGCTTCAATGCAATAACGTGAAAGTAATGGCTCGATGTTCAGAGATTGTTGAGCCTGTGTTGGTGAGAAACTGCGGCTGTAATTTTGGCAAATGAAACGGATAGATTTACATTGAACATTATTGAGCAAAATTATTTCACAGTGTTTGTAGGGAAAAGAGACAACAGATGCATATACTAGAAGAGGGCGAATTTGGCTGCATTGCACCCCTCAGCAAGCAGAAATCAAATGACAGCACACACTTAACACTTAGCGGGAGACTGTATTGTTTGAGGCATGTTTACGTGCTCACTAAACGCTCAGAATTGACAACTGCGACCTCACACGATTGACGAACATACTAAAAACACTGCACAACACATCTGCACACAGCGTCATTGGGTTTTCTCTGTGGTTTTCATTTCACCACCGATCGGACCTTGAAAAAAAAAAATAAGACCTCATGCTAAGCAGTTTATTTTACTATAAAACATAGACAAAAGTTCACAGTGTCACAGCTGCTCATTGTTACATCGAGTATCATTAAATCTGGTTATGGTGAAGCGGGTTCGACTGTATTCCTTCCTGTCTAACTAAATTGTTTTGATTAGGGGAGTGTGAATACAAGCAAATCTAATATGAATATCTACTATTTGATTTTTCGAATATTCAGTACATTCAGTGTAGAGCCCCACTTTGTTGTTTTGGCGCAAAAAAAGCACCAAGTGTGCCGCAGGTGCACTTTCTGCGAGCACTTTTGCCATACTGCATGCGCTTCCCAACATCGGCCCGATGTGGGATCGCACACATCGGGCCCTAATGCCGCAATTCGCAGAACGGCGCCGCATCGGTAACGGGAACGGCGCCGCCGCCTCTGTCTGTACAATAATATTGTAACGTAGTACAATAATATGTTACGCAATGAACGAGTCAGTAAGACGGGCAACTATTTACAGGATGTATTTACAACAGCGGTTGCAGCGCTGACCGGTTAGGTTCACAGCGCGAGCCCAGCTCGTTCTTCCTCTTCTTTTCTCGAGTGATGGCACCCGCGCGCCTCGGTCAAACAATCAAATACCACACGCGTGTAGCAATATAACCAGGTTGACAGGACTGATTGAAACAACAACGTGACGCAGATAGGAGAAATGGCAACAAAACCAGGTTGACAGGACTGATTTAGACAACAATGTGACGCAGATAGGAGAAATGGCAACAAAAGCAGCGTGTATTTCGGTAAGTGTGAAAGCAAGTGCGAAGATCGGGCCAATTAGCCACCGAAAGGCACGCAGATGGTGTTGATTACATGGTGACGAACTTTCACACCACTTCAACAGCTGTCATTCTAACCCACACGCATGTTCTCAGGACCTATCACTGATAAGCCACCCGTACGAACATAGTAATGACCATTAAGGCTTGTGGCGCATTAACACTTTGGACAGCGGCGAATTTTCGTTACGGCCACAATGCATAGGCCATTAGGTCTAATAGACCGATCCAACCGGCCAGTTTCACGACGCCACCGCTGCCGCGGTGCATGCTGGTACTTGTCATCCGGCCACTCCAGCCGCCCGGAGTGCCTGAGCCTCCCCTTTCCGAACGCTTTTTGGCAATTTTTATGGTTCATGTAGAGCCATTGTGCGATGGGAGGATTGACCTGCTGCGTTCCTGGGTGCTACAACAACCACACAAGGAACAAAGGCTTCGGATTCTATGTGTTTTCTAAAGAGCGAAAGCTTCGAGAGACGTGGATCCAATGGATTAATAGGTGGTACTGGTAATACACAGCGCGAGAAGAAATACGGAGACGAATAGCGGCCTCATTTCGATGGGGGCAAAATGCGAAAACACCCGTGTACTTAGATTTCCCGGAATTTAAAGATTTGTCAATTATCGATTAGCTATTGATTGGCTATCGGTTGGCTATCACAAGGTATTGGCTACATATTTGGGCTAGGCTAAGCACTAACAAGTCATCCCCAGAATTTATTATTATCGATCGATTATCGATTAGCTATTGATTGGCTATCGATGACTTGGCTATGATTGGCTATCGGCGGTTTTATAATAAAACCGCCGCCTAGCTTACCCAAGAACTTCTAGATATCGCTGTTACCGAAGTCTGCAAGTCGTGCGCGAAACCCCTGTAGGTAAGCATCATTAGGGCACGAAAGTTTCGGTGCCTCATTTCAAACCTGTCTTGAACAGGTATACAAATCCTATTATGTCCGTCTCTAAGCAAGCATAACGTTGCAGTCACCGAGATGCACGTGTGCAAAAATAGTAACGCAATACGACCGTGTACATCAGCACGTACTACATACAAAGCTCGAACAAATACGATACTCACCGCGTAATCAGCGGGCCGCAACCGAAATGAAAGAGCAGCAGGCACTTTTCAACATTCGCCTCACATGCTACAATGAACAGCCGATGTAATTTCTTAAAATACATGATGAATGATTCTCGGTGGTGGAGTCACAGAGATATCTGGGAAGCTTGTGCGCAGTACTGAACGAGCGCGAACTGCGGTTACAGTGGCTGTACTGCGGTGGTGTGGTTGACCAGTTGACTACAACCAAGATGGTGGCAGTGCTACTTCCGGAAAACCGGCGCATGCGCAGATCGGTCTATTGGCGCTGATTAATTGGGCACGTTGGCGACTTAAGTTACGGCTCGATGCCGAATCAATGCAGATATATTTGCAGCAATCGTGCGACACCAGGGAAGCCAACAAATCATCTCGCATATAAAAGCGAGTGCACGGGTTGGCAACAAAGTTGCTCGCAACCACCATCTTTGTGACAGAGCGTACGGTGGTCTCTCGTTCCAGACGCGGGTCATAGACGCACATTGTTCTTTTTTTTTTAACACGAAAGTGTTTTATGCCGGGGTCCACCAAACTTCACTGACGTATTTCCGTCACGGAAATACGTCAGCTCACAATGTACACGAACATAATACAAAGAAAGAAAGCAGAAGAAAAAGTTCCACAAACATGCAAAATTTGGGAATCGAACCCACGACCGCTCGGTCCGCGACGATAGATCGCCGAGCGTTTAACCCATTGCGCCACAAACGCATTTGCAGAGAGCTACGCAGACGCGCCTTATATATCTAACACTCCTCCGTGTACCCGCGCTCTTGCTCGGGGCGGTGCCGCCGCCTACGAGCAGAAAAGAGAAGTACAGCATTATGACACTAACGCTATAGTGCCTAGAATATACTTACTAGTGTGCCGACCGCGGGCTTTCCGGTGGCACGGAGAATGATGCCTTCCGCCGGCGGCCATCAGACGGCGATAGCCGTACGGACCGTGCTATGCCGAGCGGCGTCTCTAGCCAACGCGCGCGTGTGCGACAGACGCCAATGGGCTGTCCCAGCCCGTTTCGTTCTGCGGAGCGTTGGTTGAGGTGCAAAACGTAATCGAAAGAATATGATTTCGTTGCACTTACAAACGATCGTATGCACAGTTATCATTATAACGCTACACGATACGGGGTGTTTCTGTGAGAAATACCAATAAATAAATACGTAGTCTCCGAAGAAGTGTAACTTTTTTCCACAGTAAACTATTATATGCGAGACATGTCCACAAATGCTAAATTCGCACCAAGTTGTATCTAATTACCATAAATTAAATTAATTACCATAAATGACGGTATTTAAACAGGGCACATTTTCATGGGCGACATGCCGTCGACTAATTTTGAAGGAGCGCTCAATGTAGCAATTACTAAAGTGTTTCTCACAAGCGACAGCTGCCAGAGTTATAGCCTTCGATCAGCCCTCTTATATTCTTCTCCCACTCGGCAAAACGTTCTGGCCAGTCAACAGGCGCGCTGAATAATCGGTATCCAGTTCTACAATATGGGACAAAACAGGGGCTGTCTTTACGCCTCGTTTTCTGCGACGACATCTCGGTTATGTCCGTGAACAGACACAAGTGCGAACCACTCGCACAGAAAAAAGTTGTCGCAGTTTCACCCGAAAGGCGAAGCATCAATTGCGATAGTACCTTAGTAGAGAGCTATACGGAGTAAGGATAGATAGTAGTTTTATCCGCAGTACAAACTTGGACATGCAGCAGCACCGGCAACACACAGCATTGTTGTCGACGCCGTCGGCGTTTTGCCCGCGTTCGCACAAAATGCGTGCGGCGTTGGTGATTGTTGGCGGAACCTCTGATATAAATAGGCACTTGGTGCCGCAGCTAAACGTCGCCTCCCGTCCCTGCCCCCCCCCCACGGCCTTTCGTGCGTCAGAAGAAGGCGCGTTTGCTCTACATATATGGTGATTGTAAAGGAGGAAAGAGACGCCTACTTCTGCAGCCCTTAAGCGAGCACGGCGCAGAACGCGCGTTTGTTCTCCGCCGTGCGTTCACTCCCCGTGAAAGCGCGCGTCCCTCGCGCCCTTTCACTCGCACATACAGCGTTCGGCGGCGCGCGGCGACGATTTCATCTCCATTGACGTCATACGGAACCTCACGGCGACGGCAACGGCGACGGCAACGGCGACGGCGACGCCGACGGCAGAAATCTGCTTTGGAGTGTCCATATAATTGCTATCGCAATAAAAGAAACCCAGCAATGACATGCGGAGGCACCACATGCTACTTGCTCGAAAGCTACAACGCGCCGCAACCGACTGCGCTTACGAACGCGCATCCGAAGTGCACCCGAAGCGCAAGTGACGCGTGATGCGCCGCTCGGTTAATTAGCACGGTCCCAAACAGTGTCGCCGTCTGGGGGCCTCCGGTGGAAGGCATCACCGGCGGTGCCAGCGTCTCCCATTGGAAACGCCCGGCGGTCGGCACACTAGTAAGTATATTCTAGGCACTATACTAACGCGCACCGACAGTGAACGCTTCGGTGGTCTCAGCACTACGACGCCTCGATGCCAGCATTCGAAAGGACGCTGGCATCAAGAAGCACTACCAACGCCACCTAGGTGGCGTTCACCGTACTCAGCACAGCGGAGCGTGGCCTCCGCAATTAGCTCTGAAAATGTTTCTGAAGTTGATCGCGGAGGCTGCAATTACGACGCGCTGTACGCGCTGATTTGACTCGGTGACGATTCAGTTACGTGCTTTGTCTTGCGCGTTGTATTAGTGTGTCAGTTACGTGCTTCGTCTTTCGCGTTGTGCTAGCGTGTGCAGCGTAGTGCAGCTTCCATATGCACGACGGTTGCTCATGGTCATCGACGTTGGTAGTCGTGATGGAGGAGACGTGCCACCAGGCGTCAGCGTGGGTGCATCAACGCCTAAGGGCGCTTTAGCCACAAAACACCAATAGACATTATATATCAATGTGCAATAAACATTACACTACTTCTGTGAAGACACGTTTCACTTTCGTGTTCTATACCGATTCCTATATAAGAGGGATCAACCACATTTTTTTTCTTTAGCTTGGAGCAACCCGGCACAAGACTAGCTTTAGACTTACACGGCGGTCGTGAAAGTGTCATGTCCAGGTTGAATGTACTTGCGCGGATGGCGGATGAATGAGGACAGGGGGGGACGTCTGCCATGACTCTCCAGATTTCAGAATGTTTGAAACGTGGCAAATCACGCCGAACCTGACAATGAAACGGCACGGATGACGCCTGCTCTTTTACCATCAGCGCCAGCTACGGACGGAGCAGTGTTCAAGTCACTTGATGTGTGGTCCTTTCATCTGTTGCGCAAACTGGCCTTACGATAGCCCAGCTGCCGTAAAGTTGGCATAACTCTTCTGTATTTTGGAGTAAAACTGGAAAGCAGAACAGTCTATGTAATATTGCCCTCAAAACACAGGTCCACTATTAAACTGAGAACCCCATTGGTATTCAGTACAACAGAATGTCACTAATTAATTAGCTTCAGAGAGGAAGAAAAGGCACTTTATTCTATTCAACCGGCATTCTACAGATAAAAAGTATTTTCCAGACTTTCACATACTAGAACTTAGCTGTAATCAGTGCTGGCATACTAATTTGGAGTTCCCTTTAATAAGAGTTCTGTACATCTGATAATAAGAGCATTGCATATCTTTTCTATGTACCTAATTTACTGACAGCTTGCCACATTATGCAATGCTAGGCAACCCCATCTGATTCAATATTTGGCTTTTTTAATGTGTGAGCATTCAAAAGCGTCAAAGCAGAAAAAGTGCATGTGTGTGAAGTGTGGGAAGTTGGTCATGTGGCAGAGGAGTGTGTGTATATATATGTACATGTATATATATAACATATCACGCCAACAAACAATGAAGCCAAGGGGAAAGCATCGGGGAAATTAACTGTGGTTGAAATTGAAATGTAGAAAATAGTAAAGAAAAGGGAAATTAAAGTGGACAAAAAGATAACTTGCCGCCGGCGGGAGCCGGACCCACAACTTCCACACTACGCATGCGTTGCACTACATATTGTGCGACAGCGATGGCTATCAATCCATGGCCATGGCTATCAGCGATGGCTATCAAACACCAACTTGGGTATTTATGTTTACTAGATCGATTCCTAGGAATGTTAGAGCCATGGTGGGCAGATGAGGAATATCCTTTTTTGCCCAATGGTGTCACGTAACACATGAACTTCGCAGGCACGTGGCTGAAAACCCTTGTAGGCTACCTGACGGCATCAAGGCTGGCAGATTCGAGACTTTCTATGAATGAGTGAGGGAAGAAGAGAAACCGAGAGCCTAGATTTTTCTTAATCGTGACCATATTGTTACGCGAAGGACGAGTCAATTAGACGAGCAACTATTTACAGAATATATTTACAGCAGTGGTTGCAGCACTGCAGCCAGTCAACGCAGCCAGCTGTGGAAGACGACGATGATGAACACGGGAGCAGTGGCACAAGCGCGTGCCAAGCGCGAGCACGAGCCACTTGCTTTACCGTGACGATGACAACACAGAAGACACCGACAGCCCGAGCGCATAAGGTGCTTCGCGAGCTCGCGCTTTACCGTGACGACGACGACAGGAGACGCTGACAGCCCGAGCGCATAAGATGCTTCGTACCTAAAAGAACCAAGAACTGGTCACACTCACTGTGCAGCCCCTCGCAGAGGAACTCGAAGTCATCCGGCGGGAGCAGCTGCATGAAGCGACCCAGCAGGGCGGTGGTGGTCTCCCCTAGTGTGGTGCTGTACCGGCGCCAGCTCTGGCGCGTCTTCTGGGGATGCACCAGGCCATGCTTCCGTACCAGCCACTTCCTTCTGGCCCGCTCCCGCAATCGGTCCTGGTAGATTGACACCATGGCCAGCTGGAGCTCTGCAATAGCAGAATAGCCTCCCATCTCAGAATCTCTTGGCCACCAGTCTTGCTGCTGCAGTGCATCATTGGTGCAGTGAGTGCAATACCATATGGATGCCACTGGCACTATTTCCACGCTATTGCCGAGCAACAAATGTCAGCATGAAGAGGAAGCCAGGTGGATGGGTCTGGAATACACAACTCTTTCCAAGACATGGAAACGAAAGGCCCTCCTGATGTCATAATTCTGACAGTGTGTACTCGTAGCTATTTATTCGATTACAATGAAACCCTGTTGATATGTTCCTCGCTGTTGCATTTTCCTAGCTGCTACGTCGCCTTTTCACAGTCCCGACCTAAAGCCCATTGACTTCTATGTATTATGTTGCCATCTGATACACCATTCTGCAACGTTCCCACATGTTATGTTGAGTTCAAATGCGGTAACACGTAAATTTAGCACTGCAAAGGCAAATTCGAAAGTACAAAATGCCACAAGTATGCAATCATCAGTCCTGATAGGCATGTCACGGTGTGGTTGTAGTTTTTAGTGGGTCCCTAATATCAGCTTTGCCGCAATATGACTGTGTTATGCGGTCCAGCATTTTAGGAGTAGAAAGGGCCTGCTCCATGGGCCCTGCAGCACCAAGAAGGGGAGTCGCAAGTTGCATGTTGTGCAGAGAATGCCTTCTCTGCTGGTGCACTTTGTGATTAACAGGATTCTGCAATACACATAAATGGTTATCTATCGTAGCTGAATGCTTGTTTCTAAAAATGAGGTACTCAGCTTTCAAAAAAATAGTTTTAGTTGTGATATGAACATGTTAAAGGGGCCCTGCAATGCTCTTTGAGCGTACTAAATAAATGATACTACACATACGAGAATGCTTCAGTGAACACCTGAGCCAAATATTACACAATTCAATGCAGTGGGGAACACACTAATTGGGCATGCTCTCCTACGGCTCCCTCAAACCCCCACCATTGAAACTGCACATGATGACGCCATGGCGCCCTCATACGACATTTGGCCATACATCCGGTATACGTCCGGTGGTCGCCGTCAGCTCAAGTTGTGCTGCCTCCTCCACAGTGCAAAATCATGGCATCACTGAAGTTTCGCTGACTGCTATCACAGTACACATCTGCACGTTACAGTGCACGTCTGCATATTAGAGTGTGTCTCTCGCTTTGTGTGTAAAAATTGTCACACGCAGGCTCACTAGAATGCAAGCAGACGTGGAGCATGAATGTGGCGATTGTCATTTTTGCAGCTGTGGAATTTGTGAGAGACGTGTTTCATCAGTCTTTTGCTTAAAATTAACGCGAAAGAGCAAGGTCGGTGTGCAGTTGTTGGCTGCAAAAGCAACGAATCTGGTAAAAATGCACTGCACTAGTTATTGCAAGACGATCAGCTTTGGCGAGCCTTGTTAGGTGGCAGCCTCTGAGTTTAGTTTAGCGTGTCATAGGCGGTAAAACAAGAAGTAGTGGCATCTACACGAAAATCTAAAACCAAATTTAAACTGAGAGCCCTTCAGCGGCCAGAGCGCTGCAGCCTCTATAGCCTCCACAGTGCACACCGCTGACGAAGGAGCGGGGGCACCGCGAAGGGGATGAAATGCGATCTTTTGAATGCCCCAAACTCTGCTTCTACTGAATGGCTCGAAGTACTTTAAACTCAGTTTCCAACGCAGCAGAAGAATTAGTAGTAATGTTATGCCAGCTTCTAGCATTGTAGCAGTTACTCTGCTCTATGCTTGTTTCCGGCAAGGAGAGTTGAGTAGTTATGTTACTCTTCCTGCCACAACGAACGCACGTGAAAGTGCATCCTCCATAACATTGTTCTTTTGCCTCCTGTAGCGCACGGTAAAGTCATGTCGCTACAGGAAGTGCCGGTTCCGCCGGGTGCCACTTGGGTCAACTTGAGAGAGATCAACTCATGTGTAGCACTGCCCTCATCCAAGCTGATCACAATTCCGTTGGCTAAAGTTCACAGCAGGATTCGAATGTGCGCTAGCTGTTACAGCCGCTTCGAACTGCATGTGCGTTGATAGCCATCTGTGGCAGCATGTACAACATTTGTACATTGGCCCTGTATGCTGCCATTGTTCGTACGTGTTCCGGCTGTCACTCACACAGACAGACTCGACCTCTCACACCTATGGCCCCACGTTTGGTGCCAAATATAGGGGCATTAATCAAGTTCGCGCATGCGGACTTGACCCTTCTCTAAATCGCACCGCACCAGCGAAGCGGCAGTCACTGGCTAGCACTTTCACAGCAGCTATAACAGTCAGAGCTGTGACCCCTAACCAGTGATTCGCAGTGAGTTGCAACCATGGCGGATTCAGGCCAGGGTGACAGGGCGAGTCTGTGACTTAAGGCATTTATTCACCTTAGTGTTACACCGACAATGGCAACAAAAGATGAATGAAACAAAACCACAGAGGCAGAGCATTCCGCACGACTGAGGTGAAAAACCACAAAATGGGGGAAACACACAAGAGGCTTTGTAATGGTTCAGCTCACCTAGCGTGGATCCGTGCTCAAGCCCTGGCATGCTCAGCCACTCCGAAAGGCCGGGCGCTGCAGGGGGACGGCATGCAGCGATCTCCGCGGAACGCCGCGGAGATCGCCGCAAGCTCCTCCTCGCATCTCCTCACAAGCTCGTCAGCCTAAAGACAAAAACGCATGGGGGGAACCACGCTTCTCCTGAACGGTGTAGAAGGAGTCTCTCCAGTTCGAAGAAAGGGGAAAGGAGAGTACGGGGTGTCTTGGCTGCAACATCGCAGCAAGGCTCAAAAGGCAGCGAGCGGCAAAAGGTGCCTTCTCCACGCTACTCTCCGCAAGCGCGCGCGTGATCATCACGTGATAACTGCGCACGGCCGCTCCGAACATATCAGGATGCATGTGCATTCCCACTACTTCCTGCTGCAAAATATTTCTAAAATTGTGTCTTTTCATGTCAAATGCTTTGCACAACATCTGCATAAGAAGTCTTGCAGGGCCCCTTTTACGAGCTAAGTGATATGGGAAGTCTCCTTTCGCTCACTTTCCACATTGCCAGCACTGTGCCACGTTTGCTAGTAGCAGGAGGAGGCGACTAGCCAGGTCTCTCACACGTGCACTTAATGATGATATGAGTCATGGTGATAAACAGACGCCTCCTTGACTGTGTAAACAATTTTTCCCAACTATGCATGTAGTGGAAGTATAGGAATGAGAAACGTGGTGTTCCACTACGAATTTTGTCCAGAGCACATAAAGCAAAATGAAATACCTTCAACTGGCTGCCCTTTCAGTGAGGCACAAAACGTCAAGGCACTTTCAGCAAAATATTTTAACAGTTGGGTGACAAATAAGCAAATGTAACAATAGCATAACTAAGTAGCCAGACCTTTACGTATGGCCAGAGCTTTATGAACCCATAAGCTGATTCTCGTTGATTCTCGCTGATTTTCCATGTACAGGCATTATCAGTTTCCTGCATGTTCAGAAAAACTGACTGTGGCAGTCAGAGAAACACTGAAGCCCTTAAATGACCCTGGAAGTAATATTATCAACACATTGCACACACATAACCACAGTCACGATGGATTACACAGCACTAAGGTTGTAAGAGCCACCTACTGTGAAGAGAAAATAGAACAAGTATGCGTACACCTTGATGATGGTTGAGCCAAATTAAATCTCGTTCCTGTTTGGATTCCCTGGCCCATGTTTCACTGATAAATGTTAGCAGCAAGTCATACCACTACACAGATAAAGGGTAAGAGTAGGGTTGAATAGCCTGGCAAGGAGCGAAGAATTCTTGATCAGCTTTCAGCCTCTAGAACCTGTGCAAGAATATGTTTATGTAGGCCAATTACTCACAAAGATCCCCAATCAAGAAAAAGAAATTTAAAGAATGAAAAAAATTATGCAAGTCCAAAGCACATCTTGAAATCTATGTGAAGCAAAGCTTTCATGAAACAGTTAATCAAGTGCTACAAATTTGTCTATTTCATTCATGCATCTTTCCCACTGAACGCAAGACATTTTGTAGGAGTCTTGCACCAGCCAAAATGAGTTAAATCTTCTAATACAACTATTCTAGGCAGCTACAAAATCTCTTTCTGTACACGTCTAGAAGACATCTTGCAAAAGACAGCTAGAAGACATTTTGTTGAAGTGTTTTCAGCTTACACTTTGCTAAGACTTATACAAAATGTTGTCTAAAGGTGGCTAGAAAATATACTGCGAGAACTTCTAGAAGGTATATAGCTGATCTGTAATCAGATATAAGTATAAAATAAGATATTTCAGTGCTTTCCTTAGCTTTATATGGATGTTACATATCTAGTGCCTGAAATGGCCACTCAGCCTAGACTTAAATAGCATGTGCATGCCCTTCCGTTCCTTCGGTTCGTCATTTTACTGTGCTGAAAGGTGGTAAAATGTGCACATCTCCGTTAGCAGCATATATATTGTTGTACTGTCTTTCTAGTGGTAGCGTCTATACGTATTTCACAAAGAAAAACACAAAGCAAATGTAAAGGAATACACAAAGTGTATGTGAACATATACATGACCAAAGGCCTTTACCAATGTACAGCCACACCCCTTTGTACAACTCTTCCTTGTGTCCGGTTAAGTAAATATCACCAGGCCAGCTACACGTTTACACGCTGTTGTTAATTTATGCTTTGCTTGTTGTTTACCATTTATTTATCAGTGCTTCATTGGTTTACTGGCAGGGTATTACTATCCTATAGCAATTGCCTACAACGCTCTCTGCTAGGTGGGAACGAAAATTGAAATTGTAAGGTTGCTACACACATTTTGCATAACGCTATATACCACTCTACCGTTGCTGTGCCGATCTCTGGCACCAGCCTGGTTGGCACATGCTAGATGAGCCCCCCCCCCCCCCCCCCGACTTATTTTCTAGTACTGACAGGAGAACTACATTACAATTGTATTTACCGATATACAAATGACCACACAAACATCAATGTCTCACTTTTGCAAGCATTTCGTTATTGCTGATTCTGTCTACAAAAATTCTTTAAAATTTAAATACATTCTCAGATCTTACACCCCACAACCACCATCTGATTATGAGGCACACTGTAGTGGGGAACTCCGGTTTGATTTCGACCATCTGGGGTTCTTTAACGTACACCCAATGGACGGCACATGGGCATTTTTTCATTTCGCCCTTAACTAAATCCTGCGAACTCGTGCTTAGCAGCGCAATTGCAAAGCCACTCAGCAACCACGGCGGGTGTTCAAAATTCCTTTAGATAATGTTTGATTGTAAGAAATTTTATTTCCGCTGTGTCCTTGTATTTAGCCGCTCCGACTACATTGCTCTGTGGTATCAACAAAATACCCAATGCCACTTCGGCTGAGCACTACATTAAAATACTTCAAGACACTTTTTGAGCCAGCGCTCCTTGCTTTTAAAGCCATGACTGACTGTAGGCCTACGCAATGCCAGAGCGGCTGACGCTGAGGAGAACGACGGAGAGTCTAGTGTTGCTAGTGGCGGAATGCGGCATTCGATGGCTAGCTTAATGAGGCTAGGGCCACTAGGGCACCCAACAACCCCGTCAGTGTAAGGAGCAGCTCTGCGGTTAACAAAATAGCGCATGTACAGTGTAGACCGTTTATAACGTTAAGTCGCCGGAGTCGCGAATATCTGCACTATAAGCGGTACCGCACTATAAGCGGTACCGCACTATAACCAAAGCAACAATTTTCAAGGCCCGCACATATGCAAAACATGTGCACCGAGCCGCCACACGTATGCGACAGTCAAGGAATGCGGCTAGAACATTTGCATTCAATTTACCAGTCGAATCTCGTCAAACCAAACCAAATCACGCAGCGGCGCCTCCGACCGGCATTGCTCCGGCACCGCCATAGAGTAAAAGCTTAGGAGAGACCCCTCAATGTCGCGCACGAACAAAACAAATAAAAAGAAAGGGAAAAAAATGCGGCAGAGATTTCACCCTTTCTCAAATGGCAAGGTCGCCGATCTGCGTTGCGCCGGAACATGCGTGTACGTGCTGACGTCTCAGCCACGCTACCGTAGCCACGCGTAGAAAATGGCAGTGAACCCTTCTTTCTCCTTTACAGTCACGTGTTGACCTTGCACGCTGCGGCTACTGCGCAGAGGGAAGCAGCGGCGCTGTCCCAGGCCGGCCAATGAAACTGCCCCACGCCGGCAAACGCTCGCTTCCCGATAACGGCAGAAAACGAAACTTCAGGGAGCTGGCGCCAGACCGGCTGGAGCGGCGGCGGGCGCGCATGGTGACAGTCGAAAGTGAGGGAGCTACGAGGGAGGGCGAGGGGAGCCACCGAAGCGGCGGAGTTGCCGAGGTGAAATCCGCTTCCCTGCCGCCCTCCTCCCTCACATTCCACGGTCTCCTCGTGCACCCTTCGCCGTGCCGTGCCGGCGCCGCCCGCTCCCTGAAGTTTCGTTTTTGCCGCTATCATGAAGCGAGTGTTGGCAGTTTCGTAGCCCTCGCTAGCTATGCAAGGGTCACGGACTATACGCGCCGTGATATTTCACGACTCGCACTGAAGATTCTGGTTTCAGCCTCACTGGCTGTTCGTTCGCACCACATGCCCTTCTCCTCCACTTCGTCTCTTTCTTCCTCGAGCAGTCCTTGTGGCGCCCGTTTGAGGGGAGCGTTCGCCGTCTCCGCTGACTTCCGCACTCCCAGGCAGCCGCACTGTAACCGGTATTTCGTTTCCCGCAACTGCACTATAAGCGATACGTGTATACATGGAGTGCTATGGGAAAATTAACGGGAGTCTGAAAAGACCGCACCATATCCGGTCCTGCACTATAAGCGGTTACGTTATAAGTGGTCTATACTGTATAGGATTTCCCTACTACTTTCTTAACAATTTTTTGAGCGATGAACTTCCAGCTGGATTGGATTGGGCTGGATTCTTTTTGCCAATGTGGCCTGGCAAAGCGCTGGACGTGGATAGAGACGGGACACAACTGCAACTTCCGGGAGATTTTTCTGTCAACCGTACAACCGGAAGAAACGGTCCAAAATTCGGGAGTCTCCCGGGTAATCCGGGAGACTTGGCAGGTATGCTAGCATACTTGCAAGTTGTTGAACACAGCCTGTTTGTGGCCTGATGACTACTTGCAGCCTTTCGATGCAGGTAATGTATGTGGCTGCAATGCCTTTGGCACTTTGCTGTTGTTAGGACACTTGGCACTTACAGCAGTACGTGACAAATTGCACCAAAAAGCTCATGCTCGTGTGTCCCCCCCTGCAGCAGTGCTCATAGAGCATTGCAAGTTTTCGTGTTCAAGAGGAAGGAATTGCACCTTGGCTGCGGGAGGTGGTTCGCTTGGAACACTTTACCACAGCGGTGGTGAAATGGTAGAGCTTCCACCTCCTAAGCGGGAGGTCCTGGGTTCAAATTCCACTGTCGCCGATAACCCACCTTGTTTTTTTTAATGGGTAGAGATATACCACGATCAGGCGCTCGGTTGTTTAAATGGCTTCTCATCTAAAAAGGGAGCCCTATACAGACTTGCAAAGGTCTCTGGGCACCCCTTGTACCACCACAGCTTTGGTGAAATAGTCAAGCATCTGCCGATGCTGTGGGAGGCAGATGAGCCGTCAGGTACCTACTGATAAAATTGGTACAAGCACGCTCCCGGCCCAGTACTCGGCAACTACGGGATTTCCAGATGCTTGGAAGGACACCCACCTGATGGGAAGTTGGCAGCATGGGACCGCTAGACACCTTTTTTTTCTGCGCTCCCCAGATTTTGAGGGTACTGGCTCTTTTTCCAAGTGATCACCCCTGAAAAAAGCCGAGCGCCAGACCAAGGTATGCTTGCACCCATTTTGAACGAACCAGTGGGTGCCCGGTGGCTGTAGGAATCGAACTCATGAGCTCCTGGTGATGAGGCTGGCACTCTACCACTAAGCCACGGCTACGGTTGCAATTCAAGGATGCAATTCATGTAAATGATATTATGTCACTACACATAACGAGGTTTGTGACATGGAGATGATGGAAGCAATGATGGCACATGAGCTATTCGATGGTTAAGTTTATCAGTGATTTGACAATATATTCATTTGAAAGTGGAACAGAAATACATTCAACCATTCGGCATTCAACTCGGTATTCAACTTGAACTCAAATATTTGCACAGTCTTACTTTTCATGGTCGCCCTGTATTTATACGGCAACTCAGTTGTGTTGGAGTGGTAAGTGTCATGAAAAGTAAAAATCATCAGACACCTGGGAGCTACAAAGGAAACCCTGTGTTCACTATTGCAGCCTGCAATGGGTGTTGGCCACAGCTGTATAAGCAGGTAACCTGTAAGACATGAGAACACACATCAGACAACATACTCTCACCTTTATCCAGGTTGTCTTCACACTGGCTGAAATCCAGGTCAGCCACATCCATTTCCGCAAAGTTGTCGAACTCATAAGCAAAGTCACCCCTGGCTGCCATGTAACCAGCCATGTCAACGTGCTGCTGGGAGCAGAGTACAGGCCGCGGTGGGTCCCCCGACACTGCATCATGGCAAACACAACCACTGTGTTGTGTGTCTCAAAATGTGGGTGGCTCTTCTCTGACTCTCCATGGGAAGAGCACCTATAGACTAGTGCCCTAAACCTAAACTCTCAGTTCCACAAAAACTGATTATTTCCGGTTCAGCTATGGAGTTAAAAAAATGGTTCAAACCGGTTTATGACCATTTGCATAACCTAAGTATACTTACAGCAAAACACCATAAATTTATTTTCTACTAAAGCTTGATGGTGCTCCAAGCTGCATCAGAAGACTTTCTTTTCTTAACTCTTTACCTACCGCGCCCATTGGGCATCGTTAGTCCGCTATCGATTATTTGAAATGCTGATTTCGAGACCTTCTGCGCCGCTCATGGTCACACTGCACCATCGGACATGAAGGAGGAGAACAATATTTTTGTTTCCTAAGCAGTCTGCTTTTTTCCCACTTGGCAATGATTTTTGAACACGCTACAAAGTTTCGCAATTGTCAAAGTTGAAAGCGAAAATGGCTGCCTCCAAAAGCAGCGCACGCACCTTGAAAGATGGCGGATTTCGTGATTCCACTGCGTCTGCGGCTGATTTTATCGACGGGTCGAGTAGCAGCGAGTCTGAGGATACTTCCTTTTCGTTGGACTTTAACTCTGAGAGCTACAACGACACTAGCTAGTGAAACTGCTCCTTGAACTTGAGGATACGCCCCCAGTTCGCCCTCCCCTACCATCTGAAGCTATTCAGTACCAGCCTGCCAAGATGGAGACTTATAAAAATTGCAAGAAATGCTACGACAGGAAAACTGAGCAGAAAACAAGAGTTGACTGCAAGACATACAACGTTCCGCTATGTTTTACATCAAGGAACTGCTTCGCCGCATGGCACGCCGAAATGTAGTCCTTGCAGTTACATTTTTGAAGTGGGAGACCTCTTAAATGAAAATTTTTGATTTTTTGTGAGACAGTGCTAATTAGACAACAATACATTTTGTAGCACAGCCATACTGGAGCAGATGAGTGCAAGTTCCAACTCAAGCCCTGTCATGCACAAAGCAAACTGCATTCGCACTACAGTTGAATGTAGCTGCAGTCTGCTACGTAGCGTAGATACCGCGGCAGCCGCGGGGTGCCCCAACAAGTCCGCTGGCTGAGCCACTGTGCGTCGCAGGCGCCAAAATCAGAAGTAGTGGTGTCTATACAGGAACATCTAAAATCAAATTTGAACTGCGCGCCACGACGACATTTAGTAGGCGGAGCACTGTGGGCACATCCCGCTCCGCCGTCACTTTCGCAATGGAAGACACTGAAGGAGGAGCGGAAGCACCTTGAAGGGGATGTTTGATAGCCAATAACTCCGCTTCTGCTTAATGCATTTCTCGACTTCGATAAGAAGTGGTTCAGGGCCCCTTTAAGGTTTTATACTGAAAGCAGCACCCATCGTGGAGATAGGCAAGTACATTCTGTGTAATTCAATACAACATCCCTCATCAATTGCTCCATGTTAAACAAGGGAGATGTGTATCTGCACAAGTATAGCACAAACAATAACTGGAACACTGCCAGACAGCTTAGGAATGTTGTTTTCTTCTTGGCCGGCACAGCGTTAGTATGGTACGACAACCACACGGGCATGCTAACTACATGAATACGTTTCGTTGAGGAGATTAAGAAGTGTTTCGGCGACTCGGACGCAAAGAAGAAATGTGTAGAATTCACATTAGCCCAGAAGCTCAGGTACCCGGCGAAACTTGCACTACCTATATAGAAGAAATGCTGAAGCTGTGCGGAGCGTCGACCTTCAAGTGACAGGGGAAGATAAAGTGGGGCATGTCTTAAAAGGAGTAGCAGAAGACGTCTACAACTTCCTCATTGGTAAAAAGAACTTGAACACCGTATCATAACTGATACGGCACTGCTGTACGTTCGAGGCACTGAAGACTCGCCGAATTACACCAAAGTTTGGACAGCTGGCCAACGTAATGACCGCAGCAAGTGTTGACACGAGTCCTCCGCACCCAGACCTTTCGTCCTCCATCCGCCAGATAGTCCGCGAAAAGCTCCAGCGGCATGACAAACAGGCACGTTATGCGGTGCCACGCTGCAGCTCTTCCATTTTCCCGAGACACTCTTTGGGAACCCCCTTCGGCTACTTGGAACCAGTCAGTGAACGTCGCAGATTTTAACGGCTCCAGAGACAAACCGCATTACGATACGACAAAACCACCACGCATGATTCACCCCCTCAACGTTTTGACCAACGCCTACACAACTTTCGTCCATGAAGACTTACCGCTACCTACAACTTTCAAAGAGCCTCGTTACCCTCAACCGATGTCTTCGGCAGAATACTTCAATCCGCATCCTGAAGTTCGCCCTTTGCCAGTGTGTTACTTCTGCGGCATGCCTGGCCACATAGCTAGGTACTGTAGCCGACACCGAGCATCGAACTATGGACCGTCAGCGCCGAATATGCAGTCTAGCGGTCGTACACTGCACACTCAGTGGCCAGGAGAGTCCACTTCAGGAAGCCACTTCCGAGAGGACCAACGCACCGCCCAGGAGACCTACTTTGGAGAAGAAAGAACCTGGAACCGCTCCCCTGCCTCCGACCGTACTCTGATGCCACCACCAGCCTTCCGAGCTTCCCAATCACCATCCCCTCGGCCGCGATTCACGTCACCATCGCCTCGGTGCCGTTTCGTGTCACCCCCGCCGGGAAACTAGCCAGCGCGGCCGATGGAGGTGAGGTCGCTGGAAAATGTGTGCTGCCAACTCAACTGCCTTCAACTATTTTCATGCTTAAGAATTTAAGGTTCATGTACTGATTGATGGGGTCTCTACAATGGCTTTAATCGACACGGGAGCAACTGTCTCAGTCATGAGTGTGGGGTTTAAAGACCTTCTGGGACGCAAGGTTGTGTTTCGTTGGGAGTTTTCGTGGAGTCTGTGGTGAATCATTATACCCGGTAGGTGTGAGTAATGTAGATGTGTCTTTGGGTGGGAGAGTTTTTAATGCAGAGTTTACTGTTCTTCCTCGCTTCTCGCGTGACGTGATTCTGGGGATTGACTTTTTGCAATTGTGTGGTGCCAATGTTGACTGCCGGATGGGAGAACTCAGTGTCGGCACCAGTCTTTCGCCTGGTCTCTTTGAAGGTGCAGTTTCCCCGGAGAGTGTGTTTTGCTTGTCTGATGATACCGTTGTTCCCGCCTTATTCCCGATGCGTGTTTCCATTGCCCGTTCATCTCCAACTCGTTTCTCGTTCGATGCTGCAGTGAAACCTGCACATCAGAACTGTCGAAAAACGTGTTGGTTCCGCACTGCGTGGTCTTAGTGACCAATGGATGCGCGGGGCTGTGGGCGCTAAACTGTTCCACTGAAGCGGCCGTGCTACCTCAAGGCCTAAAGCTTGCCATGTTTCAGGAAGACACACCCATATCGGTGGCAGTAGTTACAGAGCTACCCAATGGAGGAGCAACCAGTGTCTCGTGGCCCGGGAGCACGAAGATACTTTCCATGATTCATAAATCACTCAGTGATCATGAGCGTTGATTGCCCTGCTTACAAAACACTCCTCGGTATTCGACTTTGCGCAGCACGACGGAACTCGTCACCGCATCAACACAGGAGCCGCCCAGCCAATCCGACAAAAACCCTATCGTGTGTCCCCGGCAGACCGCAAGATAATCAGTGATCAAGTCCAAGAAACGCTATGCAAAGGCGTCATCCGAGAATCATTTAGTCCTTGCGCTGCCCCCGTGATATAGGTGAAGAAGAATGACGGTATTTGGCAGTTCTGCATTGATTATCGTCGCCTAAACGCCGTTACTAAGAAAGACGTATATCCACTCCCACGAATTGACGACGCCATCAACCGACTCTTTGCAGCATCATACTTTTCCTCAGTTAATTTACGGTCAGGTTACTGGCAAATTCCTATGCACAAGGACGACAGAGAAAAGACAGCATTTGTAACCATTTGAGTTTAACGTGATTGCTTTCGGGTTGTGTAACGCGCCCGCAACGAGGTTCATGGACACGATATTACGTGGCTTTAAATGGCAAGTTTGCATGTGCTACTTAGACGACGTTGTGATCTTCAGGCGAACGTTTAGTGAGCACAACAAACGTTTGGACTTGGTATTGAACTGCTTGGAGAAAGCGGGCTCGTGCTCAATTAAAAAAAAATGACGTTTTGGGGAACGACAAACGCTTGTGCTAGAACATCTGGTCGCTAAAGAAGGCATCTTTAGGCTGCGGCAGTAGAAGCATTTAAAGTACCCGACTGTCAAAAAGTTTAGAAGTCTCTTGGGCTTGTGCTCCTACTTTCGCCGATTCATTCCCAGGTTTTCTGACATGGCTCATCCTTTTACCCGCCTTCTCCAAAAAGGCGTGCCTTTTGAGTGGACTGCAGATTGTGACTCGTCGTTTCGCCAGCTGAAGTTCCTGTTGACGTCCCAACCAATTCTTCGCAACTTCGAACCTTCATCACCAACCGAGATTCACATCGATGCCAGTGGCGTAGGCATCAGTGCTGTGCTAGTTTAGCATATTGGCGAGAGCGAGCACGTGATCTTGTACGCTAGCCGGTCCTTGAGCCTCTCCGAGCGCAACTACACAGTGACCGAACAAGAGTGTCTGGCAGCTATCTTCGCATTGGAACGGTTTCGTTCGTATCTTTACGGGCACCCCTTCACTGTGGTAACAGATCATCATTCGTTATGCTGGCTCGTGAATCTGCGGGATTCCTCAGGCCAATTAGCGTGCTAGGCCCTCCGTCTACAGGAATACGATTTCGTTATTTGCTTTAAGGAGGGATATGGGGATTAAAGCTATCCTAGCCTATTTTTGAACCAAACTTGAGCATGCTTGTTTAGTTTCTTCTCCTGATTATAAAAATGCTGTTATTTTTTCTGTACATTCATATTGCATTACATAATTAAGAAAATAATGTCTTCTGTTCTTACTGCAATAGACAAGTAACAGTCACACGAAAATATACAAATGACATATGGATCAATAGCAGAAAGCACAAGACTCGCAACATAGGAAGCACTTTTATGATTGGGTCAATATTTCTTACTTTACAGTACACTGAACTTCATTGTTTTGAACATGGCCATGCATTTGGTCCCACAAAAGATCAATTTTAAAAACTTAAAACACAAAACCTTGAAAATTACTTCCAATGTTGTGTGCTCCAAACATCTAGCTTCATGCTGCAAAAAGAATTATTATTCTATCTGTGATAGTTACTGATATATCACAGTAAATGTATTTCTGGGTGTGCAAAATTAGTATTTCGCGAAAATGAAGAAAACAAACTAATCTCCCACACTATAGTTTTAAAACTAATATATTGTTATGTAAAACGGCACAAGGCGGGACTATTTACACTGTATTTACAGTATAAGAGAGACACAGTAGCCAAGATGGTGGACAGCCACCAGCACCAGAGAGAACCGTCTTCTTCGTCGTCTACCCCAGGATGAATGTCTCTCGCGTAGCATTACCCCCGGCGGTGCAAGCGCCGTCTCGGCGCACTTCACACATTGTCGTTAGGAGGAAGGCGGTAGGCTTTCAGTCTGCTAACGTGAACTATGTCACTGGGAGCGATCGCCGGCGGTAAAGTCGGAGAGACGGGAACAATCTCGTAGGTGACGTCCGTGACCTGGCGGACGATTCGGTAAGGACCCGTGTATCGAGATAGCAACTTTTCGGATAAGCCAACACGGCGGAATGGACACCACAGGAGAACTAAGGCACCGGGTGAGAAGCGAACGTCGCGATGCTGGCTGTCATAGAGGCGCTTCTGGGTCGCTTGCGAGGCCAACAGCCTCGAGCGGGCGATCTGACGAGCGTGATCGGCACGAGCGATGGCATCACGTGCATATTCGCTAGGCGGCGCGGCAGCAGCCAGTAGTATGGTGTCCATCGGTAACGTTGGTTCACGGCCAAAGAGCATATAAAAGGGTGAATAACCGGCGGTATCGTGACGCGAGGAATTGTACACGAAAGTCACGTAAGGTAACGCCAGGTCCCAGTCACGGTGGTCAGATGAAACATACATTGAGAGCATGTCCGTGAGGGTGCGATTTAGTCTCTCGGTGAGGCCATTTGTTTGGGGATGGTAGGCAGTGGTCAACTTGTGCTGCGTTGAGGAGGAGCGCAAGAGATCGTCGATTACTCGTGATAAGAATGCGCGGCCTCGATCTGTGAGCAATTGGCTAGGGGCGCATGGTGCAGAATAACATCGTGGAGCAAGAAATCGGCAACGTCAGTAGCAGTGCTGGTGGGGAGCGCTCGAGTGATTGCATACCTGGTCACATATTCGATAGCAACGGCGACCCACTTGTTGCCGGATCGTGACTCAGGAAAAGGACCGAGAAGGTCCAAACCAACCCACTGCCGAGGGTGCGGCAGGACGTTTCCGACGTTGGCATTTGTCGCAGGAGGTCACGTAACGTCGAACAGACCGGGCGAGACCGCGCCAAAAGAAGCGGCGCCGGACACGATCGTACGTGCGGGACACACCAAGGTGACCAGCAGTTGGTTCGTCGTGAAGCTCACGCAGTACCGTTGAACGCAGCTGTTTAGGCACAACGAGAAGCAGCTCAGGGCCATCTGATTGGAAGTTACGACGGTAAAGTGTGCCATTCACGAGGGCGAACATGCGCAGTGAGGCGTCGTTAGGTGCGGATTCCAGCCGATCAATGAGCGATCGCAAAGCATCATCACGGCGTTGTTCGTCACCAATCTGGAGAAACTGAGACATAGACGTAACGCAGGGGTTAGGTTCGATGTCCAGTCCCTCTGGTTGGTCAACAGGGTAGCGGGACAAGCAGTCCGCGTCCAAATGGAGGCGGCCAGACTTGTAGGTAACTGAGTAAGAGTACTCCTGAAGGCGCAGCGCCCAACGACCAAGTCGTCCAGTAGGGTCCTTCAGTGAAGAAAGCCAACAGAGAGCGTGATGATCGGTGACAACACGGAAAGGGCGGCCATACAAGTAAGGACGGAATTTCGAAACCGCCCAGACAAGGGCAAGACATTCCCGTTCCGTAATAGAGTAATTGCGTTCAGATTTCGATAGGAGACGACTTGCGCACGCAATAACACGGTCAACGCCTTGTTGGTTTTGGGCTAAAACTGCACCGATGCCGTGACCACTAGCATCTGTGCGCACTTCCATGGGAGCAGCTGGGTCAAAATGGGCAAGAATAGGTGGAGTCGTTAGGGCGGCGATGAGCTCAGAGAAGGCGTCAGCTTGTAGAGGACCCCAACAAAACGGGACGTCTTGTTTGAGTAGGTCAGTGAGTGGACGTGCGAGCGCCGCAAAGTTTTTCACAAAACGGCGAAAGTAGGAACAAAGCCCCACGAAGCTACGAACGTCATGGACAGACCGTGGAACGGGGAAGTTCGTGACAGCGCGTATCTTTGCTGGGTCCGGTCGGACACCGGAAGCGTCAACAAGGTGGCCCAGGACAGTAATTTGACGAAGGGCGAAGTGGCACTTCGAGGAATTTAGCTGGAGGCCAGCTCGTCGGAAGATTGCTAGAATGGTCGAAAGCCGCTCAAGGTGTGTTGCGAAAGTGGGGGAGAAAATTATCACGTCGTCCAGGTAACATAAACACGTCGACCATTTAAATCCTTGAAGCAGTGTGTCCATCATTCTCTCAAACGTGGCTGGTGCGTTGCAGAGACCGAAAGGCATGACCTTGAATTGGTAAAGGCCGTCAGGGGTCACGAAGGCGGTCTTCTCGCGATCCAGGTCGTCTACAGCAATTTGCCAGTAGCCAGATCGAAGGTCCAGGGATGAAAAGAAGGTGGCACCATGGAGGCAGTCGAGGGCGTCGTCAATACGTGGAAGAGGGTACACGTCCTTCTTGGTGATTTTGTTGAGGTGCCGATAATCAATGCAGAAACGCCAGGAACCGTCTTTCTTCTTTACTAATACGACGGGAGAGGCCCAAGGACTAGAAGATGGTTCGATGATGTCCTTCGCAAGCATTTTAGCCACTTCTTTTTGAATCACTTCGCGCTCTGATGCGGACACACGGTAAGGTCGACGGCGAATGGGCAAAGAGTTGCCAGTGTTGATACGGTGGGCGACAATCTTAGTCTGGCTCAGGGGTCGATCACGAATGTCGAAAATGTCGTTGTATGAGGCCAAAACCCGGCAAAGAGCGTCGGCCTGGTTAGGCGAAAGGTCTGATCCAATCATGTTGCGAAAAATGCTGTCGTCGGAACTTGGTGACGGGGAAACTGCAGCTTCCGCAGGTGCAGTTATGGCGACAACCTCGACATCATAGTCTGTTATTGCGGTGAGGTGGGCAAGCGACATCTTGTGGGGCAACACTTGGGGGGGTCAGACCAAAGTTTAGTAGCGGGAGAAACACACAGTTATCAACTAATGTGGCGATGGTATGTGGCACAGTAACATTGCGCGTCAGGTGGACGTCTGTAATCGGAGAGACGATATAGTCGCCGTCAGGAACGGGAGGGGTCGATGACAAACACACGTACGTGACGGCTCGCGGTGGTAGGCGAACAAAATTGGTGGGGCTTAAGCGGCTGACGGGCGTATCGCAGGCATCTGATACAAGAGGAAGATCGAGGCAGAGCGTTTCAGAAGAACAATCAATTAAGGCTGAGTGTGCCGAAAGGAAGTCAAGGCCAAGGATAAGGTCATGGGGGCAGTGAGCAAGGACGGCAAAAAGGACAACAGTGTGACGACCGGCAATGCTGACACGGGCGGTGCACATTCCGATCACTTGAACAGCACCACCATCGGCAACACGTATTGTCTGTGTCGTAGACGGCGTCATAATCTTCTGCAGGCGGCGGCGTAAAGGGGCGCTCATAATAGACAAGTGTGCGCCAGTGTCGATGAGGGCGGTCACAGGAACATTGTCGACTTTTACTTCAAGAAGGCTATGGTGAGTGGGGAGCGTCAGTAGAGGATTTGCAGGGGACGATGGCATTGCAGCTTCACCTCCATAAGCTGCACTATCTAGTTTTCCTGTGGCGATCGTCCAGAGAAGGACGGCGACGAAAAGCGGCGAGGCTGCGGAGAGCGGGATTGGCGGCGTTGCGGCGACGGGGAGCGGGAGAAGCGGCGAACAGGAGCAGTGGAGTCAGATGGAAGAGGCTCGTGGGAGGACGACGAGTAGTAAGTAGGGGAACCAGCGGCTGGACGTCTGAAAGGAGTAGGGTACATGGAGGTCTGGCGAGATACGTAGGTCCAACGGCGACGGCAATAACGAGCAATGTGCCCGGCCTGATGGCAGGAGAAGCAGATGGGCTGATCGTCGGGCGTTCTCCATTCCGCAGGATTGCGGAAGGAGCCGGGAGACGTGTAGGAGCGTCGAGTGGGTCCAGAGGAATAAGGCCGAGCGTCAGGACGAGTCAGTGGGCACGCTGATGGAAGGCCAAGATTAGCAAACTCCTGCCTGACGACAGCTTGGATGAGGGACACCGATGGCTGCGATGGGTCACTGGCGTGGGTTGTAAACACGGGGGGTTGAATAAGTGCAGGACAGGCGGCTTCAATCTCGCGACGAACAATGCGAGTAACGTGGTCACAGGTGGGCGGCAGGCGAACGGCATCACACGATGAAGTTGCAGCCGTATTGGGCAGCCGGGTGAATTTCTGGGTAATACGGCGGCTCTTCGCGTGTTCAAACCGCCGGCACTCTTTGATGATTGTGTCGACGGTATCAACGTTGGTATAGACGAGCAGGTTAAAAGCATCGTCGGCGATACCTTTGAGCACATGAGAAACCCTCTCGGACTCAGACATGTGCTCGTCAACCTGGCGGCAAAGAGCAATAACGTCCTGAATGTACGAGACGTATGACTCGGAGGATGTTTATGCACGAGTTGCAAGTTCATTCCGCGCAGCAAGCTGCCGACCAGTGCTGTCACCGAAAAGGTCACGAATCTTCTCTTTGAAAGAGTCCCAGCTGGTAATTTCCGTCTCGTGCGTCTCGAACCACACCCGCGGTGGGCCATCGAGGTAAAAAAGCACATTGGCGAGCATAAGGGTCGGGTCCCACCTGTAGCCGGCGCTGATCCGTTCGTAAAGGTTGAGCCATTTGTCGACGTCAACCCCATCCTGGCCGGAAAATACGCCAGGATCACGAGCAGGAGGCAGAACGATGTAGGTCGGAGCGACGGGAGGGGCAGGGGTTGAAGACGATGTGCCCGCACCGACTGACATGGTCACAAGCGTGATGAGGCGGCCGTTGCGAAGCTCCGTGATCGAAACAGGGAACTACCCAGCACTTCCACCAAAAAGATGTTACGTAAAACGGCACAAGGCGGGACTATTTACACTGTATTTACAGTATAAGAGAGACACAGTAGCCAAGATGGTGGACAGCCACCAGCACCAGAGAGAACCGTCTTCTTCGTCGTCTACCCCAGGATGAATGTCTCTCGCGTAGCAATATTATGGTTTAAATATTGACATATGAGATAATAAACTTGGTAGATCAAGAGAATAATAGATGCAGAATCCGAAAATGCAATTTTACAAAGCTTGATTTTTTTGGTAATTTTTAGGCCTAAAGACCCATGCCCCCGGTGACATGCTGACACTGATTGTCTCTCTCGGATGCCACTTCCGACAACCGTATGCGGAGCGGACAACTTTGACCAATACATCACTTTTGTGTCCCCGGAATTTCCGCATATGGGTACCGTCATATCCGAGCAGCACAAGGACGAGAGCTTACAACCGTTTTTCGCGGCAGCACAGGAGTCACCTGCAGGCAGTCGTTATCGCCTACGTGACGGCAGCACTCTGTATAAGAAGAGCTACTCGACCACCAGTGCGCGCTACCTTTTAGTTGTCCCCAAGAGCCTTCGCACCCAAGTATTATACGCCATGCACGATGATCCAACTTCCAGTCATCTTGGTTCCACACGTATGCTCTACCGGGCTCAAGAACGTTTTTATTGGCCTAAGATGCCGAAGGATATCGAACGGTACGTTGCCAGCTGCTCTCAATGCCAGCGTTACAAGTGTCCTCCACAAGCGCCCCACGGCCTGCTTCAACCAGTCCCCCTTTCTAGCATTTGAGCAAGTTGGTATAGATCTTCTGGGCCCTTTCCCGCGATCCTTCAAGGGCAATCGTTGGGTTATCGTTTGCGTAGATCACCTTACCCGCTATTGTGAGACCGCCGCGTTGCCATCGGCCCCAGCTACAGAAGTTTCTATCTTCTTGCTGGCTCACTTTATACTCCGCCATGGACCTCGTCGCATAGTAATCAGCGATCGTGGGCGACAATTTACCGCAGACGTAGTTGAAGAAACCCTTCGTTTGTGTTCATGTAGCTTCCACCATTCTGTGCCCTACCATCCACTAACTAATGGCCTGGTCGAACGCACAAACAGAACGCTTGCCAACATGCTGTTCATGTACGTCGATTCGGCACACAAGAATTGGGACAGTATCTTGCCTTTCATTACCTATGCCTTCAACATCGCGAGACACAAGACTACTGGTTACTCGCCATTTTTCCTACTTTATGCTAGTCCGCCGCGCTACACCCTCGACACCACATTTCCCTACTTCGCTCATGACAACGAATCAATGGATGAGATCCTCTGTCGAGCAGAAGAAGCACGACGCCTTGCTAGGTTACGCACCCTGGCATTGCAGGACCAGTCCAAGATACGCTATGATGGGCGTCACCGCCATGTTTACTTCGATCCTGGTGACCTTGTGTGGCTCTGGACGCCGTTGCGGAAGCGTGGCTTGTGCCAGAAGTTTCTCGCCCACTACGTCGGTCCCTACGTTATTCTGGAGAGCCTCGACGAAGTGAACTATTGCATTGCGCGTCTCACGAGCAGTGGACAACACTCGGCCAAGGCTGAAGTGACACACGTCGCGCGTCTGAGGCGTTACAATCCACGAGATGACTGACTCGCCCGGCGGGCTTCGTCTGCCAGGGGGGAAATGTCACGACTCTTGCGATGAACCACGGATGCTGCGCTGATAACCAGGTGGAAAAAAGGGTGGAAGAGGAGAATGACGTTAGCCAAGCTGCATCGGGACCACTCTCGAAACGCGCTTATCAACCAGATTCATCTGGTTCTGCATTAATCACCTCGTGTGTAACAATATCTATATAATGAACAAGAAAGGGAACCGAGGGGGCTTTCTTCTCGTTCATTACATAACGAGGGTCTCGAATCCTGCAACATTGATGCCTTCAGGTAACATATGTGGGTTTATTGACCAGTTGCCCTCACCCAAAAAGATGACGTACTTGTGACGCCTGCAGCAAAAAGGATGTTCCACATCCGCTATCAAGGTTTGTGAGTGGTGGTGCTGGCTAACACTCCCAGGGTTAGTTGTAGTAGTAAAACATAAATGCTACCCCCCGAAAGTGGACGGGAAAACGGCACCACGGTAGCTCAATGGTAAGAGCATCTCACACGTAATGCGAAGACGTGGGATCGTTCCCCACCTGCGGCAAGTTGTTTTTTCATCTACTTAAATTTATCATTTCTTCATTTCAATTCGTAAGTACACATAATTGCCCCTATGTTGTCCTTGGTGTCAATGATGCTTGGAATCACAGGATCCGGATGTGCAACAGGTCAAGAATTCTAGGAAAAATAAGAGAATTTAATGACGTTTCGGCCTGGGACCAGCCTTCACTCCGACCAAGGCCGGGCCCCGCCTGAAACGGCAGTAACATCCTGGTATATTTACACACACACACACACACACACACACACACACACATGGTGGTCCTACCGTCTTCAGAGTGATTGCTCTAATGAAGGCAAGACCAAATGCCAAAACGCTATTAAAGTTATCTTTCATGTGTGCCGCACTAGGGATCTTCCTTCATGACTAAATGAGATTCTACGAGACAGTCGGTTTCGTCAAAACTCTCAAAGGCCACAGAAGTTGTCTTTAGGACATTCACATTATCTTTACTTTATTGCCACTGTCAAAGTCAACTTCAAGCAATTGTAGTGAAGCCAACTTTATCTAAAATTAAATAAATTTTTATGTATGTTCTGCAGATGAATATATTATTCTGAGTGCACTTCGGGTGTTTATTTAATGTGCCGATTCAATCAAACACATAAAAATTGACATTTCGGAATTTTTTTTTATCAAAAATAACTCTGGAAGTAAAGGATTAAAGATATGTGAGCTCAGAGCAAATGAGACTGGCTACAACACAGAACACTAGTTTCCTTGCTTCATTGACAACCTCAGGCACTACAACAATATATTTTATGGTTTCACACACACCTATACAAATGTACAAAATTGATACACCTTTGGTATAGCACAGCACTCATAATGCACAACTAAACAAATAAAAATTAACTGGTAATCTAAAGAAACCAAGGTTAGCCTTCACTAATTGACGAGCAGGTAGCTTAACGCTCAGGTGGCTCATAAAAGAGTATGCTGTGCCAAGAATCTTGGTCGAACAAGAGTGGTGACCGTCCTGTGCAGTGCCTCGGGGTAATGCATGCAGCAGTACAATACCTGTTTTCCTGTTTTTTACTCATGCCACAGCAGCCGATCAATTGCAATTAAATCACTAATCGCAGAATTGGAGAGTTAGAATTGCACTGCACAAAGCACTACTGGCAGTAATCCCTTCATACACGGCGTCCACATTTGTGGGCGCGACCTATTTTAGGAATAGAGCACAAACATCAAGCTTAGGGTAAATTGAACATTCTGCTGAACTATATTACTTCCATTTTACTTCTGAGTGATATGTATCGTTACAGAGTACCGCTTTTGTGAAGGTACTACTATGGTTTACGTGAAGTTTGACGTGGGGCATGTCGGTAGCAACCTCGAAATATTAACAGCCGAGCTGTTTAAGGTCGACGTTGAACCGTGCCGAGCATACACCAAGAATCGGCACAGCTGGATGAGGAGTGCGCGCCGGGGCGCAGGTGTTCGGAGAGCGGCGAGGGAGAGTGAGGAGGAAGGCGTGCACTGAGCAGCAGCTGGGTGGGAGAGGGTGTGCGCCAAGCAGTAGTTGAGGCGTAGAGAGAGAGAAGTGATGACATAACCATGACATGTAGGGTTCTCCCGAGCTGAAGAGAGTGTGCTCTGGCGGCGGCGTCATTCTGCCGTGAGCATGGCTAGGACGAAGAAGCAGCTTTCTCCCGAAGAAGAAGAGACGGGAGCGGCTTCAACGACGGCACGCAGATCCAGAATTCCGAGCAAGGGCTGCTGAAGCAATACGACGGAGGAGGGTTGGAGATCCAGAGTTTACAGAGAGAGAAGCTGCATCTCGGCAACGCTACAAAGAAGCTCACCGTGAAGACAGACAAATCGAAGTTAAAGCAAAGTTAAAGCTAAGTAAAAATTCAAGCTAATGCTAAGTATAAGCCAAGTTATAGATAAGTAATAGCTAGTATAAGCCACCAGCTTCGCTGTTTTATCAGTCTTCGCGCTGTCGAGTCTGTGAAGCTGACAAAATTTTTTTCTTTTCTTTCTTGAAATGCTTGCCGCCAATAAAAAACTTGTGCATGCAATTCGAGTGAGTGATTCCATCCTATATATGAAGAATCATAGCATGACTAACTTTACAATATTCAAATATTTAGTTAATCTTTAATTACGATGACTCATCATAAAATGCACAAAGAGTCATTCTACCACCTTGATTTGATTTGCTCAAGCCACCCTGGCATAAAATTATTCCCAGGTGTATCGACAGTCAATCATAATGCGTGTCTGAAGGGGACACCTCCAGCTCTTGTCGAATGTACGCCACAGTGCTACAGCTGACCTGCCAAGGAGGGCCGAGCCCCTACTTGAAAAATGGAAGAGGGGCCGGGCCTCGCTGACTTTAAGCACTGGGTTAGACACTGTACTCTGCGGTACAATTGCCCAGTGCAGAGCTCAGACCAAGAAGTTGACTGCACGCGACCAGGGGGAGTGCTCCCAGAGCACACACAAAAGTAGGGTAACCCCAGAGTTATGCACATGTTTTTTCATGCCACAGAGCAATGGGAAAGGGCCTCACCTCTGTAGGGCACTGGAGCAAGCTGGCAGCTGCCCACATGGCTGGGTTCAGGTGCAATGCCTGGGGCAAAAAAGCTGAGTTAATACACTGCGATACTACCATAATGAAATTTGCAGGACACAGGCAGCTGACATTGCTGATCTCACACCTTTCTCCCATGCAAAAATCCGACAGAACCCTTGTCACGATAAATGTTGATGCTACTGCAATTAGCAAAGAAGCAATGTTTCGACACACCGTGTCGCAACTGCCGAAACGTGCCACGTATAAGACGTGTATGCACTTCCCTCTGGACACACCGGGCCATCTAGTGCGCTGCAGCGAAGTCCCCGCGTTGTGTATGCGTGAATGTACTATATTCAGACAAGACTGTCTGAACATTTATGATGCCAGTTTTACTCTGCCCAACACCCAAAAGATAATATTTTGTCATTAAAGGGTGGCACATACGCAGTAGCACACACCCAGTGACCCAAGTTGACGTCACTGAAGAACGGGCACATGCCGAGTGGTGTCTATCCAGTGGCTAAGAGGTTACTTGCACATCCCCAGTGACCCAAACTTGCATCCCTCAAGTGGCTAGTTTCACAAGTTGGGGTAAATGAGGTTCACTGAAGGGCAGTGGCACATACCCAATGACACAAGTGGGCGTCAAGCAGGTTTACTGATGCAATGCACCTGTGACCAAAGTTGGCCCAACAATTGTTTTCGAACCCGGTTCCCTCATCACTGCAGTAAGATGCTCTAACCACTAGACCCAAGTCGGTGGTAAAACGGTTAGACAGAGTTGCCGACAGACCCTGAAAAGTGCGTGAGGCACCCTAATAACGCTAATTGCATTATTAATTCTTCACAGGTACTCAACAAATACTAGTACTAATACAGAACAATTTTCCAAGAAACATAATTGTGTTCAGCAAGCCCCGTTCAATGGTGCCGCATTCATCAGCAGACACTCTCAGCCCCCCCCCCCCCCCCCCCGATAATTAGAAATATCTTGCATGAGCAATAAAAACTCCAAGAATGCGATATAGCAGATGCTGCTGAAAATACCACCACGACCACTCGATGATCCGTGCCTTTTCATCCAGCGACCGTGCTATCACTTGACCTTGATGGACTGGTTGCCATAACAGCAACATGGCCCCTGGCCAAAAAAGTATTTCACATGCCCTGAACACATGAATTGTGCTCCATTCATTGTCCACTTTTGTCAGCATTCCACTCACATTGAACAACACAGCCTGTTCAGAACACCACAGCACACGAATTTGGGTAAATGGTGCTTACTGTAAAATGAAAGCGACCCCCCCCCCCCCCCTTTGTAACAAGCTGTCTTGCTCGAGAATGACAGCCGAGTTATTCTGTAGCTGGTGGAGCCATCAGTTCTCGGCACGTGGCCTGGGGCTTCTTATGAACTACCGACTTACTCCTGTGCTGCTTAGGTAAGGTGTTCATGCTTACCTAAAGAATAAAGACCTGTCAATGCATGAACTGTGGGATTTCTTCAGAAAGTTATTTCAGGTGTACTACCATGCGCATAAAAATATGTTTAAAGAGGGGCACGGGTCCTTAATGAATTGTCCGCGAGGTCACGGATGTCACCTACAAGATTGTTCCCGTCTCTCCGACTATACCACCTGCGATCGCTCCCAGTGACATAGTTCACATCAGCAGACTGAAAGCCTACCGCCCTCCTTCTAACGACAATGTGTGAAGTGCGCCGAGACAGCGCTTCCACTGCCGGGAGTAATGCTAGGAGAGAGACATTCAGCCTGGGGCAGACGACAAAGAAGACAGTTCTGTCTGGTGCTGGTGGCTGTCTACCATCTTAGGTACTGTGTCTCTCACATAGTGTAAATACAGTGTAAATAGTCCTGCCTTGTGTCGTTTCACATAACAATATTTGGTGATTTCATCGTAACTAACCATGCGCTGCTCTATCATCTCTGGGTGAGGCTGCTCTCTAGCTTGGTTAGTGAGTTCTCGAGCGAATGTGTGAGCCGCCTCGTTACCAGGAAGGGAGGCTTTCAAATTAGTTAAAATCTTAATCGCCTCTGGCGATAATCGCCCTCTTAAGAAATTTCAACCGCTGCTTTTGAGTGATTAATTATGTGTCTGGCCGACGAGGAAGCTCTCGCCAATGCGATGGCTAATTCCTCTGCTGTTTCTGCGCTGTGCGCTTGTAATGAGCCGCTAGCAGTTTTCTTGCCCTCTTTATCAGTGATTACGACAGTCATTTTTTGTTCATTTGGATATTTCGCAGTTGCGTTTTGACAACTCTGGGCTCTGACTCAGTCTTTGGACCACAACCGGCGTTCGCTGGCGCACCAGAAGGCCTCTTATTAATTTTCCGTGTTTTCGTGTAGTTATTTTCAGAAGCTGTTAAGTCGGCTTTAGAATTTGGCCTGGCGTTAGCACCTCGTTCACGGGGTGTGTGACAACCGTTTGAAAATGAAATGTTTTTTTCACAATTTTTGTCTCTCCAAGTTTCCGTTCAAACCATTCGTACAAAGACATCATTTCCAGCCCCTTCTTTGGTACACCTAGATGAGAATGATGCAAATGCTGACCACATGCAGAATGCCGAATACGAAAGCGAAAGATCGGGCGCCACGCTGTTGACAGACAGTGAAACTTGAAAGTGGAGGCACTTCCTTAGTGGCAGGTTCACTGGACATTGCAGCAAAAAAGCAAGTTGACAACTTCTCTAAGAGGCGCTTGTTGGAATCCCATTGGCAGCCACCCAAAAATTATAGCTTCCCACACTCCATCCACAAGAAAGGCGGCACAGAGGAGAGGGGATACTTGAGCCACTCACATTTGCTTAAATTTAAGTGGCTTGTTCTGTTGGACAGTCAAAGAGGTCTCTATTGCAAATACTGTGCATTGTTTGCAACGGGCAGCGTAGGAGGCTACCAAAAAAATTTTCCACTTCAAAAACTTGTGACGAGGCCGCTCAAAACATTTGCGAGGCTACAAGGTAAGGATGGTGATCTTCCTCTGCACTAGATACCACAAGGAAGCAGTGGAGGCCGGAAAGAACTTTCTTGCATTTGCTGCTGCACCAGAAAAAGTGCACCCGTTGCGACAGGAAGGGCGCTCAGAGAACAAGTTACTCTGAAGGCGTTAGGACTTGATCTTGAAAAGTGTGTTGGTACAGGCTGCAGCATCATGGCCTCTCAGGTTTGTGGTGCTGTATCTGAAATGAAGCACTCTGCACCCAATGCTGTGCACTGTCTTTGCTGCAACCATGCACTACTTGTCATTGTCAAAGTCATCGAGGCTTCAGTCCATTAGGAATGCTGTTGGTGTTGTGAAGAGGCAATTTCCTTCTTTGCAGAGTCGCCAAAACGAACAATTGTTCTGAAGACCATCCTTGGTGGCCAACTTAAAGGCCTCTGTGAAACAAGATGGGTTGAGCAACACGACAGCATTATCCGGTTTCAGGATTCACTTGGGAGCGTGACGAAAGCTCTGGATAATGTTTCCAGCTGGACAGAAATGCACAGCTCTGCGAAAGCTACGACACTCCGTGCAGCTGTCAGTGACGGCGAACTCCTGCTTGCAATTATTTGCTTGGCAGATATAGTGACGCTTCCGCTTAGTCGCCTGTTCCAAAGAGATTGCGTTGGCATTCGAACTACTAAGAACGCATTGGTAGACACCATGGCCGATCTTGATAACCAAACAGTGGACTCTGCCGAAACATTTTCACAGCTCTACAAAGATGTCGTTGCTTTGGCGGATGATCTGGAAACAGAGATGCGGACCCCATGGGTAACTAAAAGACAGGTGCAACGTGCCTACACTTGATGTAGAGCGCTACTACAGAATGGCAGTGTGCATTCCATTACTGGACTGATTTAAAAGCGAGATTCACAGTTGAGGCAGAAAGTGCCTACGAACTGTTGTGACATTTCAGATATGCGCTACAAAAGAGGACGACAAAAAAGCTTTCACAAGTATTGCGTTCACAAGATTTTCTGCGTTTGTGGGGGAAAATGCCTCAACGACAGCAAAGACAGGTCAAGCTGAAGACGGAGTTCCCACTACTGCTGTTGGCGTGTACGACAGGGAAGTCTTTCCTGCATTCCTGCAGATACTGGCCACTCTACCTGCGAGTGTTGCCAGTGCCAAAAGGTCTTTCTCTGCTCTATGCCATTTGAAGACTTGGATGCGTTCTCAAATGAGCGAAGGGCACTTGACTGGACTAGCATTGTTACATACTCATAGGGACATTGCCATTGACATGACAAAAGTAACTGAGCGGTTCACAATCAAAGATAGCGGACAACGCAGGTTCAAGTTTGTTATCTAAGTAGCTTGCATAGATTCGGTCTTTGCAAGGTTAACTGCCCAAGATACCAACCCTAATGCTTTTATAACAAAAACCTGCGAACCTTGTCATTGCAAATGGACATTTTTGTTCTTGTATAAATATTGTCTTTCCGCTGTACGTGTTGCTTTTCGATTCTTCTGTTTTCGTTGGTTAAGATTGTCGCCTGTTCTGACTGTACTAGTTGTACGTTTACTTTTAGTAGATGTTAGTGTAGCAGTTTTGCTTGTCTCTACATATCTGTATAGTATTTGAATTTTGTTCTTCCAGAGTTTACTTGTTGTCCATAACTCATGAGTGTTACTCTACTTTCCTATAGGCAAAGCTCGGCAGGGCATTTAGGGTAAATGAAGAAATAGCTGCACTCTGCTGGATAATGCTGTTTGTATCATTTTTCTAATTACTGCTTGTGTTCATATTTGTAGCCGATATTATCCAGATTCCTGTATAAAATTCTTGCTTTAGTTTTTAGTGCTATTACAAGGTTTGACCACACCCACCAGTGTCAATAAATTGTTTTCAAACTGGTCACATGGTTGTCTGCAAGATGATGATGGAAAAGGCACTAAGGCATGCAACTGAGAACAAATCATGTCCATTTAGTTACATACATGTGCTTAGTTGCGTGACCCGCCCTCCCCCAAAGTGGGCACCTGGATTTGGCCCTGAAAGGAGCCCGGCTGCTGCGTTTCTGAGCATTTGCACATGTGGGCACGCCATACAATACATGCGCAGGCTTCCACTAGATCGCACCAATTTTTCTTAAGTAAGCTCAAGAGAGGTGTCCTGCTGTAGTACATGCCTCATACATAACTTGTTTGGACAGTAACAATACATTGTGTCACTATATTGATTCAATGCTAAACACATTACCGTGGACAGTCAGAGTGAGACGGGTTCTGCCGAATTTTTGCACCGCGAGTAGAAGTGCCAACTTCCAAGAATTCTTTCAGAGAAATAACATCAGAGGCATCAGAGTACCATCCTATCACCCCGAGTCCAATGGCGATGCAGAGTTTGTAGTTCAGCTCGTAAAAGAAGAATCTAGCAGAACCTCATTTCATGATGAATGTCGATTTTACTGCAATTAGCATTGAAGCAATGTATCAACACACCATATTGCAACCGCCGAAATGCACCATGCATAAGGCATGTATGCAGTTCTCGCACTCCCCTCTGGACACGCTGCAGCATCCAGTGCCGTCGCAGCAAAGTCCCTGCATGGCACGTGTGTGAATATACATTCAGACAAGATTTATTTATTTATTTTCAAATACTGTTAGCCCATCCAGGCTGTTACAAGGGTGGGAAGGGTACATTCAATCAATACAGCACAGTTCCAACTCTTTTTCAAAAGTTTCTAGCGACCAAGTGTTATCAAATACGCGTTGGTCAAGGTTATTCCATTCTATAATTGTTTTAGGCAGAAATGAATATTTATAGACATCAACACTTGGCTCGTAGGACATAACTGCAAAGGGATGGTTAGTACATGATGATAGTCTACCGGATGGCTGCAAGTATAAGCCCGAATTCAAATTGAATCTATTGTGATAGAGCTGGTAAAGATACTTAAGCCTAGCAGTTTTCCTGCGCATAACAGCCAAAGTTGGTAGCTCTGCACTGTGCAAGAACTTCTGTTACGGACTGCATTCTTCGGTAACAAAAAATACAAACCTCACTGCCGATCTCTGAACATGTTTAAGTTTGTCAATGAGATATATTTTAAATCTGGATCCCAAATTATACTTGCGTATTCCAGAGTTGGCCTTGCTATTGATATATATGCTTTTAGTTTGACACCTGACGGTGCATCTTTTAGTTTTCGCCGTAGGAATAGGAGTTTTCGTTGGGCTGTTCCACATATATTTTGTACATGACCCCTCCAGTTCATGCCATGAGAAATCGTAATACCTAAATATTTTAATTTACTGGAACGTTTTATTTCTATGTTGTTAATTATGTACAGGAACACAAATGGCATCTTCTTGTTTGACACAATCATAGAAGTAGACTTTTCATAATTGATTTGCATGTTACATTTTACACAACAGACATATACAACTTTCAAAGAGTCATTCAACAGGACCTGGCCTTGCAGGCTTTTTATGCGACATTATATCATCCGCAAACAATCGCACTTCGATGAGAGGGTGTATGTTCTTTGCGATATCATTGATATATAATAAATACAATATAGGACCCAGAACGGACCCTTGAGGAACCTCCGATGATATTGATGAAGTCAAAGAGCATTCTTTATCTATTACTACAAAGTGTTCTCTGTTAGTTAAATAAGCCTTGATCCAATTGATAATTTGTTAATCGATACCAAACTCACGCAATTTGTGTAAAAGTTTGACATGACACACTCTGTAGAATGCCTTGGACCGATCAACATCAATTTGTTATCTTGAGTTTAAGGCTGTAGAAAAAGCAGGAGTAATGTTATGGTTTGGGTTCACCTCCACTTCCATGGGAGAAACTTGCATTCTTTTTTTGTCATTGAAGGCAGCACACATGCAGTGACGAATAGCTCGTGACCCAAGTAGGCACATATGTTGTAGGACATACACAGTTAGGAACCAAGTTGGTGTGAAAGAGATTCAATGAAAGGAGCCCAAAAACACTTTTTATCCAAGTCGAGAAATGCATTTGACATTTAAATTTTCAGAAATACTTTGCAGCAAGCATTCAGCAGAGTTGGCAATCGCATTTGATCCCCTTTGCGGTGCTCCTTCTTCAATGCCTTGCACTGCGGCCTACTGAACGTCCCCGCAGCACATATTTCAGATTTGATTTTGGATGTTCACGTAGACGCCACTACTTCCAATGTACGATGCACCAAACCCCGAGGCTATCCCTTAACTTAAGGTTGAGTTCATGATGTCTCATCCCTTGCTGTGTTATAGGGCACTAGCTAGCTACGCAAGGCTCTGTTTTCTCGCACCGAGTGGCAAGTAGCACATTTGCTTTCACAGTTATTCTCTATGGCAATCGCACAATTTCCAAGGGTCGAATGAAACGTCATCTTTCTGCTCGCTCGTGCTGTTACGTCAGCAGCACCCACATCGGGTAAGCAACGGCTGCCGCACTAAGGGCTCGCATTTAAAGGATACCTAATGTAATGAGCTTTGACCGTGATGGTGATACACCTTGAAAGTGTGCAACTCAGGAAGCAGACGACCTGTCCAAGTCAGATGTTGGCACCCGGGCTGGCTAACCACACCCCTGGAGCCACGTCAATGATAGAGACCAACCAGAGCACGCAGTTGTCTTCGGCGAGCCGCAGAGTTGTGGTGGCTGTGATATCTGCGCTACGTAGCAGACACAGCTGCATGCCACTGTGCTCAACGTTTGCTATGTGCACGAGAGAAGCGGGGGCATGCTAGCGCTCGTGTGCTCCAGTCTGGCCGGGCTACGCGGTGCAGACAGGCTTTCTCCGGCACCAGCTTGACCGACGGATAGTAGCCACATCCACATTGCGCATTCTGAAGCAATTTCAATAGCTCAATACGAAGCAATGTCTGCCAAAACGTCTAGCCAAGAGCGTACAGGAGTAAGCACACACTGGCAAACGTACGCGTGGTCTCACCTTTAGTTTTGCATGGTTCAAGGCTAGTCAAGCGTTCAAAAGTAATCTAAATTAGAAATGCCTCATGGCTACAACACCGATAAGCAGTGTGGGCAAAGTTTAATTCCTATGCAGGCAGTCGTGGTCAAGCGTGAGCAGACAATAATCAGCTATTTCCGGAATTATGCAATTCTTAACAAAATTATATCTGCAGATTTTCGCCTACTTCAACCTCTTTTTAAACTGCGTTAATAAATATACACAGTAAAAGAGGGAAGAAGCGCACTGATCTAAACAACCTCCTTATTGATGTTGGCATCAGCCAATAGCACTTGTCTATGGGAATCTTGCGTACGACGACATATGCGGTAGTTTGAAAACAAGTAAGGGGAAGACCTCGTTTTAAAGATAAAGAATATTTGATGAAACGGTGACTTTGCCCTCCGCCTCTAAGCTCCATGCGCAGCGCACGACTGCAAAATTTGGCTGAGACGTTCACAGCAGCAAATGCTATCCGCAGATTGTATCAAGGGCTGGTTGAGGACCTCTCAAAGAGCAGCACATACCCAGCGACCCAAATTCACATCAAAGAGGTTCACCGAACATCATCACATAAGCAGTGACCAAAGTTAGGGTAAACGAAAGAGTGGCACATACCGACCTAAGTTTGCCTGACAACTGGTCTAGGTCACAGTAGCCCGATGCTCTAACCATGGACAACCCAAGTTGGTGGCTGGGAAGACCCCTAAGAATGCGATAAAAATAAGCTGAAGAAGTCATCGCCAGTTGAATTCCAAAGGAAGACTTGGCATTCTTTGGATACACTTTCCACGGACTATGTCTCCCATCTACCTGGGTAGCTCGTCGTCGAATGGTGCTGTGCCGAGGGTTCGAAGCCAGACCAACTTGGGCCACCGAGTATGTGTGCATACGTGCCGCTCTCGAAGGAACCTCTTGTATAGGTCACTGGGTAGGTATCACTGTTCGAAAAAACTCTTTGATGCCACATGGAGCACTGGGTACACACCACTCGGTCTTTCTGGCCTTCAATGAGATGCCAACTTGGCTCACTGGGTGTATGCCAACAAGTGTCTTCAATGAACGTCTTTGACGCCAACTCGAGTAACTAGGTATGTGCCACTGGGAATGTGCTGGTCTACAATGACCAAAAAGGCCCTGTGGCACTTCTGGCACGGCCCTAGTCAACCGTGTGAGCTGGTGCAAAGATAGGCAAGAAAGAGGAATTGACGGTGGGCGGATCCCAAGTCGGGTCTCTCACAACTGCCGAAATAAAGTCACCAAGTTTCTAACTACAAAAACTGTGCTTAGTAACCCACAGTTACGGGTCGGCGGACTCAAATAAAACCTGCAACGGATAGGACCACGGATGCCAGAAACTCCGCCCACACCACCTCTGAAACCGATTCTGGACCTTCCGCAAGTGTGATGGAAGCTCCGGCTAACGTCACCATACGGCAGTTGTGGATTACTGACCCAGCATTATGGTTCGTTCAAGCCAAGAACCAGTTCTGCACGACACGAGTCGCATCGCCTTGGAAGTTCGCAAGTACGTGCTGCTCTATGAAGCGCTGCCAAAGCAAGCAATGGCCAAGGTACGTGACATCCTGGTACTGCCACTGGGCAAAACTCCACACACATCAATCAAAGGGACTGCCTCGTCCCACCTACACATCACTGTATCCAGCAGCTCCCGAGTACCGAGGAGCTCGGTGACAAGACGTCCGACCCAGTTTCTGCGTCACCTTCAGCATCCACTCGACAACGTGGCAGGTTTCCTTAACACGGCCATATGTACTACGCGAGTCGTTCCTGCAGCATCTTCTGGCCAATTTAGGATTGACTCTCATTGTACAAACGAGTGAGCGAGTTGACTGCTGCGCCGAGGTCGTACGGCCACTTTGGGGCTCCGACGCGAGCTGCATTGCTCGCTGTTAAGAACTTGGTACACATTGCGTATAAACATTAGATCGCGCCGAGTTAATTGTCTCTGCCTTCACTAAAGTAGTGGCGTTATGCAAGGTCAGAGAAATCTAAACCAAAACTGATGCAAAGCTCGCCCAGACTACATTGCATGTGACTGCAATCATGTGCAGAAGCTCTGCCCCCGTAGATTTCGCTTCACCGCCAAAAGAAGTCTGTGAGTATAGTGCATCAGATTGTTGCACCATGTTGCACAACAAGAAACAGTTTCTGATTCAAACCTTTAAGAAGATCTTGCGGAGCATAGATGTAATATTGCAAATAGTGAGACTTGCATTCCTTTGCAGACTTCGAACCCACATGGTTTGCAATGTCACTCCTGAAAAGCAATAAGAAATGAAATGTTTTTAATAAATTAGTTCCTGCATTATGGTCCCTTGATTTATATCCACACCACAGCATGATGCTGGTGAGCATCCAAGATCTGCAGCTACAAGACAAGCATGCAAGCAAACTTGTATCACATGAAATCCTATCTCATGGCTTTGTGATTTTCCTAAACTGTCTGTCGCAAAACTTTCACACATTTTATTCGAGGAGTTCTTGCACCAGATAAATCTCAGCCCAGTGATCATGGTCCCAAGTTTCAACTCATGCAGTGCCCCCCCTCCCTCCCGCCAATTTTTTTTTTTTTTTTTTTGGGGGGGGGGAGGGGGGGAATCTGAAATATGGCAAGTCGCATACTGGCCATGCCACCCAATTGGCCACTTCTTTCTACGCTGCTTCATGCATAGCAGGCAATGCTACAAAGGCACTCTTAGAGCACATTTGCGACCAAATAACAGTGTGTCACATGCAAAAGACTGTAAGTGTCATGTAATTTCATGTGACATTACCGTATCTTCAGTAACATAAGTTGTACCCCCCCCCCCCTTTTTGCAAGTTTCTAAAAAAGAAATGGTATACAACAGACAGTTTTAGTAAAGCGTGTTTATCGTAACAGTGGGATCAAAATACACAAGCCGAGAACGCGAAATGACCCATAGCATTAGCGTACGCATGCTATTTCTCATAGAGTTAACATTTCCATCCTTGCGTGGTTTATGTAGTCTATATAAAGACATGGAACGGTCCCAGCCGCCCGCTTCGAACAAACTTCGGCATTGTGTTGGTAGAACTACCTTCGTTTGTAGCAAGTGAGTGTAAATGGCTTTCGCATAGTCTCAGGTCACTTCGATGACAGAGTATAATTGATACCCTTGCCGAGCTTTTGAGATTTGCTTCTCATTTTAACCGCTTCGAGGCCTAACATGATAAATGATGATGATGACAAAGATTTATTGGCATCGCCTTTGAAACGGGGCTGTGACAAATAGTCACCTAGCCTGCTTGATTTAATCAAGTATACTGTACATGTTTTTCATTCTATCCTTTTTATATACACCTCCACATCTCTTTTTTCTCTTCCTCAAAACTTCTCTACCATGGTTCGCTACCTATGCCTGTAACGGATCCGGTCGTATCAATCTTTTCCCTGCTTTTTTTCCACCAGTACTCTAAACGTCTCTTGCTTATCTCGACTGCCGACCAATTGATGTTTCCATCCACTTTAAATCCAAACGCTTCTGGAAGGTGTGCATAACATACAGGTCCCACTGGGTGAATCCCTTCGCATACTATAAAGATGTGCCGAGTGGTCTCCGGATTTTTGCTGCAGCATACGAGGTCTGCTAGAAAAGTATCCGACCTTATTTTTTTTTTGCGAACACCTGATGGATATGAAACAAGCACGCTTGCATCAGTCGACCTTGAACCTTTGTGCGCATGCGCAAATTTTTCCCCGCCTGCCGATAGCATCAATCGCTGGGACGCAGCATTTCAGTGAGGCAGTGCGCAGTGCTCTCGTCAGTTTTTTTTTTATTGCAAGGAAAATGATGGAGCGACTGGAGCAGCGCTACTGCATCAAATTTTGCCAGAAACTGGGCGACAGCCAAGTGGAAACCATTCGGAAGATTCAGACGGCTTTCGGTGACGAGGCTATGAGCAGCACACAGATTAAGGAGTGGTACAACCAGTTTAAAGATGGCCACACATCGGTGGAGAGCGAGTCACGCTCCGGTCGTCCATCAACTCGAGTTGTTGCCGATGGCTGCTTGCCGGTTCTAAGTTTCGCAATCCAAAATACACGCAGCTTCTCAGCCTGCGGGCACTTGTGAAGGCTTACACCAGGCTCCGTTACATACGCGTCCGGCACTGCGGCACCGAGCGATAGCCTACCATGTCGGACGCCTTCAAAGGCAGCCACTACTTACTATATAGTGCTTTCAAGTGCAATCACGCAGACACACGAAGCGGGAAAACATCCCCACTTAATCAGAACCGTAGCACAGGTGGGACTAAACTTTAGTTTTCAGCTCGCTTTCGGAGCTTCCGAAGAAGAGGATGCAGATGCTATGTCCACGTGATCCCTCATACTACGTCACGCCGGCGGTGGCACCAGCTTTTCCAGTGGTGGAGCTCGCCCCCAATAAGGTAACGCTCTGCTCTGTTGTTACTGTGTGTGCTCAGTACGAACAGCCGAAAGATAACATCCCGCAACTAAGCAGCCTGAGCACAGGCAAAGAAAAATTAAAATGGTGACCAAATACAAAAGGAACTTCTTGCGCTGGCAGCTGATGATGATGATAATAAAGTGGTGCATTTTGAAACAGGTTAAAGTCACTAGAACCTGGACTTGCTTTCCCAGGGGCACTATTTAGGACACTGCCAACTTCTGCCATGTTGTTGAATTCGGTAATGGTGGCGTTTCGAGCCAATAAGAGGCTGCTGTGGGCTTCTTTGATTGGCTCAAAATGCCACAATTACCAAATCCGACAACTTGCAGGAATCTGGCAATGTCCAGAATAGTACTCCAAGTTCCAGTGACATTAAAACAAGTAATCTTGAGCACCACAATGTAACACTAAAAATTGTGGAAGCCTTTAATTTCTATTGCATCAGTTCCGTGGGTTTAACCTTTTTTTAAATAAAAGCTAACCTATAATTGAAAACTACAGCGTTACCTCCAATCATGGCGGCACCTACTGATATTACGGAAGGTATGCTGATGGCCTTCACTGCTGCCACTGCACATAAAATTTACTGTATATGCTACCAAAGGCTTTGGTAGCATACACAGCAACTTTAGCTGAGCTGCTTAAACAGTGAGCCCGACGAGCTAACATCTGTACTGATGGTTCCTCCACTGTTAATAAGATTCGATTTCTTTCAGAATGCTGCTACACACGGTTTATGTTTTTCGCAAAAAGAAAAAAAAAAAACAACCACCACATATATTGGTTGCGCCAGCACACATGGTTTTATTCACATATGAGTCGCACCATTGTAGAAGACGTACCAAGACTTCTGCATCAATACATAGAGTAAGTCTCATGCTTTAGTTTCACAAAATAAGACATAATTATAACGTAGAAGACATCACATATATGAACTGTTGAGTAACACATATTTGGAATGCATACATTGTGGAATTTGCAATCTGGTCAGATCGAATTGGCCCAGAGGGTTGCCTCTCTGATTGGCTCAAAATGCCGCCATTACAGAACTTGCCAATATGGCCAAATTTTACAATGTCACCCTGCTCACAACTAAAACATGGTACATCGCATACTGGAAGCACAAAGGTGCCCGGCAATTTGACATTACTAACCATACGGCCACAAGTTGTGATGTCTGAAGTAATTATTCCGTAGACGCGGAACCAAAAACAACTGCCCTGTGAAATCTGCGGAGTGGGACCGTCCTACTAGTGTAGCTTCTGCCTGCTGAAGTACAGCAGACATGTTGAATGAACATATTCGGCAGAATGCCTCACGCAGACACAAATAGAAGCTCAAAATGACATATGTTACGGGGATGTTGGGAGTATAGACGATGTATTTACAATATATGTATACACAAGTAGAGTTAATGTGGTCAAGATAGCTGACCAGCAACAACAGCTAGTGTCTCTCGATCTTTTCTTTCCTCCTATCACAAGACCCCCGGTGAGCTGAAGCGCCGTCTCGGCGTATGTCAGATGAATAACTGCGAGCGAAGTATGGCTTCAACCGCGAAACGTGCACAATGTTAACTTGACGTAGGACTTCATAAGAATAAGATTAAATGGCGGACAACACCTGTCTTAGCGAAGTTATGGTTCGTGGATAGTTATTCTACCTGGACCGCTACATATTTCGGCGCAGTCGACGATGAACATGTGGGTTACGTTCTGCATCGACCAGATGTCTTCGCAGCATGTTGTCATCAAAAGTTACCAAGTGCAAGGTGAGCCATCAACTGACCTTCCACGTCATGTTAGTTCATCTTCTTTCTTTCTGGGGTTTTACGTGCCAAAACCAGTTCTGATTATGAGGCACGCTGTAGTGGAGGGCTCCGGATTAATCTTGACCACCTGGGCGTTTTTGCATTTCGCCTCCATCGAAATGCGGCCGCCGCGGGCGGGACTCGATTCCGCGATCTCGTGCACAGCAGCGCAACGCCTTGGCTGACTCAGCCACCGCGGCGGGTAACCTGGCTGCTTTCGACATCAGTGCTGTAAACAGATGGGATGCTGCTTTATGTTACCAGTACACATCAGTCTCTCCTCTAGAGTATGTGCTTGAGAAGCGTCGTTTACTGCATGCTGCTGAGTATAGACTCTTCTCAACAGCAGTTCTTGCCTTAGTGACGCAGGGTCTCTGTGAGGACATTCAAAATGAAGTTCAGATGAGAGCCCCAAAGACCCTAGAGGAGATTTTGCAGTGCCTCCAGAATCTGTTACCAGGAAAAGAACTGGAACAGGAAGGCTCAATGTGGAGGAGACAACTGGTGTTTAACAATCAGGACGTGAATAAATTGAGTGTCCATAAGAGTGCCTTTCCTCAAATAACTATGCACATAACTCCATGCACATTTCGGGCCAATCTGCTGATAATGACTGGGATAGCGTCGAACACCATTCTGTCAGTGCACAGGATCAAGCACCCTACCAACTACAACCAAAACTCAGTGAAAGCCATCGGCACCACCGTAACGATCCCCATGAGACGGTGTACGTAGTGTCGTCCAGTTTACTACAGGTACCCGTCAAGATCGATGGTGTCAAAATGAAAGCCTTGGTAAACAGTGGAGCTTCAGTATCAATTATTAACAAGAATCGATTGGATATCAGTCGTTTTCACACTGGCAAAGCTCTTCACGTACAAGGATATGATGGTTCGGTGAGCTTACACAAGTAGTGGGCATCCGTAGTAATTATATTTCAAGGTCATCTAGTCACGAGCCACATGTTAGCAATCCCAGATGTTACATATGACTTTCTCCTGTCTCGCTCTGACATGAAGAAACTCAAGATTAATCTTTATTGGGACGACAAAGTGCTCGGTGAAGAAGAATCAACAGTGAAGGGAAATGCTGAGATACCTAGACCACTACAAATAATTCAGTGCGAGGAAGACATTGGAGTTATATATCCTGAGCTCGTTTGTGTGGGAAACTACCTGCCAGCAATGAAGTCACATGTGGTTCCATTTGAAATTACTGATAAAAAGGTGACGAAAAGCTCCATACAATATGTCAAGAGAAAAGAAGATACAGCTGAAAAAGCAATTGCAAGCAATGTTAGAGGCTAATAGTATTCGACCTTCCGTCTCACTGTTTGCCTCACCCATAACAATTGCACCCAAAGAAGACTATACCTTCCGTCTTTACACTGATTATAGGGCCTTTAACCAGCAAACGGAACTTATACCTTTCCCAATGCCGAACATAGATACCATTATAGATGAAACAGGTGGATGCCACTGGTTTTTTCGTATCGATCTTTCTAAGGAGTTTTGGCAAATTCTGCTCTAGGTTTTGTCGAACATTAGGTCTGCTTCTTCTAAATGTCTGGTTTGTACTGCAGCATTACTAATGCCACAAATGGTACAGTTCTGCAAGATGTTCTCAAGCTTTGTCCCGAACACAATTTTCAAACAAGCTTTTCAGTGACGCAACAAAGTTGCTCACAGTCTCTGCTCGAACACGATCTGAAGCACTGCAGCAGAGAACTTCGTCAAGGGACTTATCTTGAGGGTTTGACAAGGTTAGGTTCTTTGCCCACAGCAGCTGAAGAGGACAGCTTTTTTTTTTTTTTTCTTCCTCAACATCGTTTGCAACATAGAAGGCCTTAGGGTGCTCCATGTCACATGGCCAGTCTTCATCTCTGCTGTTGAAGGGTTCAATGTTGCTGTACACTGGCGTCACGAACTGAGGCTACTAACTTAAAAGGAGCTGCACTGCTTTTTTGCGCTGTGTTTTTTCCAATGAATCACCAACACGCCCAAGCTTCCACGCTAAATAACTGAAAAGGTTTCACAGCTTGGAGCGATGATACAATGATTTTTTTTTTTTTCATGGCCAAAAATGTCCCAGGCCAGGGGGCGTAGCCTAGAAGGGGCAGCAACCATGTCGCAGCCACGACAACCAAGAACCAGCACATATGGCAGCACGCAACGAAATGAACTTCATTCAGACTGCATGCAGCTGTCACCGCTGCGGCATGGTTGCTGTCACTTCTAGGTTATACCCCCTAGCCTGTGACAACCTATACATATAATTTTCTGATGTTTCAGAGACATGGGCTGGTCACAGCTAGTGCAAAGTCTAGTGTTTTACAAAGGACTGTCGGCTCATAGATTGTCATGGCACAGTTGTGCAAGAACACGCCCACCACCCACCTAGACGTCTAAATGTTCTCTCTCAGCTCTAGTTTGTTGGTGTGCATGTTTTCACACAACTATGGATGCGACGCCTATTGGCTTGTGCTACTATGCGGGGGTGCTTGCTCTGGGTGTGCACGTAGGAACGGGCACCACCGTATCCCCACTCGAATGCCGCGCTGCACTGACCACGTAGCCGAACTCAATGTCGAAGTTATCTAACTGAACACTGTCAGTCATTTCTCAAGGTATTCTCTCTCAAATCGATAAGCAACGCAAAAAAAAGAAATCGCTTTCGTCGATTCGTTGTTCAGCTAATATAAACCAGACAGAGCGACGTCACGTACCAGTTTCCGACGCCGCATTCCAAGAGTGCGTCGAGTAGCTTCAACTCTTCTGCGGCAGTCCATGTTTTACACAGCAACGGGAACTCAGTCGTCTGCAACGAGCAAGATAACAATTATTCTTTCACCAAATGTACACATACAGAGAAGTTAGTGAGCGCTCGCGTATTTAAAACTGCCAAAGACCAACACAACTCTTACCACGACACTGTACTGATGATCATTCTTGTGCGTCAAGGACTCTAGGCCTCTAGAAAAGCACCGTATGCAGATAGGCACTTTCGGGTCGCAGTTCACACACAGTATATGCACGTCCACGAAAACGTAGCTACAGAAGGAGCACGATTCCGACATAACACGCAGTGGTCACCGAACTTCCCTTGTGTTCAATCACAAAATCGGAGAAACCCGAAGCTAAAAAAAACAAACAAACAGAGCTCCACACGCAAAAATATCTTTACTTCAGCCGTAACAGCGGTAAGTGGCCATAGAATAAAGAACCAACCAAGAACCAACGGCCGAAAGACACAACCAGCGACTACCACAGAACACCCATACCACTACCAGCGTGGTCGTTGTGATCGTGGTTGCCATAGACAACGCCTCCTATAAATATAGGAGGCGTTTTTATAGAACTTTATATATATATATATATATATATATATATATATATATATATATATATATATATATATATATATACAGGAGTTCATAGTTTGTATAGGCGTTTTTATAGGAGGCGTTGCCATAGAGCAATGCCTTTGCATAGAGTTTCCATCATACAATAAAGACCAACTGTAGAGAAGGGAGACCAACGTTACTAGTAACGTTGAGGGAGACTACCTTCCACAGTGGTACGCACCATAGAGTTTCATATTAGAAACTCTATGGTACGCACTATGCGTTACGAAAATAAGAAGCGGCAGCGCATGGAACTCACTGGGGTACCCGACAGATAGCGCTGCTCAAACAGAAAGCGGAAATCTTTTTTTTTTTTTTTTTTTTTTTTTTTGCAAAATCCAATATGGGGTTCTTGCGTTGCCCAGGGGGCGCTGCAAATAGATGGATGGACGCACTTCGCCAGTTTAGCCGACGCTGAGGAGGCTAGCTTCGCGTGCAGGTCGTGTGAAGGATTTAAGGGAGCTGTGCGGCGGATGGAAAGGGAATGGGCAGCCAGTGTGGAAGAGCTCAAAGGGGAGCTGAAGGTGGAGCGAGAGCGGCGAATTGAGCTCGAAACTCGGATCGGCGAGTTGCTTCACAGGGAGGGGGCCGAGGCCGTCCTGGTAAAGCGAATAGCTGGCGAGCTACAAGAAGAACGGGAAAAGCGGGCCGTGCTGGAAGAGCGAGTGGAGGCGCTAATGGTACAGGCGGCGCGTAATCCCGGGTCAGCTCAGGCGGGCGGCGGGGACAGCGCGGACACTCAGGCAGAGGCATGCCATGAGAGCAGGGAGGGACGCCTAGGGGCCGTTGAACAGCAGGCGAGAGCCGGCGGCAACACGGCGGTTCCACAACTCTACAGCGAGGTAGTGCGGCAGGCTTCGGGTGGGAAGGGACGAACGGCAGGGAGCACATCGTCACGTGTCAGTGGCGCAGGGCGGGTGGAGAACCAGCTAGCGCGAACTGGAGGACGACAATCGCAGGCGGGAGGCAAACGTGTAGAGCGAAGGGTCCTAGTGGTGGGGGACTCCAACGTAGCTAGGGTTAAGGAGGGCGTCCTTACAACAGTGAAGGCAGACGGGCGGGTGAGGGTGGAGGCCCAGTCAGGGAAGTGCATGGTTGACGCAATGGAAGAAGCTCAGAAGGTGGTATCAGACAACCTCGAGCATGAACATCTGGTCGTTATCCATGCTGGTCTCAACGATGTGCTGAAGGGAAGGAGCCAGAACCTAAACGGACAGTTAGAGGTTGGGTTGCGTAAACTCAGAGAAACCTCTGCGAAAGTGCATGTGACCATATGCACAATCCCACATGTCCGGGGCCAGGCTAGCGCGGTGGAATGGAGGGTGCGTGAGGCTAACCGGGTCATTAGGGGTCTGAGCAGACCACTTGGGTACGGTGTAATGGAGGTAAACCGGGAAGTGTACGAGTCTGGCTCCCAGCCTTTTGCACAGGATGGCATTCACTACAGTGGTGCCACGGGCGGGAGCGTAGGTAGTAGGATAGGGCGCCAAGCTACGGCTTTTTTGGGGGGACCCAGAGCCCTAAGACCACCAGTGTAGACGAAGACGGACCCAGAGAGGCTCCAAGATTCAAGAAACGTAGAATCGGTAGAAGAAATAGACGTAAGCACCAGGGGCAAGGTCATTCTGACATAGGTTACATTAACATGCAAGGTGGCAGGAATAGGCTGAAGTGGGAGGAGATAGACGAGCAACTAAGGCAAGAAAAGCTGATGGTATACGGGTTTGTGGAGACACATCTTAGGGACATGGAGCAACCTCCCTGTAACCCTGACTATGCATGGGAATATTGCAATAGAACAGAGGGCAGCAGAAAAGGGGGTGGAATTGGTGCATTTATTCATAAAAGTATGAACTGGCAAAGGGTCAAACAGGAATGCAAGGAGCATTTATGGCTAAAAGGGAAAGTTGCAGGAGAGCAGACACTCCTTGGCTTTGTATACCTGTGGACAGGAGCAAATGCCAAAGAGGAAAACAAAAAAATGCTGGAATGCATATCAAGTGACATTAATGAGCTAGGAGAAGGGTGCGAGATTATTATACTAGGAGATATGAACGCACACATAGAAGACATGGACGGGTACACAGACTCAACAGGCAACATGATGCTGGATATGTGTGAAATGCATGACTTAGTTGTATGCAACAGTACTGAGAAGTGTGAAGGGCACATAACATGGGAGGTAGGGAGCCTGCAGTCGACGATAGATTATGCACTAATGTCACATAGGATGCACGATAGGCTAAATGTAATGAGCATAGATGAATATGGCTCCAGAAGTCTAGGTAGTGATCACAAACGTATTAAGGTGAGTTTTAGAAGGGAAATGAAAGTAGGTAGGAGGCAAGATGAACAACCAGGTGGGATATTTTACTCGGAAAAGCAGCTTGAAATAGCAACCCAGCAAATTGAGGAAGTAATTTCAGAGGATACAAAAACAGAATGGACATATGCAAATTTAACAGGACTATTTGAGCTAGAGCTTACTAAGGTACGAGTCAGGACAAAAGGGAACAGAAGACGTAAACCCAAGAGCTGGTGGGATGAGGAGGTTAAGAAGGCCATAGAGAAACGCCAGGAAGCATCCAGGGAACACAGATATTCAAAGCAGAGGGGTGAACCAGAAGCTGATGTAGGCAGAAAATGGAACAACTTCTTAAGCTGTAGAAGGGAAGCATCCAATTTGATCAATGAGAAGATCAGAAGAAAGGGGAGCCAATGGTTGTCAGAAGTAAACAAAAAGGATAGAAAAGCAGCGAAGAAATTTTGGCAACATCTCAACTCCTTGAGTAATAAGACTAGCCTAGAGCAGAGGTTTATAGTTACAGCTCAAGGTGTTCGACTAGAGGGAGATGAGGCAATGGAACATATAAGAACAATGATGACAGAAAAATTTAAAGAACGAAACATAGCATGTGCTCAATCAGGTGAGGATGGACTAGTCAGTGCAGTGGCTCCACTGGCACAAAGCGAGTGGGAAAGGGCAGAGAAGAGGGTTCCTAGTAGCACGTCGACAGGTCCTGATGGCATCCCAATTATGTTGATAAAGACATTGGGCCCAAAATCTAAGAAAGCATTAAGAGAGGCAGTGAGCAAAATGATAATGGACGGTAAAGCCCCCGACGGGTGGAGACTGAGCAGGATGAGCATGATATATAAGGGAAAGGGGGACAAAGCCGACATAAACAACTACCGTCCCATAACAGTGACGTCAGTGGTTTACAGGGTGGTGATGCAGATTATAAAGGACAGACTGCAGGCATGGGTGGAGAGCGAGGAGGTGCTGGGGGAACTACAAATTGGGTTCCGGAAACAAAGAAGGTTAGAAGATAATCTGTTCTCATTGACACAGTGTATTGAAATAGCAGAAAAGGAACACAGGCCCCTATGGCTTGCCTTTCTGGATATCAAGGGAGCCTATGACAGTGTAATCCAAAAGGATTTGTGGGACATACTGGGCACTCTAGAGGTGGAAGATGGAGTAAGAAATCTTTTAAAAGATATCTATAAAAGTAACAGGGTGCTTATAAAATGGGAAAACAAGGTATCTGGGCCTATAGAGATACAGCAGGGGCTTAGGCAGGGGTGCCCTCTGTCACCTCTGTTGTTCATGCTGTATTTACAAGGATTAGAGAAAAAATTAGAGAGGAGCGGACTTGGCTTCAACCTTTCCTATTTCAAGCAGGGAGAATGGATTAAACAGTCATTACCAGGACTGATGTATGCAGATGACATTGTACTTATGGCTGACAGCAAGGAAGACTTGCAGAGATTAATGGACATCTGTGGTAAAGAGGGAGATAGCTTAGGTTTGAAGTTTAGTAAAGAAAAATCGGCAGTCATGACTTTTAATGATAATCAGGGCAGCGAGCATAGGATACAGGAGGTTACGCTGGAGGTGGTGGATAAGTACAAATATCTTGGAGTGTGGATAAACAATGGGGTTGAGTACCTAACAGAACATGAAAAATATGTGACGGCTAAAGGTAGCAGAAATGCAGCTGTGATGAAAAATAGGGCACTGTGGAATTACAATAGGTACGAAGTGGTGAGAGGGATTTGGAAAGGGGTGATGGTCCCTAGTTTGACTTTCGGCAATGCGGTCCTGTGCATGAGATCAGAGGTTCGAGCAAGGTTGGAAGTTAAGCAGCGAGGGGTAGGTAGACTGGCTCTGGGAGCACACGGAAATACACCAAATCAGGGGGTACAGGGTGACATGGGATGGACGTCATTCGAGTGCAGGGAAGCCAGCAGCAAGATAGAATTTGAGGAGCGATTGAGAGAGATGGCAGAAAAGCGGTGGGCAAGGAGAGTTTTCAGTTATTTGTACATGATGAATGTTGATACAAAATGGAGGAAGCTGACCAGAAAACTGTCAATCAAATATTTGGACTGCAGGAGGGGTGCAAACCAGGAAACAGCGGTTAAGAAAAAGGTTAAGGAAACAGAGAGGGGTCTGTGGAAAACAGGGATGCAGACGAAATCAGCACTGGGCACATACCGAACTTTCAAGCAAGAAATTGCCAAAGAAAATATCTACGATAATTCTAGGGGAAGCTCTTTGTTGTTTGAAGCCAGGACGGGAGTATTACGGACTAAGATGTACCGAGTCAAGTACCAAGGTATAGACACGTTGTGCTGTGCGTGTGGAGAAGAAGAGGAAACGGCTGAACACCTCATACTTTTCTGTAAGGGGCTTAACCCTACAGTGCAAGGCAACGGGGGTGATTTTTTCAAAGCATTGGGGTTTAGGGACAGTGAAGGCAAAATAGACTTTAAGCGGGTAGAAATAACCAAACAGAGGTTATCTGATTGGTGGATAAAATTAAGGCAGGGGTGAAATTTCACCCACCACAAAGTACAAATTATGTTAATAGCCATGGCTAGGTGGCGTATGCCACCGCCCGATTTAAAGGGTTCAGCCTCATCCATCCATCCATCCATCGTTGCCAATTAATCCAATCCAATCCAAGTTGCTGTAGTGCATGGACCACGTTGGCTGTGTGCGAGTGCTCGTTGCAGTGAGGTGGTAGTTGAATTTTATATTAGAAGTGCCTAGGCAAAATGTGCTTCTTATCGTGTGCATTAACCATCGCACGACCTCTGGACTCGTGAAATGCCGTGTGTTCGCCGTGGGTTTCGTGCGATACGCCAGTGTCAACAGTGTCTTACTGCGCCCGTCCAAGCTGCCTTTGTTCCCGCCTGCCTGCGCTCTCTCGTCAAAAGCCTGGTACTGGGGCTTCATCTCAGTGTATGGAGGAATTTGTTGTAGGTTGTGCATTCGTGGTGCTGTAGTTCATCGGCAGCTCTACAGTGTTTGCGCCCGAAAGAGAGTTGGTGCCACGGTACCCGTGAGACGAAAGAGCGTTTGTTGACTACGTCTTGAAAGGTAAGCAAGTTTGGCGCTTGTGCGCGTTGTTGTAGCTTATGGTTCATGTAATGAGCTTTGTGTAACAAGAGCAGAGCGCATTCTGAGCGTAAGTTGTCCATGTTTCTGGTGCACATATAGTAAGCAATTTTACGAAAGCTTCTGTTGATGTTATCGCGTACTTGCATTTTCCTGTGAAATATGCTACCCCATCTGATTGCTGTTACGTTTGACCGAGTTGTATTCAAAGCCGGGAGAAGGAAGAACGTACTTTTAATGCGGCATGCTTGCCGAAAGAAGGTGTACAAAAAGAAGCGCCAATGGCGTGATCCGCAGTCCTTTATAAAGGAACGCCGTGATCAAAGGGCGAGTGAAAACATATCAGCGCACATGCGCGAAACAGATTATCGTCTGGAACAGATTAGCCAGACTTGGGCGCTGGCTGATAAGCGGTGCGCAAACGCAACAGCTCTGACTGAATGGGAACACAATTATGGAAACACTGCAAGTTACTGTTTGTTGGGTAGTTTCCCGGCAGAAAATTATTCCGTATTTAAGCATTTCCGTGAGTACACTGCACGTGCGTATACGTCGATGTGTTATGGGCTTCACGCGTTGGCACAGGATAGCTATGTTTGACGCATGCGCACATATTAGCTTGTATGAAGACTTTTTTGTATACAGTTCACTTTCAAAGCCCGCATCGCGAGAACCTGTCTGTATTCTATATTGAACTATAGAACCTGTCGTGTTCTATATTGCAAGGCAGATATACGCAGATATTGCAATGACGAGGTTTCTTTTTAATCGAGACATCCCAATCAGACGCTGGCTTTTACTATATATACATATTCATCTAAAGAACAGTATGCCAGCTCTTCCAGTCATAGGTAATGACTGTGCCTTGTAGTAATAAAGTAAGGGCTGCGATTTCGTGGCGCTACTTTGCGCTCTATCCTACGTCACTCTTACCACCCACCGTGAACGGCCGGCTATTCCAGTTCATAACACGGGCGGCGCGTCGGTCAAACCACTGACGAAGAGCAAGAAGGAATATCATCGCTAAACAAACACGGCCTAGGGTTCAAAATACTTTTCATGTGCTCAGTATTTTTCTTCATAATCCAATGCTCTTTTGCTTTATTACATATTTTAGTTTCGGTGATTTTTCTGGTAGTCTTATGTTTGCTGCATTCCCGCATGGAATCTCACTTGTTACAACATAACTGTGTAACCTCCTGAGATATAGTGGAAAGATTCGTACGAGACGCGCATTAATGTAGCTGCTAGTGTGAGGCTCTTTGCAATTCAGTATTACACTGATATGACAGGTTTCTAGATTTACATTGCAATAAATTATTCATTTCTTGCAGTTGAAGGCTATGCGGATTCTGGAGGCATCCCACAGGAACCTGCAGCACTGCTGCAAGCTGGAGAGCACCACTATAACGCACCTGATCTGCGTGCTTTTACAAAGGTGCGTACAAACTTTACTGTGTGTGCCATTTTCATGATTTCTAGTGGCAAATCACTTGCATATCACTTTTGGTCATCTGGGGGGTCCTCAGTTTAATTAACTTACCTTTAACTAGCCTCCTCTGAGCTAAATATAACCCTTACTTGAGTAACTGCATGATAAACTCTCTACAGACTGTATATTAATCTAGTCAGTTTGCCTTTTTAAGATAATCGTTGAGAAGCATGAGGTCTCAAGATGTGTATCTTTTTGTCATTTTTATTATGGAGTATTGTGAAGCTCACTTCTCACACTATTGCCTGTGCGCCTATATTGTTCCCTCTAATCGCTCACACTTATGTATTTTGTACCGTACTTCATCTCGTAAAATTAGCATACAAACAGCAAGATTATCTTTATTAGGTAGCTGCTGAATCCCTAGCCACAGTATGAGAAGGTAATTCCTCAAGCATATAACTAACCAATAACCTTTTAATGTGACAAGTTCAATATGCACCCGAAGTGCAAGTTGGCTTCAAGCAGGAAGCTGGTCTCCTTTGTATTTTACAGAAATTTTAGGTGGTAACGCAAACTGCTAAATCACAACAATCCGCACAGCACAGTAGTTGCAAGCCACGACAGGGCAGCTGAATGCTGACTGTTCGCCGTTACATTGGCACTTTTTTTTCTGCCGGCAGTAGCAAGCCACGACAGTGCAGCTGAACACTGAGCGTTCGCCTTTACATTGGCATTTTTTTCAGCATGTCTCTTCCATTCCCCAGTTGACATTGGATAAAGCTTGTTCTTTGCTGTCACTTATCTGAAATGCAAACAATCCTTTTTACCTTTTCTTTCCTATTACTTGTCAGCAGCCTAATACACAAGCTTCCAGTGACATGGTAACACTGCTGACTACTGCCCAGAACATGTGTGCATCTGTGGTTTGTGGTACCACATGCTCACTACCTCGGATTTACTGAGATGTCACAAGGAAGCTTGCTTCATGCTCAAGCTGCCCTGCACTTGGTGGAAATATTGAAATAGTCACTTTTTAATATAATAATTTGTTGTGGTTTTAGCAAATTGAGTTTTGAAACTGTGAATAATGCGCACCAGAGGGTCTATAAAAATGTTTTCTACCACCTAAAGACATGGTTTAGGCAAAAAGTGCTTTACGCATGTCATCGCATTTATTGAGTTCGGCATATCTCGCTGAAGCCATTCTAAAAACTTTGAGTATCTTTACTGCAACTGATTTACAGATACTTTATACAAGTGTACGATTCCTACATGTAACACATGCATATCATGTGCAGCAGTTTTGCTTCAGCAATGCTTCAGTCACTTTTTGGGTGGTGTTCCAATACTCACAAGGACGTCGCCCAACAAGAAGCTTTGCACCCCAGAGGTGTGAATGCCATTCTAAGTATGTGTGGCAAGGCAGTCAGTTGAAATCTTCGTTTTGATTGTGGGTCATTCGAAGTCAAATTCTTGTGGATGACTGCATCATGCTATCTTGACCAGATACAATTCATAAGGCTAACTATTATTGCATTCTTCCTCCTTTAGGCTTGCAGCAAGAGGGATATCAAGAACACGGGAGATATCCAGACCACATTATAGTCACTGCTTGCTTGTGGCTTCTTAGGGCATGTATGAAAGGGTTGGAAAATAAACCTCAGTGTTTGAAAAGATTGGTGTGTTTCGCTAACAGGTACATACTTTTATATGTTCAAGGTTGCATCAGAGCACTACAAGACAAGTTTAAAAAATGCTGGAAAAAGTCGATAAATGTCACCAGGATGTTTCTAGGGCGAGCAACAAAGTTGGAAAAAAGCTACAAGAATGTTTCTAGAGCAAGCAACAGAAAGTTGAAAGAACGTTACAAGGATGTTTCTAGGGTGAACAGCAAAAAGTAGGAAAAAGGTTACTAGGATGTTTCTAGGTCAGGCAACAGAAAGTTGGAAAAAAGTTACAAGGATGTTTCTAGGGCGAACAGCAAAAAGTAGGAAAAAAGTTACTAGGAAGTTTCTAGTGAAGCAACAGAAAGTTGGAAAAAAGTTACAAGGATGTTTCTAAGGTGAACGGCAAAAAGTAGGAAAAAAGTTGCTAGCATGTTTCTAAGAAGTAAAAAGATGCCCTGCTTTTAATGTTTGAAGGATGTTCATTCATCGTTTCAAGAAAGTTTGTAAATGAAATTTTAATTGAATAGCTGTGGCCAATAGTCGACAGTATGTTGGTATGAAGTACTTAGGAAGTTTAAAAACGGTTTGAGAACTTTCAATAGACCGTTCGTAGGTTTTAGTAACATTTGTCTAAAAAAATTTAATTGAAAGTTACTAGAATTTTTTGTAAGGGTTGTTCGGTGCCAACTTGAATCACTGGGGCCAGTAGGTGTATTCCGCTCTACAACGACAACACCGATCCTTTAAATTTATCCGAAGCTGGGCGGAATTGAACCCACGTGACACGGGTTCATCCAGGACAACAACAAGCCGCTTTAACATGCTGAAGCACAAATGTACTCGGTATGTGCCGCTCTTTATAGAACATGTTTCACGCAAATACTTTATCGAGCTGCGCCATGAATGAACTGGGTACGTCTTAAATGAACCTGTCGCCAATATGGCTCACTGGGCATGTGCCACTGGGTGTGCGGCGATTGAGGAAACGTTCTCATCATTTGCAAGCGCCGGCGTGTCACACTCCACTTCTAGGCAGCGCCACTAGGCAGCGCCACGTGTTTTGAAGTGCCCGCTGCAGTACACGGCTAATACATAACTCGTTTCGACGGTGGCAATACGTTGTGTCGCAATTTTTATTTATTTCTTAACGCATTACCGTCAACAGACATAGTGAGACGGGTTCTGCGGATTTTTACAGTGAAGCTGTGTTTGGCTAGGGTTCCCTAGATTTTTCGTGTCCGTCAACAGATCTGCGTGTGCAAAAACTCAGCTTACAAAATTAGATGCAAAATCATTTCATTCTATGCAAAAGCGTATACGTATCATCACCTGGATATGTATCTTAATTAGATTAGTTATCATGAGGTACCATTTTCAAAATCAGTACACTCTCATGTAGATAATAAAGGTTTCTCAAAGATTTGCCGCTGTGCGACCCGCGCCGGCTATGTGTACGCTCGCACCGCCCTCTCTTTGTGTCGTTCCAAACGCTTGCTTACCTGTTTCCTTCAGATCTCCCGGGTGGCGGTCCCGTCGCGCGTGTCTAGTTTACTCCGTCTCCCCGAGGTGGCGGTAGTCTTCCACGCGAATGTATGCCACCGATAAGACCGCCAATCAAAATAAAAGTGTAAAATAAACGAGAAACAAAATTTCTTCATACCTTTGATCTAAATTCTTTGTCAACTCTATCACGTGTGCTAAACTGCTTCGCTGGTAATCCACACTCACAGTAGTGGAATGGCGCGTGATTTATTTTTTTTATTTTTCATTTGCCATTTTTTATATGATTCTGACCTTTGTTCGTGTTCTATTGACACCCAGGTGCGAATACTAAAGACTTATTTTGGTTGGCCACGGCTGTTACCACAAATATATGATAAAACGTGCAGATTTGCATACACTGAGTTCTTAGCGGGAATGTACTGTGAAACACTGTGAATAAAAGGGATACGTATTTCAGGCTTAATTTACAGTTGCACTTTCAAGACATCTGTAACACTGACCAATTGTATATATTTGTAATGACCAAATGCAGGGTGCTGGTGGGGCGACACTCTTGATGCTCGGTTACCAATTGTGGCACATGGCTGAAACTCTCAAAAGTGGAACAAGAGCTGCAAGGCTTCCGGTATCTCTTGATTACTGCCCTGGAAACCACAGTAGCACATTTTCACCACTTAACACTACCTTTACAGTACCAAACCTTGAGTAAGTACACTAAAACTCCTACCCTTGGTCTTGTACTTAACTAAACATAAGCAGTAGTTTTTTTAAGGAAGGAAACGTTTAATTACTTCCTGTAGCCTAAGCACACTATTTGCCAGCAAGCGATCAAGCACTAAAGCCCAGCCCACACGTACGCTTACAGACGCACGCAAACTCGCGCGCGCGCGCCCCTACGCATGCGCAGACGCTGCGGCACGGCTCGCACGCGTCGGAACGCGGCACGATCTCGGTGAACAGCTCCTCTGTTGTCGCGCGCTTAGGCTGCCTCGAGCCTGTATATGCAGCTAGAGCGAGGTACACTCAACTCTCAGTGAAACAGATTCATATCATGCAAGAAAGTGCTTCTTCTTTCACTTTTGGGCTGATCTATAAGCTCTAAGAATATAACAATTAGATTTATAGATATCAACGCATTTTACAATACTGCCCATATCAAAGTACCAAGTTGCGTCTGCCAAGGCGCCTATGAGTGAGCCCAGTGAGCGCGCGGTGTCGCGCGTCTTTGTGGATGTAAACCGAAATTCCTCTCGTTGCGCGGCAGGCGCAAGTCGCGTAGACGCGAGCTTGCGCGCGAGCAAGCGTACGTGTGGTAAGAGCCTAATACTAGGTGAGGGAAAAGTTGGGCATAATGTGGCTCCGCATGTTTCATTAACATGACAGAACAATGGAGAAATAAAAATGCAGAAGTTACCAAGAGACGGGCAACGCTGTTTCAGAATAGCTGCACTAACGTTCACTAATTTATGACAAGCTATAGGATAGCTCCTTGTGCTCTCTATATGTGGAAGTTTCCTCAGGCTGTGCGCTTATAAATGTGAAGGTGGTGAATAATAAATCTGCACTGTATGCATACTGTTCGTTTTTATGCAATAGCCAAGTCGACCATAAGATTCAAGCGGTACATTTTCACAGCAAATAAGAGAATCTGTTGTCTGAGCCTTATCAGGACAACTTAGCTCGAGACCTTCTATAAAAATACATACCGAATAGATAGAAGGTCTTTCTCGGTAACCACTGAACCAAGGATTCATGTTAAAATAAATATGTTACAGGCAGCGCATGCAGTGTTTTATTTTTTGTCTGGGTCATAATTTTTTTTGTTGCAACAGGTGAAAATAAAATACTTTCTGAATGAAGGATGAAGTATAGAACACTAAATCCGCCATAATAAATCACGATAACATTTTTGTTTCCTGAACCTATACGAACATATGAAACAGACATTATTTAATTATGTGATGCCGCTATGAATCATGGTGCTAGTTTTTCGGTGTGTGAGGGTGAGTGACAAATGAACCTATTTTGCGCAATCTGTGAAATAATGCGCCATCCTTTCTAATAATTCACCGCCATTTCATATTTCGCCACCAGTTTAGGCAACTGGGGAAACTGCACTGCATTTCCAAATTTCCTTTTTTTTTCTGAAATTCTTGGCCTAAGTAATGCCTTTTCGAAAACTCAACGGAATGATTCTTGTTTTTCTCTTCATTTCAGGGAACAATATTTCTCAATCAAAACACTATGGTAGTCATCTAATTGAATTGCTCATCCACCAACAACATATTTACATATAAATACGCCCCTCGCCCCGAGCTAAACTACCGTACTAATGCTGTCAATAATAAGCTTGCCAAACCGCAGCTGTCGGTTAAAACGAAATTGACAGCATTCATAAAAAAGAAAACGTTATTCTTAGGCATTTCTGTGCTGATTTTTTTATGCAGATCAGAAGAAACGTTCTTCATCTTGCGCTTGTCATACTTCTGGAGTAGTTTTTTCGCTCTCATCGGAACTATCCTGATTGCAGTATTTATAAGTGCGGTTACAGGTAAAAAAAAAACGTTTCTTTTCTCTCTTTCTTTTTTCTCTTGCGGTCGGGTGCGTCGTTGAACTGCAACGTTCTGGTTGCCCGAGTGACTCGCAAAACAATAGTTCAGTGTTCTGTTGTAAAAATTCTTCACGATTGTGTTGGAGGAGAAGTCTGATGTCCGTAACGCAACAATCAGGTGCGGTTGAACAAGGACACTATTTTAAAGTCAGTGCTTGCAGTTCTATGCAGGGCATGAAACCATGTGCGTCTATGTCGTCTGTCCTCCCCTCAGTACATATTAGTAAACGAGTGCAAATCTTGTCGCAAAACCACTCGGCACAGGGTGGCGACAATGTTTATTTCTTGATGAGCAGACACAATCTTGTTATCTCCACCACTAAGTTATTATGGCGCAAATGGTATGCTGGCTTAGTGTGATTAAGGTTAAATTTATGATAATGTTCACAAGGGCACCTATGGCGATGGTAGTATAACCCGACCCCGTAGAAGACGTTCGCCGCTGTTTCTCGGTCCACTTTCTTCGGTATGTGCATATGTGCCAAACCTACCGCTTTAAGGCACTTGAGGAAGTTAAGAGATACCCACAGTTATTGCTTAGTGGCGATTGTGTGGGGCTGCTAAGCACGAGGTCAAGGGATCGAATCCCGGCCACAGCTGCCGCATTTCGATGGGGAAAAATGCGATAACACCCATCTACATAGATTTAGGTGCACGTTAGATAAACCCTAGAGGTCCAAATTATTCCGGAGTCCCCCACTACGGCGTGCCTCGTAATCTAATAATGAGATCGGGGTTCTGGCGCGTAAACCCCATCATTTAAAGTTAAGAGACCTGAAGACAGTGGTGTTGATTACATGGCAAAACGGAGTAACCAATTTAATAGTTCAGATTAGGAGGCAGGAATGGAGCTGAGACGGCCGCGTAGCGCGTGAGGCGGATAACCGGAGGTCTCTTATATAGAGTTGCGGAACGGTTGCCAAGAGAAGGGAAGCGTAGTTAGTGAGGCCAGAGAATCCGGTGGTGTCAGTCACTCAATAATATGGATTCTACAGTACTGATGGTTAAAAATCACAGGTGGGACTTTGTTGCAATATAGTCAATAAGGTACTACAGCACTAATAAGCACGAAAACTGAGATGTAATGAGTTACGAAATAAGCATAAAAATAAATAGATATGCAGCAGTGCTGTACACGCATCTGCCGTGTGAGCTCACTTACGTAGTATATAGACTAGCCGCAGCGCAGGGCGTCGTAAAGCTACTGCGCTGCTGCCGTCATATTCAGTGCAGGCTTAATAAAGTATTTGTGCCATCAACTGGTTATATTGTTCTAAGAACGCAACGGTGTCAAAAAATTTACTCAGTAAAGAACACTGTTCAAGATGCTGAGCAGTGGAGAAAAAGAGAGGAATGAACCTCATCTCTTGAGCTATCTTACCCTGCGATATGTCCATTTCGGTAAAATCAATGTATTTATATATATATATATATATATATATATATATATAGAAAGAGAGAGAGAAATGAGAAGCACAACTTCGCGGTTATCTTAGGTTTATTTACTCAACAGTTTTGATCGGTGCACCGACCATAACTGTTCTTGTTGTGCTTTTCATTTTTCTAAATACGCTCGGCCTACTGAAATATCCAGTTACTTTATATATATATATATATATATATATATATATATATATATATATATATATATATTGTGAGCGCAATTTGCGCACATCGTCATCGTCATCTGTACATACAACTCGTCATCATCTTTTGTCTCGTGCGGTGCTTCGTCTCTGACTCGGGCGACTGCTCGGAAATACGGGCATCGCATCGGTCCACGTCTCACAAGTAGTGGAGCGTGCTTCGATTCCCACGTCCTCTTACTTTCCCGATTCCCCTGGAGCTCCGGTCCGTACCGGTCGTCGTTTGCTCTCGCCTACCACGGTGATGGCAGAAACCAACCCATCCACCAGTGCTGCTACCACCTCTGCTCAGCCAGCTGGGCCTACCTGGGCGGTGATCCTCCCGTGATCACCGTGATCCTCCCGTCTTTGCCGGCCTCCGCGGCGACGACGTGGAAGATTCGCTCGATCACTACAACAGAGCAAGCGACGTCAACCATTGGGACGACACGCACAAATTGCGGTATGTCTCCTTTTACCTAACCGATGTTGCGAACACGTGGTTTTTTCACCACAAAAGTGACTTTTCGGACTGGCCATCATTCACCCAGCAATTTCGCCAGATATTCGGCATGTCATCTGGACGCTCCGAAATCGCGAAACAGAGGCTGGCAACGCACGTACAAGAACAGGACGAGTCTTATACATCCTGCATTGAGGACGTCCTCGCTCTCTGCCGGCGCGCACAGAGTGACATAGCGGAAGCTGACCGCGTTCGCCACATACTGAAGGGCATCAACACAGTCGCCTTCAATGCTCTCGTCATGCAGAGCCCAAACTGCGTTGGTGATATTATCACAGCATGCCAACGTCTAGACAGGCTCCAGTCTATTCGCCTGCCACGCGCCTCTTGCGACCCTCGTCTCAACGGTGATGCTGAGTTGCGAGCCCTGATACGCACTCTCATCAGGGAGGAACTTCACGGACACCTTTCTGGACCTGCGACGCTTGCGACCGTTCGCCCCGCTCCTACTGGACTGCGTGACATAATCAAGGACGAACTGGCGTCGATGACAAACGCTAAAATGGAAAAGTCTACTGGACCATTTCGTCCGCCAAGTTATGCCGGAATTGCCTCCCGGCCTCCCTCGACCGTTCGGTCTCGACCTGCCGAAGCTTACCACGACCCCCTAGCTTCGCGGGCAGCGAATACTCCTGCACAGCCGTACTACTCTCCGTGGCGGTCGTCGCGCCCGGTTTGTTTCTACTGCGATATTCGCGGCCACATTTCTCGCTACTGCCGTCGTCGTCAGCAGGATGAAAGGCGGGGCTATGCTACCTTTGAGCGAGACAGCGTACCTAGGTTTGACTCCTCCGTTCCCGGGCGTCACCCAGGTGAAAGGCGAGGCTACGCCAACTTTGAGCGTGACAGGACACCAGGGCCAGATTACTACGTTCCCGGACCGTACACAACCTCCTCTGGTCGCTCTCCTTCACCTTCCCAGGACATGGCTCGAGCATCCCGCTCGCCCCGGCGTCGCTCTCCTCACCTTACCGCCGTTCCTCATCGCCCTTGCGCGCTGCTTCCCATGTTCTGGACACCCGTTCGAAAAACTAGAGGCTGCAGTTTTTGGAGTAGAAACTGCATCGTGTCGGACTGTCCCAATTCCTCCTGCTCGCCCCGCCAATTTGCTATCGGTTTGTATGGAAGGTGTTTCTGTCGACGCCCTTGTAGATACTGGAGCCGTTATTTCTGTTATACATCGTGAACTGTGCTTTCGTCGGCGAAAAGTGCAAACGCCGTATGTTGGTCCAGTCCTATGTGGTGCCAATGACGTTCCCATGTTTCCTACCCGACAGTGCACAGCTCGCGTTCTGATAGACGGTATTCGTCATCATGTGCAACTTGCGGTGCTTTTGACTTGCGCTCATCAGATTATATTAGGATGGGACTTCCTGTCCGCTGCTTCTGCACTAATTTCGTGCGGCGACCCAAGGATTCACATCAGCGACACCGAGACTTATCCAGTTTTCGATTCCCCGTGTCCCAACCTTATTGCAGCAGCGGATTTTCTTATCCCACCAGACGAAGAACGTATTATATTACCGTTGGGTCAACAGACATTGTCGACGGAGACGCATTGGTTGTACCTCCTCACCGTTGCATTTCTCGAGGACTCGCGATCGCTTCTTGCTTAGTCCGGTTCTCGAGTGGCTATGCCAGCCTCGCAGCCTTTATTTAATACGACTCCTGAGCCACTACTACTGCCGAAAGGGTCTACTGTCGCCAAGCTCGCTGACGCTGCGCCGGTATGTGTCGTCAGTGTTTCGCCCGCCACATCTTCCGCGCAATGTACGCCCGCAGAAGGCCACAATAGTGCTATTAGGGCCACCTTGAGTGCAGATTTCAATCCGGCCCAGACCAATGCACTCCTCACCATTTTAATGAAGCATGAAGCTTGTTTGACGTTTCTTCGCGAGGCCTGGGTCAGACCACTGTAACTAATCATCGAATTGAAACAGACGGCTCTCGCATCATTCGCCGTCGCCCGTTCCGTGTATCACGTTCGGAGAGAAAAGTTATAGAAGACCAAGTGAACGACATGCTGACACGCAACATTATAAGGCCTTCAGCATGCCCTTGGTCTTCTGCTGTTCTGCTTGTTAAAAAAAGGATGGTTCTGTGCGCTTTTGCATCGATTATAGGGCGCTAAACAAAATTACCCGTAAGGATGTTTATCCAATGCCTCGTATTGACGATGCTTTGGATACCTTACAAGGTGCCGAGTATTTCTCGAGCCTCGACTTGCGCTCCGGATATTGGCAGATTGCCATGCATGAGCCAGATAAAGAAAAGACTGCGTTTGCTACACCTGATGGCCTTTTCAAATTTAACGTGATGCCTTTTGGACTGTGCAATGCACCAGCTACGTTTGAACGTATGATAGATACCATACTCCGGGGCTTAAAATGGAAACCTGCCTTTGTTACTTGGACGACATTGTCATCTTTTCGTCGAGTTTCTCCCAGCACCTACAACGTCTAGACCAAGTTCTCGCGTGTCTAGAAAAAGCTGGTCTGCAACTCACTACTAAAAAGTGTCGCTTTGCAAGCCGAAGCATTGAAGTATTGGGCCACGTCGTCAGGAAGCATGGCATCCAGCCTGATCCCGATAAAATCGCTGCAGTACTGCAATTTCTGCCACCAGCCGCACTAATAGAACTCCGCAGCTTTCTAGGACTGGCGTCCTACTTCTGCCGCTTTCTCCGTGACTTCGCCACGATGGCAACTCCTCTACACAAACTTCTGACTTCGAGCGCGTCCTTTGTGTGGTCGGAAGACTGTGAAGCCGCCTTCCAGACCGTCAAACGAGTTCTCAGGTCAGGGCCCGTGCTCCGTCATTTCGATGCAACGGCCCCTACTACTCTCCCTTATAAAATGACTATTGAAATGTTGTTGGCATATTGTTGAGGAAGTGTTGACACAATATCCTTTCAATAATGTCTCAATACTTATTGAACGTACACAACAATACCTCAACAATAAAGTTGTTGAGCGCTTCACAACAGTAAAGTCATTGACTAATTGTTGTTGACATATTGTTGAATAATGTTGAGTACTATTGAGAATTGTTGAGCAATACTGACATTAAATATATATCTGAAACACACACATGTAGACGTGTATGTGTTTTACACATATATATTGTTTTATTGTTCACTTAATCACCACTAAATATATAGAGTGTCACATAACTTGAACCAAATGCCTATCTCTCGAGTCGTAACTGGGGGAGCTTGTGGCAAGACGACGCTGCCGCAGGCGTTCCGCTTCGTTTGCCCTAAATTCAGGGTCGGCGGCTCTTCGCTGACGTTTCTCCTGGGCTTCGGAAGCCGTCACGCTAGAATCAGCATGCTAGAATCGGACGACAAGCTTTGCTTACGTAAGATATGTCTTTGCTTACGTAAGATGCTTATGGCGACAAGCTTTGCTTTCATATATATATCCAATGTCAATATTGCTCAACACTTCTCAATTATACTCAACATTATTCAACAATATGTCAACAACAATTAGTCAATGACTTTACTGTTGTGAAGTGCTCAACAACATTATTGTTGAGGTATTGTTGTGTACGTTCAATAACTATTGAGGCATTATTGAAAGGATATTGTGTCAACAATTCCTCAGCAATATGCCAACAACATATCAATAGTCAGTACTCCATTTTCTCGACAGAGGAAGGGCTGTTGATTTTGTCTCTTTGGGTCCAACGTATGACAAGGGCAGTTCAAGGAAGCGTTACAGGTCCCCGTGCCCACAGGGGATGTGTGCCATTGAGCTTGGACCCTTTCTGCACTGCCTCCAGGATCGGCCCACATAGAAGGGGTGCCATTGATCTTGGACCCTTTCTGCACTGCCTCCAGGATCGTCCCACTTTATCTGCCCCTGTATCTATCTGCCTTTTGAACGTCGCCATTGGAAATGACAAATAACACTTCAGCGTAATAGAAGTTACAGCTTGAGTGATGTTGTCAAGAAACATTGGGAAGAACTCGCAAGCAATTTTTTTGTAATTTGTTTGGAGAGTAACTAGCATGTGTAGTAAAGGGTTGGTGCCAGAGACCACCTTTTTTCAAGTTTGACTGGTTGCTCGGATGATCTCGTTTTGTTCTCGCAACTTGTCATAGTGGTTTTTGATGTGTGGCAAAGCCAGTGCCAAGCAGACACCATTTACTATTTTGTTTGCTCATATGTTTTGCTTATATCAAGTACAATGTATTGCATGTACGGTACGCTATATTGCACTCTACGTCCATGCCACAGTTGTACTCGTGCCTACGGGTGACTAAATTTCATTTTCAACTTGCCGGCATGTTCTCGTTTTGAATGCCCCGGATAACAGCTTTGGCTTTTGGCTCAAGGTCACTTGAAGATCGCCGACAACGGGAGCTAAAAGCATTTCATGCTTAAAAGAGTAGGCAACCTTAAAGTTTGACTTAGGTGTTTCTTTTTGGCACTCGCATCCCGGCGTTGGTGTTCTGTGCTTTGGCAAGCAGTAATAAGTGATTTCTGATCAATTATAATTATTCTAGACACTTCAGTAACTCAACTTGAACTAAGCTTATGCTTTGATATCATGTCTATAAATAAACCGATGGATTTTGCACTGTACTACTTTTTTTCTTTTTTTCCTGATTTATTTTTAATCTGGTCTCAGCTAATTAGTTATAATTATCTCAGACACTTCAGCAAGTCAGCTTGCAACAAAACTTATGCTTTGATATCATATCTATAATGAAAGTCATGAATTCTGAAATGAACCATTTTTTTCTATTTTTCTGATTTACTTGGATTGCGTCCCCGGTCGTCTCAGCTAATTAATTCTAATTGTTCCAGACACTTCAGTAACTCAACTTATAGCTAAACTTATGCTCTGATATCATATCTCTAATGAAATTCGTGAATTTTGTACTGTACAATTTTTTTCGATTTATTTTCACCTCTTGATCATCTCAGGAGGTGAACCAGAAGTACTGTCCAAAGAACAAATGGCACTCGACGCTCCTGCCACTAAAAACTCCCGACACAGCTTTCTATTGCTCAATACGTGCAACATAAAATTGATTTTTTTTTTTCTTTTTCTTTTTTTTTTTTCGAGCGTGAAAGAAGCCCGCGAATACACGCAAAATTGCCCCACAACTAGCCGCTCGAGGCACTATGCGTGTATCCGCGGGCTTCTTTCACGCTCGGAAAAACACTTTAATGCACCACGTATTGGGCAACAGAAAGCTGTATCGGGAGTTTTTCCTGTTGCTCTATAATTTTCTGATTAACACTTTTCATCTAAATATAATATCTGAGAAGCTAATTATTATTATTTATTGATTAATAATGATTAATTATAATGACTATCTAATTATTTATCTAACGCAAAAAATTGAGTATCTGTAAGTGACGGCAAACAACATTACCTTGGTTCTGTCCAGCTACGTGGCATTTGCCTATAGTTAAGTGTCGGTGCAAGAAAGTTCGGACACCCTGTATATACTGGGTGTTCAAAATTATAGGCTTTACGAAAATTTTTAAAAATCGTTTGTACAGGTAGCATAATTCTTATCGCTTAGCTTGGTTATTCGAAGAAACGGACATTAGTAACACAAGAAATTGAAACTATATTCTAATAATTAACAAAAATTGAAAAATGAACTTCTTAATTAATTATTTGCGACACATATTGCAATATATGAATTGTAGCGGGTGAGTTTGCAAGACGCATCCACCTAAAATGAACTTCCAGGATAACACCAGTTTCGATATATTATTGCCCAAAGTGTGGGACGAAATACATGGGCGTTTTAGTTACTGTTGTGCTTCAATGTGTAAAACAGCATTTTGGTAACAAAGTAAGTGTAACAACAGTGCATTTTTACGGCGAGTTGATGGCGCATATTTCCAAACTGGTGTCATTTTGGAAATTCATTCCAAGTGGATACGCCTGACAAGCTCACCGGCTCAAATTCGTAAATCGCAATGTGTCGTAAAGTAATAAGATAAGAAGCTAATTAGTGATTTGTTGTTAATTAGTTTAATCTATGTTTCGATTGCTCGTGCTACTAATGTCCGCCTCATCGATTAACCCAGCTCAATGATAAGAATTATGCTACCTGCCACAGGCGATTTCTAAAAATTCCGTAAGACTTAAAAATGACCACCCTGTATGAATATATATACACAAAATTGGAGCACAAGACAAACGTCTCAATAAGCAGTGACCAATGACCGATGATTGGGCACCTCCTGGATTCCCATCGGCTTCTATTGTAAGTGGCCAGTGCCCTGTCTGTGTCAGAAAACGGCATTGCCTCCATGTTAATTATGGCAAGATGGTGGGAAAAGTAGTATGTTAGCAGAATAAATAAATATGTTTTTTAAAGAGTGCGTTTCGTTTAGTTGTTAGCCCTTAGCGCACAAAAGAATGAAACAAGTTTGGGTGATCTCTGCGACGTGGTGCCCATATTTTACATGAAAGTCTAGGTCTATTCTGTAACACGTAGAGACGGGTGCTGGCCAGTGTGCTGGGAAACTGCTTGGCCACCACGCACAATCTACGCTGTTATACTTTGCCGGTGGCAAATCGTAGCGCAGAAGCACAGGTACAAATGTTTAATCAATGGGACGGCATGCTGTCTACCGTTCGTCATGATGTCCAACTAACAAGCGCGAACAGCGACAATTGTGTACGTTACTGGTCCGTAGTTCATTTCGCGCTGGTTGCTTCACGTATTAAAATAATATTTCTTTTTAATACAAACGATTAAAGCTGTGCGCGCACACAGGGCGCGACATTTTGCGACGTTTGAATTTTGCACTATTTCCCGCGCGCTCCGTACGTGACCGGTCGGCGCACTGCGTTACCGCGATAAAGAAAATAGTTCCTCAAGGAAGCTAAGCAGAAAACTTTCACACTCTTGCAAACCACAGAAAGTGTTAAGAAATACCATTATATTACAAGATTTGTTAATAAATGGCAATTCATATCTATGAAAGCATGGATTTGTATGCGCGTTTTTGTGTGAATGCGCGCTTGCGCTGTTGACTCTTTGGCGCATTCCGGAACTTTGTGCGTGCGACGTATGTGTGTGGGTTGCGTGATGAGTTTGCTGCGTTTTCTGTGCCCTTTGCCTCGCTGTGACATCTTTGTATATTCCAACTTGTTGCTCGCTCGTTATGGGCTACACGTTGCCTCGAAGATCACCATGATCGCCTCCGACTCAGCCACATCGAAGGTGAGTGAGTGTTTTCGAATTCCACTTGCTCGTTCTTTGCGACGCTATCAGCAAAAGTGCGTACAGAGCCCGTGCGTGTCTTCCACGCGCCTCTGTGCTCGTTTTCATTTCTAGTACTATCCTTCCGTTGCAAGGAATTGGTTGTGCAGCACTAGATTTGTGATATTGAGCATGAAGTTTTTGTCCTGATTTAACTTCACAGCCCGCTTGCGGCGACGTAAAGCAGCTATTGTGGAGCCAGCTAAAACAGGGCTGTTGTGCGCGCCGCGATTTTTGGTACGGTGTTCCAGCACCGATTGAAATTAGCCTTATTAATGAGCGCTTGTGCTCTGCCGTTTTGGTGGGCAGCTATGTGGAGCCAGCTAAAACAGGGCATGTTGTGCGCGCCCGATGGTTGGTACGGTGTTCTCAGCAGCGCGATTTGAAATTGCCTTATTAATGAGCGCTCGTCTTTGCCGTTTTCGTGGAAACAATGCGACGCGAAATAATCGAACTGCTT